>NW_028126803.1:0-304254 GCF_965231255.1 Vanellus vanellus | reverse complement strand
GCTGGCAACCTTTGCTGTGGCAGCAAAAGCTGGACGTTTGTCTTTTTTTGCTCCGGAGGTTGCCGAAAGCGAAACCAGGTGCTTTTGAGGATGGAGTCCGCAGGAAAGCAGAGAGGGCCAAATTGTCTGGGGCATTTGAAGAAGTTCCAGGAGGCAATGAGGACCAGCATTACTTTTCCCCGCTGGCACCTTTGCTGTGGCAGCAAAAGCTGGACGTTTGTCTTTTTTGCTCCGGAGGTTGCCGAAAGCGAAAACAGGTGCTTTTGAGGATGGAGTCCGCAGGAAAGCAGAGATGGCCAAATTGTCTGGGGCATTTGAAGGGGTTCCAGGAGGCAATGAGGACCAGCATCACTTTTCCCCGCTGGCACCTTTGCTGTGGCAGCAAAAGCTGGACGTTTGTCTTTTTTGCTCCGGAGGTTGCCGAAAGCGAAAACAGGTGCTTTTGAGGATGGAGTCCGCAGGAAAGCAGAGAGGGCCAAATTGTCTGTGGCATTTGAAAGGGTTCCAAGAGACAGTGAAAACCACCATTACTTTTCCCCGCTGGCACCTTTGCTGTGGCAGCAAAAGCTGGACGTTTGTCTTTTTTGCTCCGGAGGTTGCCGAAAGCGAAAACAGGTGCTTTTGAGGATGGAGTCCGCAGGAAAGCAGAGAGGGCCAAATTGTCTGTGGCATTTGAAGAGGTTCCAGGAGGCAATGAGGACCAGCATTACTTTTCCCCACTGGCACCTTTGCTGTGGCAGCAAAACCTGGACGTTTGTCTTTTTTGCTCCTGAGGTTGCCAAAAGCGAAAACAGGTGCTTTTGAGGATGGAGTCTGCAGGAAAGCAGAGAGGGTCAAATTGTCTGTGGCATTTGAAAGGGTTCCAGGAGACAGTGAGAACCAGCATTACTTTTCCCCGCTGGCACCTTTGCTGTGGCAGCAAAACCTGGACGTTTGTCTTTTTTGCTCCGGAGGTTGCCGAAAGCGAAAACAGGTGCTTTTGAGGATGGAGTCCGCAGGAAAGCAGAGAGGGCCAAATTGTCTGGGGCATTTGAAGAGGTTCCAGGAGGCAGTGAGAACCAGCATTACTTTTCCCCGATGGCACCTTTGCTGTGGCAGCAAAACCTGGACGTTTGTCTTTTTTGCTCCGGAGGTTGCCGAAAGCGAAAACAGGTGCTTTTGAGGATGGAGTCCGCAGGAAAGCAGAGAGGGCCAATTGTCTGGGGCATTTGAAGAGGTTCCAGGAGGCAATGAGGACCAGCATTACTTTTCCCCACTGGCACCTTTGCTGTGGCAGCAAAAGCTGGACGTTTGTCTTTTTTGCTCCGGAGGTTGCCGAAAGCGAAAACAGGTGCTTTTGAGGATGGAGTCCGCAGGAAAGCAGAGAGGGCCAAATTGTCTGGGGCATTTGAAGAAGTTCCAGGAGGCAATGAGGACCAGCATTACTTTTCCCCGCTGGCACCTTTGCTGTGGCAGCAAAAGCTGGACGTTTGTCTTTTTTGCTCCGGAGGTTGCCGAAAGCGAAAACAGGTGCTTTTGAGGATGGAGTCCGCAGGAAAGCAGAGAGGGCCAAATTGTCTGTGGCACTTGAAGAGGTTCCAGGAGGCAAGGAGGACCAGCATTACTTTTCCCCGCTGGCACCTTTGCTGTGGCAGCAAAAGCTGGACGTTTGTCTTTTTTGCTCCGGAGGTTGCCGAAAGCGAAAACAGGTGCTTTTGAGGATGGAGTCCGCAGGAAAGCAGAGAGGGCCAAATTGTCTGGGGCATTTGAAAGGGTTCCAAGAGACAGTGAGAACCAGCATTACTTTTCCCCGCTGGCACCTTTGCTGTGGCAGCAAAAGCTGGACGTTTGTCTTTTTTGCTCCGGAGGTTGCCGAAAGCGAAACCAGGTGCTTTTGAGGATGGAGTCCGCAGGAAAGCAGAGAGGGCCAAATTGTCTGGGGCATTTGAAGAAGTTCCAGGAGGCAATGAGGACCAGCATTACTTTTCCCCGCTGGCACCTTTGCTGTGGCAGCAAAAGCTGGACGTTTGTCTTTTTTGCTCCGGAGGTTGCCGAAAGCGAAAACAGGTGCTTTTGAGGATGGAGTCCGCAGGAAAGCAGAGATGGCCAAATTGTCTGGGGCATTTGAAGGGGTTCCAGGAGGCAATGAGGACCAGCATCACTTTTCCCCGCTGGCACCTTTGCTGTGGCAGCAAAACCTGGACGTTTGTCTTTTTTGCTCCGGAGGTTGCCGAAAGCGAAAACAGGTGCTTTTGAGGATGGAGTCCGCAGGAAAGCAGAGAGGGCCAAATTGTCTGTGGCATTTGAAAGGGTTCCAAGAGACAGTGAAAACCACCATTACTTTTCCCCGCTGGCACCTTTGCTGTGGCAGCAAAAGCTGGACGTTTGTCTTTTTTGCTCCGGAGGTTGCCGAAAGCGAAAACAGGTGCTTTTGAGGATGGAGTCCGCAGGAAAGCAGAGAGGGCCAAATTGTCTGTGGCATTTGAAGAGGTTCCAGGAGGCAATGAGGACCAGCATTACTTTTCCCCACTGGCACCTTTGCTGTGGCAGCAAAACCTGGACGTTTGTCTTTTTTGCTCCTGAGGTTGCCAAAAGCGAAAACAGGTGCTTTTGAGGATGGAGTCTGCAGGAAAGCAGAGAGGGTCAAATTGTCTGTGGCATTTGAAAGGGTTCCAGGAGACAGTGAGAACCAGCATTACTTTTCCCCGCTGGCACCTTTGCTGTGGCAGCAAAACCTGGACGTTTGTCTTTTTTGCTCCGGAGGTTGCCGAAAGCGAAAACAGGTGCTTTTGAGGATGGAGTCCGCAGGAAAGCAGAGAGGGCCAAATTGTCTGGGGCATTTGAAGAGGTTCCAGGAGGCAGTGAGAACCAGCATTACTTTTCCCCGATGGCACCTTTGCTGTGGCAGCAAAAGCTGGACGTTTGTCTTTTTTGCTCCGGAGGTTGCCGAAAGCGAAAACAGGTGCTTTTGAGGATGGAGTCCGCAGGAAAGCAGAGAGGGCCAATTGTCTGGGGCATTTGAAGAGGTTCCAGGAGGCAATGAGGACCAGCATTACTTTTCCCCGCTGGCACCTTTGCTGTGGCAGCAAAAGCTGGACGTTTGTCTTTTTTGCTCCGGAGGTTGCCGAAAGCGAAAACAGGTGCTTTTGAGGATGGAGTCCGCAGGAAAGCAGAGAGGGCCAAATTGTCTGGGGCATTTGAAAGGGTTCCAAGAGACAGTGAGAACCAGCATTACTTTTCCCCGCTGGCACCTTTGCTGTGGCAGCAAAAGCTGGACGTTTGTCTTTTTTGCTCCTGAGGTTGCCGAAAGCGAAAACAGGTGCTTTAGAGGATGGAGTCCGCAGGAAAGCAGAGAGGGCCAAATTGTCTGTGGCACTTGAAGAGGTTCCAGGAGGCAATGAGGACCAGCATTACTTTTCCCCGCTGTCACCTTTGCTGTGGCAGCAAAAGCTGGACGTTTGTCTTTTTTGCTCCAGAGGTTGCCAAAAGCGAAAAAAGGTGCTTTTGAGGATGGAGTCCGCAGGAAAGCAGAGAGGGCCAAATTGTCTGTGGCATTTGAAGGGGTTCCAGGAGGCAATGAGGACCAGCATCACTTTTCCCCACTGGCACCTTTGCTGTGGCAGCAAAAGCTGGACGTTTGTCTTTTTTGCTCCGGAGGTTGCCGAAAGCGAAAACAGGTGCTTTTGAGGATGGAGTCCGCAGGAAAGCAGAGAGGGCCAAATTGTCTGGGGCATTTGAAGAGGTTCCAGGAGGCAATGAGGACCAGGATTACTTTTCCCCGCTGTCACCTTTGCTGTGGCAGCAAAACCTGGACGTTTGTCTTTTTTGCTCCTGAGGTTGCCAAAAGCGAAAACAGGTGCTTTTGAGGATGGAGTCCGCAGGAAAGCAGAGAGGGCCAAATTGTCTGTGGCATTTGAAAGGGTTGCAGGAGGCAGTGAGAACCAGCATTACTTTTCCCCGCTGGCACCTTTGCTGTGGCAGCAAAAGCTGGACGTTTGTCTTTTTTGCTCCGGAGGTTGCCGAAAGCGAAAACAGGTGCTTTTGAGGATGGAGTCCGCAGGAAAGCAGAGAGGGCCAAATTGTCTGTGGCATTTGAAGAGGTTCCAGGAGGCAATGAGGACCAGCATCACTTTTCCCCGCTGGCACATTTGCTGTGGCAGCAAAAGCTGGACGTTTGTCTTTTTTGCTCCGGAGGTTGCCGAAAGCGAAAACAGGTGCTTTTGAGGATGGAGTCCGCAGGAAAGCAGAGAGGGCCAAATTGTCTGGGGCATTTGAAGGGGTTCCAGGAGGCAATGAGGACCAGCATCACTTTTCCCCGCTGGCACCTTTGCTGTGGCAGCAAAACCTGGACGTTTGTCTTTTTTGCTCCGGAGGTTGCCGAAAGCGAAAACAGGTGCTTTTGAGGATGGAGTCCGCAGGAAAGCAGAGAGGGCCAAATAGTCTGCGGCATTTGAAAGGGTTCCAAGAGACAGTGAGAAACAGCATTACTTTTCCCCGCTGGCACCTTTGCTGTGGCAGCAAAAGCTGGACGTTTGTCTTTTTTGCTCCGGAGGTTGCCGAAAGCGAAAACAGGTGCTTTTGAGGATGGAGTCCGCAGGAAAGCAGAGAGGGCCAAATTGTCTGGGGCATTTGAAGAAGTTCCAGGAGGCAATGAGGACCAGCATTACTTTTCCCCGCTGGCACCTTTGCTGTGGCAGCAAAAGCTGGACGTTTGTCTTTTTTGCTCCGGAGGTTGCCGAAAGCGAAAACAGGTGCTTTTGAGGATGGAGTCCGCAGGAAAGCAGAGAGGGCCAAATTGTCTGTGGCACTTGAAGAGGTTCCAGGAGGCAATGAGGACCAGCATTACTTTTCCCCGCTGTCACCTTTGCTGTGGCAGCAAAAGCTGGACGTTTGTCTTTTTTGCTCCGGAGGTTGCCGAAAGCGAAAACAGGTGCTTTTGAGGATGGAGTCCGCAGGAAAGCAGAGAGGGCCAAATTGTCTGGGGCATTTGAAGGGGTTCCAGGAGGCAATGAGGACCAGCATCACTTTTCCCCGCTGGCACCTTTGCTGTGGCAGCAAAACCTGGACGTTTGTCTTTTTTGCTCCGGAGGTTGCCGAAAGCGAAAACAGGTGCTTTTGAGGATGGAGTCCGCAGGAAAGCAGAGAGGGCCAAATTGTCTGGGGCATTTGAAAGGGTTCCAGGAGACAGTGAAAACCACCATTACTTTTCCCCGCTGGCACCTTTGCTGTGGCAGCAAAAGCTGGACGTTTGTCTTTTTTGCTCCGGAGGTTGCCGAAAGCGAAAACAGGTGCTTTTGATGATGGAGTCCGCAGGAAAGCAGAGAGGGCCAAATTGTCTGTGGCATTTGAAGAGGTTCCAGGAGGCAATGAGGACCAGCATTACTTTTCCCCACTGGCACCTTTGCTGTGGCAGCAAAAGCTGGACGTTTGTCTTTTTTGCTCCTGAGGTTGCCAAAAGCGAAAACAGGTGCTTTTGAGGATGGAGTCCGCAGGAAAGCAGAGAGGGCCAAATTGTCTGGGGCATTTGAAGAGGTTCCAGGAGGCAATGAGGACCAGGATTACTTTTCCCCGCTGGCACCTTTGCTGTGGCAGCAAAACCTGGACGTTTGTCTTTTTTGCTCCTGAGGTTGCCAAAAGCGAAAACAGGTGCTTTTGAGGATGGAGTCCGCAGGAAAGCAGAGAGGGCCAAATTGTCTGTGGCATTTGAAAGGGTTCCAGGAGGCAGTGAGAACCAGCATTACTTTTCCCCGCTGGCACCTTTGCTGTGGCAGCAAAACCTGGACGTTTGTCTTTTTTGCTCCGGAGGTTGCCGAAAGCGAAAACAGGTGCTTTTGAGGATGGAGTCCGCAGGAAAGCAGAGAGGGCCAAATTGTCTGGGGCATTTGAAAGGGTTCCAGGAGGCAATGAGGACCAGCATCACTTTTCCCCGCTGGCACCTTTGCTGTGGCAGCAAAACCTGGACGTTTGTCTTTTTTGCTCCGGAGGTTGCCGAAAGCGAAAACAGGTGCTTTTGAGGATGGAGTCCGCAGGAAAGCAGAGAGGGCCAAATTGTCTGGGGCATTTGAAGAAGTTCCAGGAGGCAATGAGGACCAGCATTACTTTTCCCCGCTGGCACCTTTGCTGTGGCATCAAAAGCTGGACGTTTGTCTTTTTTGCTCCGGAGGTTGCCGAAAGCGAAAACAGGTGCTTTTGAGGATGGAGTCCGCAGGAAAGCAGAGAGGGCCAAATTGTCTGTGGCACTTGAAGAGGTTCCAGGAGGCAATGAGGACCAGCATTACTTTTCCCCGCTGGCACCTTTGCTGTGGCAGCAAAACCTGGACGTTTGTCTTTTTTGCTCCGGAGGTTGCCGAAAGCGAAAACAGGTGCTTTTGAGGATGGAGTCCGCAGGAAAGCAGAGAGGGCCAAATTGTCTGGGGCATTTGAAGGGGTTCCAGGAGGCAATGAGGACCAGCATCACTTTTCCCCGCTGGCACCTTTGCTGTGGCAGCAAAACCTGGACGTTTGTCTTTTTTGCTCCGGAGGTTGCCGAAAGCGAAAACAGGTGCTTTTGAGGATGGAGTCCGCAGGAAAGCAGAGAGGGCCAAATTGTCTGGGGCATTTGAAGAAGTTCCAGGAGGCAATGAGGACCAGCATTACTTTTCCCCGCTGGCACCTTTGCTGTGGCAGCAAAAGCTGGACGTTTGTCTTTTTTGCTCCGGAGGTTGCCGAAAGCGAAAACAGGTGCTTTTGAGGATGGAGTCCGCAGGAAAGCAGAGAGGGCCAAATTGTCTGTGGCACTTGAAGAGGTTCCAGGAGGCAAGGAGGACCAGCATTACTTTTCCCCGCTGGCACCTTTGCTGTGGCAGCAAAACCTGGACGTTTGTCTTTTTTGCTCCGGAGGTTGCCGAAAGCGAAAACAGGTGCTTTTGAGGATGGAGTCCGCAGGAAAGCAGAGAGGGCCAAATTGTCTGGGGCATTTGAAAGGGTTCCAAGAGACAGTGAGAACCAGCATTACTTTTCCCCGCTGGCACCTTTGCTGTGGCAGCAAAAGCTGGACGTTTGTCTTTTTTGCTCCGGAGGTTGCCGAAAGCGAAAACAGGTGCTTTTGAGGATGGAGTCCGCAGGAAAGCAGAGAGGGCCAAATTGTCTGGGGCATTTGAAGAAGTTCCAGGAGGCAATGAGGACCAGCATTACTTTTCCCCGCTGGCACCTTTGCTGTGGCAGCAAAAGCTGGACGTTTGTCTTTTTTGCTCCGGAGGTTGCCGAAAGCGAAAACAAGTGCTTTTGAGGATGGAGTCCGCAGGAAAGCAGAGATGGCCAAATTGTCTGGGGCATTTGAAGGGGTTCCAGGAGGCAATGAGGACCAGCATCACTTTTCCCCGCTGGCACCTTTGCTGTGGCAGCAAAACCTGGACGTTTGTCTTTTTTGCTCCGGAGGTTGCCAAAAGCGAAAACAGGTGCTTTTGAGGATGGAGTCCGCAGGAAAGCAGAGACGGCCAAATTTTCTGTGGCATTTGAAAGGGTTCCAGGAGGCAGTGAGAACCAGCATTACTTTTCCCCGCTGGCACCTTTGCTGTGGCAGCAAAAGCTGGACGTTTGTCTTTTTTGCTCCGGAGGTTGCCGAAAGCGAAAACAGGTGCTTTTGAGGATGGAGTCCGCAGGAAAGCAGAGAGGGCCAAATTGTCTGGGGCATTTGAAAGGGTTCCAGGAGGCAATGAGGACCAGCATCACTTTTCCCCGCTGGCACCTTTGCTGTGGCAGCAAAAGCTGGACGTTTGTCTTTTTTGCTCCGGAGGTTGCCGAAAGCGAAAACAGGTGCTTTTGAGGATGGAGTCCGCAGGAAAGCAGAGAGGGCCAAATTGTCTGTGGCATTTGAAGAAGTTCCAGGAGGCAATGAGGACCAGCATTACTTTTCCCCGCTGGCACCTTTGCTGTGGCAGCAAAAGCTGGACGTTTGTCTTTTTTGCTCCGGAGGTTGCCGAAAGCGAAAACAGGTGCTTTTGAGGATGGAGTCCGCAGGAAAGCAGAGAGGGCCAAATTGTCTGTGGCACTTGAAGAGGTTCCAGGAGGCAAGGAGGACCAGCATTACTTTTCCCCGCTGGCACCTTTGCTGTGGCAGCAAAACCTGGACGTTTGTCTTTTTTGCTCCGGAGGTTGCCGAAAGCGAAAACAGGTGCTTTTGAGGATGGAGTCCGCAGGAAAGCAGAGAGGGCCAAATTGTCTGGGGCATTTGAAAGGGTTCCAAGAGACAGTGAGAACCAGCATTACTTTTCCCCGCTGGCACCTTTGCTGTGGCAGCAAAAGCTGGACGTTTGTCTTTTTTGCTCCGGAGGTTGCCGAAAGCGAAAACAGGTGCTTTTGAGGATGGAGTCCGCAGGAAAGCAGAGAGGGCCAAATTGTCTGGGGCATTTGAAGAAGTTCCAGGAGGCAATGAGGACCAGCATTACTTTTCCCCGCTGGCACCTTTGCTGTGGCAGCAAAAGCTGGACGTTTGTCTTTTTTGCTCCGGAGGTTGCCGAAAGCGAAAACAGGTGCTTTTGAGGATGGAGTCCGCAGGAAAGCAGAGAGGGCCAAATTGTCTGGGGCATTTAAAGGGGTTCCAGGAGGCAATGAGGACCAGCATCACTTTTCCCCGCTGGCACCTTTGCTGTGGCAGCAAAACCTGGACGTTTGTCTTTTTTGCTCCGGAGGATGCCGAAAGCGAAAACAGGTGCTTTTGAGGATGGAGTCCGCAGGAAAGCAGAGAGGGCCAAATAGTCTGGGGCATTTGAAAGGGTTCCAAGAGACAGTGAAAACCACCATTACTTTTCCCCGCTGGCACCTTTGCTGTGGCAGCAAAAGCTGGACGTTTGTCTTTTTTGCTCCGGAGGTTGCCGAAAGCGAAAACAGGTGCTTTTGAGGATGGAGTCCGCAGGAAAGCAGAGAGGGCCAAATTGTCTGTGGCATTTGAAGAGGTTCCAGGAGGCAATGAGGACCAGCATTACTTTTCCCCACTGGCACCTTTGCTGTGGCAGCAAAAGCTGGACGTTTGTCTTTTTTGCTCCTGAGGTTGCCAAAAGCGAAAACAGGTGCTTTTGAGGATGGAGTCTGCAGGAAAGCAGAGAGGGTCAAATTGTCTGTGGCATTTGAAAGGGTTCCAGGAGACAGTGAGAACCAGCATTACTTTTCCCCGCTGGCACCTTTGCTGTGGCAGCAAAACCTGGACGTTTGTCTTTTTTGCTCCGGAGGTTGCCGAAAGCGAAAACAGGTGCTTTTGAGGATGGAGTCCGCAGGAAAGCAGAGAGGGCCAAATTGTCTGGGGCATTTGAAGAGGTTCCAGGAGGCAGTGAGAACCAGCATTACTTTTCCCCGATGGCACCTTTGCTGTGGCAGCAAAAGCTGGACGTTTGTCTTTTTTGCTCCGGAGGTTGCCGAAAGCGAAAACAGGTGCTTTTGAGGATGGAGTCCGCAGGAAAGCAGAGAGGGCCAATTGTCTGGGGCATTTGAAGAGGTTCCAGGAGGCAATGAGGACCAGCATTACTTTTCCCCTCTGGCACCTTTGCTGTGGCAGCAAAAGCTGGACGTTTGTCTTTTTTGCTCCGGAGGTTGCCGAAAGCGAAAACAGGTGCTTTTGAGGATGGAGTCCGCAGGAAAGCAGAGAGGGCCAAATTGTCTGTGGCACTTGAAGAGGTTCCAGGAGGCAATGAGGACCAGCATTACTTTTCCCCGCTGTCACCTTTGCTGTGGCAGCAAAAGCTGGACGTTTGTCTTTTTTGCTCCGGAGGTTGCCGAAAGCGAAAACAGGTGCTTTTGAGGATGGAGTCCGCAGGAAAGCAGAGAGGGCCAAATTGTCTGGGGCATTTGAAGAGGTTCCAGGAGGCTATGAGGACCAGCATCACTTTTCCCCGCTGGCACCTTTGCTGTGTCAGCAAAACCTGGACGTTTGTCTTTTTTGCTCCGGAGGTTGCCGAAAGCGAAAAAAGGTGCTTTTGAGGATGGAGTCCACAGGAAAGCAGAGAGGGCCAAATTGTCTGTGGCATTTGAAAGGGTTCCAGGAGGCAGTGAGAACCAGCATTACTTTTCCCCGCTGGCACCTTTGCTGTGGCAGCAAAAGCTGGACGTTTGTCTTTTTTGCTCCGGAGGTTGCCGAAAGCGAAAACAGGTGCTTTTGAGGATGGAGTCCGCAGGAAAGCAGAGAGGGCCAAATTGTCTGTGGCATTTGAAAGGGTTCCAGGAGACAGTGAGAACCAGCATTACTTTTCCCCGCTGTCACCTTTGCTGTGGCAGCAAAAGCTGGACGTTTGTCTTTTTTGCTCCTGAGGTTGCCAAAAGCGAAAAAAGGTGCTTTTGAGGATGGAGTCCGCAGGAAAGCAGAGAGGGCCAAATTGTCTGGGGCATTTGAAAGGGTTCCAGGAGGCAGTGAGAACCAGCATTACTTTTCCCTGCTGGCACCTTTGCTGTGGCAGCAAAACCTGGACGTTTGTCTTTTTTGCTCCGGAGGTTGCCGAAAGCGAAAAAAGGTGCTTTTGAGGATGGAGTCCGCAGGAAAGCAGAGAGAGCCAAATTGTCTGGGGCATTTGAAGGGGTTCCAGGAGGCAATGAGGACCAGCATTACTTTTCCCCACTGGCACCTTTGCTGTGGCAGCAAAAGCTGGACGTTTGTCTTTTTTGCTCCGGAGGTTGCCGAAAGCGAAAACAGGTGCTTTTGAGGATGGAGTCCACAGGAAAGGAGAGAGGGCCAAATTGTCTGTGGCATTTGAAGAGGTTCCAGGAGGCAGTGAGAACCAGCATTACTTTTCCCCGCTGGCACCTTTGCTGTGGCAGCAAAAGCTGGACGTTTGTCTTTTTTGCTCCGGAGGTTGCCGAAAGCGAAAACAGGTGCTTTTGAGGATGGAGTCCGCAGGAAAGCAGAGAGGTCCAAATTGTCTGTGGCATTTGAAAGGGTTCCAGGAGGCAGTGAGAACCAGCATTACATTTCCCCGCTGGCACCTTTGCTGTGGCAGCAAAAGCTGATCGTTTGTCTTTTTTGCTCCGGAGGTTGCCGAAAGCGAAAAAAGGTGCTTTTGAGGATGGAGTCCGCAGGAAAGCAGAGAGGGCCAATTGTCTGTGGCATTTGAAGAGGTTCCAGGAGGAAGTGAGAACCAGCATTACTTTTCCCCGCTGGCACCTTTGCTGTGGCAGCAAAAGCTGGACATTTGTCTTTTTTGCTCCGGAGGTTGCCGAAAGCGAAAACAGGTGCTTTTGAGGATGGAGTCCGCAGGAAAGCAGAGAGGGCCAAATTGTCTGGGGCATTTGAAGAGGTTCCAGGAGGCAGTGAGAACCAGCATTACTTTTCCCCGCTGGCACCTTTGCTGTGGCAGCAAAAGCTGGACGTTTGTCTTTTTTGCTCCGGAGGTTGCCGAAAGCGAAAACAGGTGCTTTTGAGGATGGAGTCCGCAGGAAAGCAGAGAGGGCCAAATAGTCTGGGGCATTTGAAAGGGTTCCAGGAGGCAGTGAGAACCAGCATTACTTTTCCCCGCTGGCACCTTTGCTGTGGCAGCAAAAGCTGGACGTTTGTCTTTTTTGCTCCGGAGGTTGCCGAAAGCGAAAACAGGTGCTTTTGAGGATGGAGTCCGCAGGAAAGCAGAGAGGGCCAAATTGTCTGGGGCATTTGAAGAGGTTCCAGGAGGCAATGAGGACCAGCATTACTTTTCCCCGCTGGCACCTTTGCTGTGGCAGCAAAAGCTGGACGTTTGTCTTTTTTGCTCCTGAGGTTGCCAAAAGCGAAAACAGGTGCTTTTGAGGATGGAGTCCGCAGGAAAGCAGAGAGGGCCAAATTGTCTGTGGCATTTGAAAGGGTTCCAGGAGGCAGTGAGAACCAGCATTACTTTTCCCTGCTGGCACCTTTGCTGTGGCAGCAAAAGCTGGACGTTTGTCTTTTTGCTCCTGAGGTTGCCGAAAGCGAAACCAGGTGCTTTTGAGGATGGAGTCCGCAGGAAAGCAGAGAGGGCCAAATTGTCTGGGGCATTTGAAGGGGTTCCAGGAGGCAATGAGGACCAGCATTACTTTTCCCCACTGGCACCTTTGCTGTGGCAGCAAAAGCTGGACGTTTGTCTTTTTTGCTCCGGAGGTTGCCGAAAGCGAAAACAGGTGCTTTTGAGGATGGAGTCCGCAGGAAAGCAGAGAGGGCCAAATTGTCTGGGGCATTTGAAGAGGTTCCAGGAGGCAATGAGGACCAGCATCACTTTTCCCCGCTGGCACTTTTGCTGTGGCAGCAAAAGCTGGACGTTTGTCTTTTTTGCTCCGGAGGTTGCCGAAAGCGAAAACAGGTGCTTTTGAGGATGGAGTCCGCAGGAAAGCAGAGAGGGCCAAATTGTCTGTGGCATTTGAAAGGGTTCCAGGAGACAGTGAGAACCAGCATTACTTTTCCCCGCTGGCACCTTTGCTGTGGCAGCAAAACCTGGACGTTTGTCTTTTTTGCTCCGGAGGTTGCCGAAAGCGAAAACAGGTGCTTTTGAGGATGGAGTCCGCAGGAAAGCAGAGAGGGCCAAATTGTCTGGGGCATTTGAAGAGGTTCCAGGAGGCAGTGAGAACCAGCATTACTTTTCCCCGATGGCACCTTTGCTGTGGCAGCAAAAGCTGGACGTTTGTCTTTTTTTCTCCGGAGGTTGCCGAAAGCGAAAACAGGTGCTTTTGAGGATGGAGTCCGCAGGAAAGCAGAGAGGGCCAATTGTCTGGGGCATTTGAAGAGGTTCCAGGAGGCAATGAGGACCAGCATTACTTTTCCCCGCTGGCACCTTTGCTGTGGCAGCAAAAGCTGGACGTTTGTCTTTTTTGCTCCGGAGGTTGCCGAAAGCGAAAACAGGTGCTTTTGAGGATGGAGTCCGCAGGAAAGCAGAGAGGGCCAAATTGTCTGTGGCACTTGAAGAGGTTCCAGGAGGCAATGAGGACCAGCATTACTTTTCCCCGCTGTCACCTTTGCTGTGGCAGCAAAAGCTGGACGTTTGTCTTTTTTGCTCCGGAGGTTGCCGAAAGCGAAAACAGGTGCTTTTGAGGATGGAGTCCGCAGGAAAGCAGAGAGGGCCAAATTGTCTGGGGCATTTGAAGAGGTTCCAGGAGGCTATGAGGACCAGCATCACTTTTCCCCGCTGGCACCTTTGCTGTGTCAGCAAAACCTGGACGTTTGTCTTTTTTGCTCCGGAGGTTGCCGAAAGCGAAAAAAGGTGCTTTTGAGGATGGAGTCCACAGGAAAGCAGAGAGGGCCAAATTGTCTGTGGCATTTGAAAGGGTTCCAGGAGGCAGTGAGAACCAGCATTACTTTTCCCCGCTGGCACCTTTGCTGTGGCAGCAAAAGCTGGACGTTTGTCTTTTTTGCTCCGGAGGTTGCCGAAAGCGAAAACAGGTGCTTTTGAGGATGGAGTCCGCAGGAAAGCAGAGAGGGCCAAATTGTCTGTGGCATTTGAAAGGGTTCCAGGAGACAGTGAGAACCAGCATTACTTTTCCCCGCTGGCACCTTTGCTGTGGCAGCAAAAGCTGGACGTTTGTCTTTTTTGCTCCTGAGGTTGCCAAAAGCGAAAAAAGGTGCTTTTGAGGATGGAGTCCGCAGGAAAGCAGAGAGGGCCAAATTGTCTGGGGCATTTGAAAGGGTTCCAGGAGGCAGTGAGAACCAGCATTACTTTTCCCCGCTGGCACCTTTGCTGTGGCAGCAAAACCTGGACGTTTGTCTTTTTTGCTCCGGAGGTTGCCGAAAGCGAAAACAGGTGCTTTTGAGGATGGAGTCCGCAGGAAAGCAGAGAGGGCCAAATTGTCTGGGGCATTTGAAGAGGTTCCAGGAGGCAGTGAGAACCAGCATTACTTTTCCCCGCTGGCACCTTTGCTGTGGCAGCAAAAGCTGGACGTTTGTCTTTTTTGCTCCGGAGGTTGCCGAAAGCGAAAACAGGTGCTTTTGAGGATGGAGTCCGCAGGAAAGCAGAGAGGGCCAATTGTCTGGGGCATTTGAAGAGGTTCCAGGAGGCAATGAGGACCAGCATTACTTTTCCCCGCTGGCACCTTTGCTGTGGCAGCAAAAGCTGGACGTTTGTCTTTTTTGCTCCGGAGGTTGCCGAAAGCGAAAACAGGTGCTTTTGAGGATGGAGTCCGCAGGAAAGCAGAGAGGGCCAAATTGTCTGTGGCACTTGAAGAGGTTCCAGGAGGCAATGAGGACCAGCATTACTTTTCCCCGCTGTCACCTTTGCTGTGGCAGCAAAAGCTGGACGTTTGTCTTTTTTGCTCCGGAGGTTGCCGAAAGCGAAAACAGGTGCTTTTGAGGATGGAGTCCGCAGGAAAGCAGAGAGGGCCAAATTGTCTGGGGCATTTGAAGAGGTTCCAGGAGGCTATGAGGACCAGCATCACTTTTCCCCGCTGGCACCTTTGCTGTGTCAGCAAAACCTGGACGTTTGTCTTTTTTGCTCCGGAGGTTGCCGAAAGCGAAAAAAGGTGCTTTTGAGGATGGAGTCCACAGGAAAGCAGAGAGGGCCAAATTGTCTGTGGCATTTGAAAGGGTTCCAGGAGGCAGTGAGAACCAGCATTACTTTTCCCCGCTGGCACCTTTGCTGTGGCAGCAAAAGCTGGACGTTTGTCTTTTTTGCTCCGGAGGTTGCCGAAAGCGAAAACAGGTGCTTTTGAGGATGGAGTCCGCAGGAAAGCAGAGAGGGCCAAATTGTCTGTGGCATTCGAAAGGGTTCCAAGAGACAGTGAGAACCAGCATTACTTTTCCCCGCTGGCACCTTTGCTGTGGCAGCAAAAGCTGGACGTTTGTCTTTTTTGCTCCTGAGGTTGCCAAAAGCGAAAAAAGGTGCTTTTGAGGATGGAGTCCGCAGGAAAGCAGAGAGGGCCAAATTGTCTGGGGCATTTGAAAGGGTTCCAGGAGGCAGTGAGAACCAGCATTACTTTTCCCCGCTGGCACCTTTGCTGTGGCAGCAAAACCTGGACGTTTGTCTTTTTTGCTCCGGAGGTTGCCGAAAGCGAAAAAAGGTGCTTTTGAGGATGGAGTCCGCAGGAAAGCAGAGAGAGCCAAATTGTCTGGGGCATTTGAAGGGGGTCCAGGAGGCAATGAGGACCAGCATTACTTTTCCCCACTGGCACCTTTGCTGTGGCAGCAAAAGCTGGACGTTTGTCTTTTTTGCTCCGGAGGTTGCCGAAAGCGAAAACAGGTGCTTTTGAGGATGGAGTCCACAGGAAAGGAGAGAGGGCCAAATTGTCTGGGGCATTTGAAGAGGTTCCAGGAGGCAGTGAGAACCAGCATTACTTTTCCCCGCTGGCACCTTTGCTGTGGCAGCAAAAGCTGGACGTTTGTCTTTTTTGCTCCGGAGGTTGCCGAAAGCGAAAACAGGTGCTTTTGAGGATGGAGTCCGCAGGAAAGCAGAGAGGGCCAAATAGTCTGGGGCATTTGAAAGGGTTCCAGGAGGCAGTGAGAACCAGCATTACATTTCCCCGCTGGCACCTTTGCTGTGGCAGCAAAAGCTGATCGTTTGTCTTTTTTGCTCCGGAGGTTGCCGAAAGCGAAAAAAGGTGCTTTTGAGGATGGAGTCCGCAGGAAAGCAGAGAGGGCCAATTGTCTGTGGCATTTGAAGAGGTTCCAGGAGGCAATGAGGACCAGCATTACTTTTCCCTGCTGGCACCTTTGCTGTGGCAGCAAAAGCTGGACATTTGTCTTTTTTGCTCCGGAGGTTGCCGAAAGCGAAAACAGGTGCTTTTGAGGATGGAGTCCGCAGGAAAGCAGAGAGGGCCAAATTGTCTGGGGCATTTGAAGAGGTTCCAGGAGGCAGTGAGAACCAGCATTACTTTTCCCCGCTGGCACCTTTGCTGTGGCAGCAAAAGCTGGACGTTTGTCTTTTTTGCTCCGGAGGTTGCCGAAAGCGAAAACAGGTGCTTTTGAGGATGGAGTCCGCAGGAAAGCAGAGAGGGCCAAATAGTCTGGGGCATTTGAAAGGGTTCCAGGAGGCAGTGAGAACCAGCATTACTTTTCCCCGCTGGCACCTTTGCTGTGGCAGCAAAAGCTGGACGTTTGTCTTTTTTGCTCCGGAGGTTGCCGAAAGCGAAAACAGGTGCTTTTGAGGATGGAGTCCGCAGGAAAGCAGAGAGGGCCTAATTGTCTGGGGCATTTGAAGAGGTTCCAGGAGGCAATGAGGACCAGCATTACTTTTCCCCGCTGGCACCTTTGCTGTGGCAGCAAAAGCTGGACGTTTGTCTTTTTTGCTCCTGAGGTTGCCAAAAGCGAAAACAGGTGCTTTTGAGGATGGAGTCCGCAGGAAAGCAGAGAGGGCCAAATTGTCTGTGGCATTTGAAAGGGTTCCAGGAGGCAGTGAGAACCAGCATTACTTTTCCCTGCTGGCACCTTTGCTGTGGCAGCAAAACCTGGACGTTTGTCTTTTTGCTGCGGAGGTTGCCGAAAGCGAAAACAGGTGCTTTTGAGGATGGAGTCCGCAGGAAAGCAGAGAGGGCCAAATTGTCTGGGGCATTTGAAGGGGTACCAGGAGGCAATGAGGACCAGCATAACTTTTCCCCACTGGCACCTTTGCTGTGGCAGCAAAAGCTGGACGTTTGTCTTTTTTGCTCCGGAGGTTGCCGAAAGCGAAAACAGGTGCTTTTGAGGATGGAGTCCGCAGGAAAGCAGAGAGGGCCAAATTGTCTGGGGCATTTGAAGAGGTTCCAGGAGGCAATGAGGACCAGCATCACTTTTCCCCGCTGGCACTTTTGCTGTGGCAGCAAAAGCTGGACGTTTGTCTTTTTTGCTCCGGAGGTTGCCGAAAGCGAAAACAGGTGCTTTTGAGGATGGAGTCCGCAGGAAAGCAGAGAGGGCCAAATTGTCTGTGGCATTTGAAAGGGTTCCAGGAGACAGTGAGAACCAGCATTACTTTTCCCCGCTGGCACCTTTGCTGTGGCAGCAAAAGCTGGACGTTTGTCTTTTTTGCTCCTGAGGTTGCCAAAAGCGAAAAAAGGTGCTTTTGAGGATGGAGTCCGCAGGAAAGCAGAGAGGGCCAAATTGTCTGGGGCATTTGAAAGGGTTCTAGGAGGCAGTGAGAACCAGCATTACTTTTCCCTGCTGGCACCTTTGCTGTGGCAGCAAAACCTGGACGTTTGTCTTTTTTGCTCCGGAGGTTGCCGAAAGCGAAAAAAGGTGCTTTTGAGGATGGAGTCCGCAGGAAAGCAGAGAGAGCCAAATTGTCTGGGGCATTTGAAGGGGTTCCAGGAGGCAATGAGGACCAGCATTACTTTTCCCCGCTGGCACCTTTGCTGTGGCAGCAAAAGCTGGACGTTTGTCTTTTTTGCTCTGGAGGTTGCCGAAAGCGAAAACAGGTGCTTTTGAGGATGGAGTCCGCAGGAAAGCAGAGAGGGCCAAATTGTCTGTGGCATTTGAAGAGGTTCCAGGAGGCAGTGAGAACCAGCATTACTTTTCCCCGCTGGCACCTTTGCTGTGGCAGCAAAAGCTGGACGTTTGTCTTTTTTGCTCCGGAGGTTGCCGAAAGCGAAAACAGGTGCTTTTGAGGATGGAGTCCGCAGGAAAGCAGAGAGGGCCAAATAGTCTGGGGCATTTGAAGAGGTTCCAGGAGGCAATGAGGACCAGCATTACTTTTCCCCGCTGGCACCTTTGCTGTGGCAGCAAAAGCTGGACGTTTGTCTTTTTTGCTCCGGAGGTTGCCAAAAGCGAAAAAAGGTGCTTTTGAGGATGGAGTCCGCAGGAAAGCAGAGAGGGCCAAATTGTCTGTGGCATTTGAAAGGGTTCCAGGAGGCAGTGAGAACCAGCATTACTTTTCCCTGCTGGCACCTTTGCTGTGGCAGCAAAACCTGGACGTTTGTCTTTTTGCTCCGGAGGTTGCCGAAAGCGAAAAAAGGTGCTTTTGAGGATGGAGTCCACAGGAAAGCAGAGAGGGCCAAATTGTCTGGGGCATTTGAAGGGGTTCCAGGAGGCAATGAGGACCAGCATTACTTTTCCCCACTGGCACCTTTGCTGTGGCAGCAAAAGCTGGACGTTTGTCTTTTTTGCTCCGGAGGTTGCCGAAAGCGAAAACAGGTGCTTTTGACGATGGAGTCCGCAGGAAAGCAGAGAGGGCCAAATTGTCTGTGGCATTTGAAGAGGTTCCAGGAGGCAGTGAGAACCAGCATTACTTTTCCCCCGCTGGCACCTTTGCTGTGGCAGCAAAAGCTGATCGTTTGTCTTTTTTGCTCCGGAGGTTGCCGAAAGCGAAAACAGGTGCTTTTGAGGATGGAGTCCGCAGGAAAGCAGAGAGGGCCAAATAGTCTGGGGCATTTGAAAGGGTTCCAGGAGGCAGTGAGAACCAGCATTACTTTTCCCCGCTGTCACCTTTGCTGTGGCAGCAAAAGCTGGACGTTTGTCTTTTTTGCTCCGGAGGTTGCCGAAAGCGAAAACAGGTGCTTTTGAGGATGGAGTCCGCAGGAAAGCAGAGAGGGCCAAATTGTCTGTGGCACTTGAAGACGTTCCAGGAGGCAATGAGGACCAGCATTACTTTTCCCCGCTGGCACCTTTGCTGTGGCAGCAAAACCTGGACGTTTGTCTTTTTTGCTCCGGAGGTTGCCGAAAGCGAAAACAGGTGCTTTTGAGGATGGAGTCCGCAGGAAAGCAGAGAGGGCCAAATTGTCTGTGGCATTTGAAGAGGTTCCAGGAGGCAATGAGGACCAGCATTACTTTTCCCCGCTGGCACCTTTGCCGTGGCAGCAAAAGCTGGACGTTTGTCTTTTTTGCTCCGGAGGATGCCGAAAGCGAAAACAGGTGCTTTTGAGGATGGAGTCCGCAGGAAAGCAGAGAGGGCCAAATTGTCTGTGGCATTTGAAAGGGTTCAAGGAGGCAGTGAGAACCAGCATTACTTTTCCCCGCTGACACCTTTGCTGTGACAGAAAAGCTGGACGTTTGTCTTTTTTGCTCCGGAGGTTGCCGAAAGCGAAAACAGGTGCTTTTGAGGATGGAGTCCACAGGAAAGGAGAGAGGGCCAAATTGTCTGTGGCATTTGAAGAGGTTCCAGGAGGCAGTGAGAACCAGCATTACTTTTCCCCGCTGGCACCTTTGCTGTGGCAGCAAAAGCTGGACGTTTGTCTTTTTTGCTCCGGAGGTTGCCGAAAGCGAAAAAAGGTGCTTTTGAGGATGGAGTCCGCAGGAAAGCAGAGAGGGCCAAATAGTCTGGGGCATTTGAAAGGGTTCCAGGAGGCAGTGAGAACCAGCATTACATTTCCCCGCTGGCACCTTTGCTGTGGCAGCAAAAGCTGATCGTTTGTCTTTTTTGCTCCGGAGGTTGCCGAAAGCGAAAAAAGGTGCTTTTGAGGATGGAGTCCGCAGGAAAGCAGAGAGGGCCAATTGTCTGTGGCATTTGAAGAGGTTCCAGGAGGCAATGAGGACCAGCATTACTTTTCCCCGCTGGCACCTTTGCTGTGGCAGCAAAAGCTGGACATTTGTCTTTTTTGCTCCGGAGGTTGCCGAAAGCGAAAACAGGTGCTTTTGAGGATGGAGTCCGCAGGAAAGCAGAGAGGGCCAAATTGTCTGGGGCATTTGAAGAGGTTCCAGGAGGCAGTGAGAACCAGCATTACTTTTCCCCGCTGGCACCTTTGCTGTGGCAGCAAAAGCTGGACGTTTGTCTTTTTTGCTCCGGAGGTTGCCGAAAGCGAAAACAGGTGCTTTTGAGGATGGAGTCCGCAGGAAAGCAGAGAGGGCCAAATTGTCTGGGGCATTTGAAGAGGTTCCAGGAGGCAATGAGGACCAGCATAACTTTTCCCAACTGGCACCTTTGCTGTGGCAGCAAAAGCTGGACGTTTGTCTTTTTTGCTCCGGAGGTTGCCGAAAGCGAAAACAGGTGCTTTTGAGGATGGAGTCCGCAGGAAAGCAGAGAGGGCCAAATTGTCTGGGGCATTTGAAGAGGTTCCAGGAGGCAATGAGGACCAGCATCACTTTTCCCCGCTGGCACTTTTGCTGTGGCAGCAAAACCTGGACGTTTGTCTTTTTTGCTCCGGAGGTTGCCGAAAGCGAAAACAGGTGCTTTTGAGGATGGAGTCCGCAGGAAAGCAGAGAGGGCCAAATTGTCTGTGGCATTTGAAAGGGTTCCAGGAGACAGTGAGAACCAGCATTACTTTTCCCCGCTGGCACCTTTGCTGTGGCAGCAAAAGCTGGACGTTTGTCTTTTTTGCTCCTGAGGTTGCCAAAAGCGAAAAAAGGTGCTTTTGAGGATGGAGTCCGCAGGAAAGCAGAGAGGGCCAAATTGTCTGGGGCATTTGAAAGGGTTCCAGAAGGCAGTGAGAACCAGCATTACTTTTCCCTGCTGGCACCTTTGCTGTGGCAGCAAAACCTGGACGTTTGTCTTTTTTGCTCCGGAGGTTGCCGAAAGCGAAAAAAGGTGCTTTTGAGGATGGAGTCCGCAGGAAAGCAGAGAGAGCCAAATTGTCTGGGGCATTTGAAGGGGTTCCAGGAGGCAATGAGGACCAGCATTACTTTTCCCCGCTGGCACCTTTGCTGTGGCAGCAAAAGCTGGACGTTTGCCTTTTTTGCTCTGGAGGTTGCCGAAAGCGAAAACAGGTGCTTTTGAGGATGGAGTCCGCAGGAAAGCAGAGAGGGCCAAATTGTCTGTGGCATTTGAAGAGGTTCCAGGAGGCAGTGAGAACCAGCATTACTTTTCCCCGCTGGCACCTTTGCTGTGGCAGCAAAAGCTGGACGTTTGTCTTTTTTGCTCCGGAGGTTGCCGAAAGCGAAAACAGGTGCTTTTGAGGATGGAGTCCGCAGGAAAGCAGAGAGGGCCAAATTGTCTGTGGCATTTGAAAGGGTTCCAGGAGGCAGTGAGAACCAGCATTACTTTTCCCTGCTGGCACCTTTGCTGTGGCAGCAAAAGCTGGACGTTTGTCTTTTTTGCTCCTGAGGTTGCCAAAAGCGAAAAAAAGGTGCTTTTGAGGATGGAGTCCGCAGGAAAGCAGAGAGGGCCAAATTGTCTGTGGCATTTGAAAGGGTTCCAGGAGGCAGTGAGAACCAGCATTACTTTTCCCTGCTGGCACCTTTGCTGTGGCAGCAAAACCTGGACGTTTGTCTTTTTGCTCCGGAGGTTGCCGAAAGCGAAAAAAGGTGCTTTTGAGGATGGAGTCCACAGGAAAGCAGAGAGGGCCAAATTGTCTGGGGCATTTGAAGGGGTTCCAGGAGGCAATGAGGACCAGCATTACTTTTCCCCACTGGCACCTTTGCTGTGGCAGCAAAAGCTGGACGTTTGTCTTTTTTGCTCCGGAGGTTGCCGAAAGCGAAAACAGGTGCTTTTGACGATGGAGTCCGCAGGAAAGCAGAGAGGGCCAAATTGTCTGTGGCATTTGAAGAGGTTCCAGGAGGCAGTGAGAACCAGCATTACTTTTCCCCGCTGGCACCTTTGCTGTGGCAGCAAAAGCTGATCGTTTGTCTTTTTTGCTCCGGACGTTGCCGAAAGCGAAAACAGGTGCTTTTGAGGATGGAGTCCGCAGGAAAGCAGAGAGGGCCAAATTGTCTGTGGCACTTGAAGACGTTCCAGGAGGCAATGAGGACCAGCATTACTTTTCCCCGCTGGCACCTTTGCTGTGGCAGCAAAACCTGGACGTTTGTCTTTTTTGCTCCGGAGGTTGCCGAAAGCGAAAACAGGTGCTTTTGAGGATGGAGTCCGCAGGAAAGCAGAGAGGGCCAAATTGTCTGTGGCATTTGAAGAGGTTCCAGGAGGCAATGAGGACCAGCATTACTTTTCCCCGCTGGCACCTTTGCTGTGGCAGCAAAAGCTGGACGTTTGTCTTTTTTGCTCCGGAGGATGCCGAAAGCGAAAACAGGTGCTTTTGAGGATGGAGTCCGCAGGAAAGCAGAGAGGGCCAAATTGTCTGTGGCATTTGAAAGGGTTCAAGGAGGCAGTGAGAACCAGCATTACTTTTCCCCGCTGACACCTTTGCTGTGACAGAAAAGCTGGACGTTTGTCTTTTTTGCTCCGGAGGTTGCCGAAAGCGAAAACAGGTGCTTTTGAGGATGGAGTCCACAGGAAAGGAGAGAGGGCCAAATTGTCTGTGGCATTTGAAGAGGTTCCAGGAGGCAGTGAGAACCAGCATTACTTTTCCCCGCTGGCACCTTTGCTGTGGCAGCAAAAGCTGGACGTTTGTCTTTTTTGCTCCGGAGGTTGCCGAAAGCGAAAAAAGGTGCTTTTGAGGATGGAGTCCGCAGGAAAGCAGAGAGGGCCAAATAGTCTGGGGCATTTGAAAGGGTTCCAGGAGGCAGTGAGAACCAGCATTACATTTCCCCGCTGGCACCTTTGCTGTGGCAGCAAAAGCTGATCGTTTGTCTTTTTTGCTCCGGAGGTTGCCGAAAGCGAAAAAAGGTGCTTTTGAGGATGGAGTCCGCAGGAAAGCAGAGAGGGCCAATTGTCTGTGGCATTTGAAGAGGTTCCAGGAGGCAATGAGGACCAGCATTACTTTTCCCCGCTGGCACCTTTGCTGTGGCAGCAAAAGCTGGACATTTGTCTTTTTTGCTCCAGAGGTTGCCGAAAGCGAAAACAGGTGCTTTTGAGGATGGAGTCCGCAGGAAAGCAGAGAGGGCCAAATTGTCTGGGGCATTTGAAGAGGTTCCAGGAGGCAGTGAGAACCAGCATTACTTTTCCCCGCTGGCACCTTTGCTGTGGCAGCAAAAGCTGGACGTTTGTCTTTTTTGCTCCGGAGGTTGCCGAAAGCGAAAACAGGTGCTTTTGAGGATGGAGTCCGCAGGAAAGCAGAGAGGGCCAAATTGTCTGGGGCATTTGAAGAGGTTCCAGGAGGCAATGAGGACCAGCATAACTTTTCCCCACTGGCACCTTTGCTGTGGCAGCAAAAGCTGGACGTTTGTCTTTTTTGCTCCGGAGGTTGCCGAAAGCGAAAACAGGTGCTTTTGAGGATGGAGTCCGCAGGAAAGCAGAGAGGGCCAAATTGTCTGGGGCATTTGAAGAGGTTCCAGGAGGCAATGAGGACCAGCATCACTTTTCCCCGCTGGCACTTTTGCTGTGGCAGCAAAACCTGGACGTTTGTCTTTTTTGCTCCGGAGGTTGCCGAAAGCGAAAACAGGTGCTTTTCAGGATGGAGTCCGCAGGAAAGCAGAGAGGGCCAAATTGTCTGTGGCATTTGAAAGGGTTCCAGGAGACAGTGAGAACCAGCATTACTTTTCCCCGCTGGCACCTTTGCTGTGGCAGCAAAAGCTGGACGTTTGTCTTTTTTGCTCCTGAGGTTGCCAAAAGCGAAAAAAGGTGCTTTTGAGGATGGAGTCCGCAGGAAAGCAGAGAGGGCCAAATTGTCTGGGGCATTTGAAAGGGTTCCAGAAGGCAGTGAGAACCAGCATTACTTTTCCCTGCTGGCACCTTTGCTGTGGCAGCAAAACCTGGACGTTTGTCTTTTTTGCTCCGGAGGTTGCCGAAAGCGAAAAAAGGTGCTTTTGAGGATGGAGTCCGCAGGAAAGCAGAGAGAGCCAAATTGTCTGGGGCATTTGAAGGGGTTCCAGGAGGCAATGAGGACCAGCATTACTTTTCCCCGCTGGCACCTTTGCTGTGGCAGCAAAAGCTGGACGTTTGTCTTTTTTGCTCTGGAGGTTGCCGAAAGCGAAAACAGGTGCTTTTGAGGATGGAGTCCGCAGGAAAGCAGAGAGGGCCAAATTGTCTGTGGCATTTGAAGAGGTTCCAGGAGGCAGTGAGAACCAGCATTACTTTTCCCCGCTGGCACCTTTGCTGTGGCAGCAAAAGCTGGACGTTTGTCTTTTTTGCTCCGGAGGTTGCCGAAAGCGAAAACAGGTGCTTTTGAGGATGGAGTCCGCAGGAAAGCAGAGAGGGCCAAATTGTCTGTGGCATTTGAAAGGGTTCCAGGAGGCAGTGAGAACCAGCATTACTTTTCCCTGCTGGCACCTTTGCTGTGGCAGCAAAAGCTGGACGTTTGTCTTTTTTGCTCCTGAGGTTGCCAAAAGCGAAAAAAGGTGCTTTTGAGGATGGAGTCCGCAGGAAAGCAGAGAGGGCCAAATTGTCTGTGGCATTTGAAAGGGTTCCAGGAGGCAGTGAGAACCAGCATTACTTTTCCCCACTGGCACCTTTGCTGTGGCAGCAAAAGCTGGACGTTTGTCTTTTTTGCTCCGGAGGTTGCCGAAAGCGAAAACAGGTGCTTTTGACGATGGAGTCCGCAGGAAAGCAGAGAGGGCCAAATTGTCTGTGGCATTTGAAGAGGTTCCAGGAGGCAGTGAGAACCAGCATTACTTTTCCCCGCTGGCACCTTTGCTGTGGCAGCAAAAGCTGATCGTTTGTCTTTTTTGCTCCGGAGGTTGCCGAAAGCGAAAACAGGTGCTTTTGAGGATGGAGTCCGCAGGAAAGCAGAGAGGGCCAAATAGTCTGGGGCATTTGAAAGGGTTCCAGGAGGCAGTGAGAACCAGCATTACTTTTCCCCGCTGGCACCTTTGCTGTGGCAGCAAAAGCTGGACGTTTGTCTTTTTTGCTCCGGAGGTTGCCGAAAGCGAAAACAGGTGCTTTTGAGGATGGAGTCCGCAGGAAAGCAGAGAGGGCCAAATTGTCTGTGGCATTTGAAGAGGTTCCAGGAGGCAATGAGGACCAGCATTACTTTTCCCCGCTGGCACCTTTGCTGTGGCAGCAAAAGCTGGACGTTTGTCTTTTTTGCTCCGGAGGTTGCTGAAAGCGAAAACAGGTGCTTTTGAGGATGGAGTCCGCAGGAAAGCAGAGAGGGCCAAATTGTCTGTGGCATTTGAAGAGGTTCCAGGAGGCAATGAGGACCAGCATTACTTTTCCCCGCTGGCACCTTTGCTGTGGCAGCAAAAGCTGTACGTTTGTCTTTTTTGCTCCTGAGGATGCCGAAAGCGAAAACAGGTGCTTTTGAGGATGGAGTCCGCAGGAAAGCAGAGAGGGCCAAATTGTCTGGGGCATTTGAAGAGGTTCCAGGAGGCAATGAGGACCAGCATTACTTTTCCCCGCTGGCACCTTTGCTGTGGCAGCAAAACCTGGACGTTTGTCTTTTTTGCTCCTGAGGATGCCGAAAGCGAAAACAGGTGCTTTTGAGGATGGAGTCCGCAGGAAAGCAGAGAGGGCCAAATTGTCTGGGGCATTTGAAGAGGTTCCAGGAGGCAGTGAGAACCAGCATTACTTTTCCCCGCTGGCACCTTTGCTGTGGCAGCAAAAGCTGGACGTTTGTCTTTTTTGCTCCGGAGGTTGCCGAAAGCGAAAAAAGGTGCTTTTGAGGATGGAGTCCGCAGGAAAGCAGAGAGGGCCAAATTGTCTGGGGCATTTGAAGAGGTTCCAGGAGGCAATGAGGACCAGCATTACTTTTCCCCGCTGGCACCTTTGCTGTGGCAGCAAAAGCTGGACGTTTGTCTTATTTGCTGCTGAGGATGCCGAAAGCGAAAACAGGTGCTTTTGAGGATGGAGTCCGCAGGAAAGCAGAGAGGGCCAAATTGTCTGGGGCATTTGAAGAGGTTCCAGGAGGCAGTGAGAACCAGCATTACTTTTCCCCGCTGGCACCTTTGCTGTGGCAGCAAAAGCTGGACGTTTGTCTTTTTTGCTCCGGACGTTGCCGAAAGCGAAAACAGGTGCTTTTGAGGATGGAGTCCGCAGGAAAGCAGAGAGGGCCAAATTGTCTGTGGCATTTGAAGAGGTTCCAGGAGGCAATGAGGACCAGCATTACTTTTCCCCGCTGGCACCTTTGCTGTGGCAGCAAAAGCTGGACGTTTGTCTTTTTTGCTCCGGAGGTTGCCGAAAGCGAAAACAGGTGCTTTTGAGGATGGAGTCCGCAGGAAAGCAGAGAGGGCCAAATTGTCTGGGGCATTTGAAGGGGTTCCAGGAGGAAATGAGGACCAGCATCACTTTTCCCCGCTGGCACCTTTGCTGTGGCAGCAAAACCTGGACGTTTGTCTTTTTTGCTCCGGAGGTTGCCGAAAGCGAAAACAGGTGCTTTTGAGGATGGAGTCCGCAGGAAAGCAGAGAGGGCCAAATTGTCTGTGGCATTTGAAAAGGTTCCAGGAGACAGTTAGAACCAGCATTACTTTTCCCCGCTGGCACCTTTGCTGTGGCAGCAAAAGCTGGACGTTTGTCTTTTTTGCTCCGGAGGTTGCCGAAAGCGAAAACAGGTGCTTTTGAGGATGGAGTCCGCAGGAAAGCCGAGAGGGCCAAATTGTCTGGGGTATTTGAAAGGGTTCCAGGAGGCAGTGAGAACCTGAGAACCAGCATTACTTTTCCCCGCTGGCACCTTTGCTGTGGCAGCAAAACCTGGACGTTTGTCTTTTTTGCTCCGGAGGTTGCCAAAAGCGAAAAAAGGTGCTTTTGAGGATGGAGTCCGCAGGAAAGCAGAGAGGGCCAAATTGTCTGGGGCATTTGAAAGGGTTCCAGGAGACAGTGAGAACCAGCATTACTTTTCCCCGCTAGCACTTTTGCTGTGGCAGCAAAAGCTGGACGTTTGTCTTTTTTGCTCCGGAGGTTGCCGAAAGCGAAAACAGGTGCTTTTGAGGATGGAGTCCGCAGGAAAGCAGAGAGGGCCAAATTGTCTGTGGCATTTGAAGAGGTTCCAGGAGGCAATGAGGACCAGCATTACTTTTCCCCGCTGGCACCTTTGCTGTGGCAGCAAAAGCTGGACGTTTGTCTTTTTTGCTCCTGAGGATGCCGAAAGCGAAAACAGGTGCTTTTGAGGATGGAGTCCGCAGGAAAGCAGAGAGGGCCAAATTGTCTGGGGCATTTGAAGAGGTTCCAGGAGGCAATGAGGACCAGCATTACTTTTCCCCGCTTGCACCTTTGCTGTGGCAGCAAAACCTGGACGTTTGTCTTTTTTGCTCCTGAGGATGCCGAAAGCGAAAACAGGTGCTTTTGAGGATGGAGTCCGCAGGAAAGCAGAGAGGGCCAAATTGTCTGGGGCATTTGAAGAGGTTCCAGGAGGCAGTGAGAACCAGCATTACTTTTCCCCGCTGGCACCTTTGCTGTGGCAGCAAAAGCTGGACGTTTGTCTTTTTTGCTCCGGAGGTTGCCGAAAGCGAAAACAGGTGCTTTTGAGGATGGAGTCCGCAGGAAAGCAGAGAGGGCCAAATTGTCTGGGGCATTTGAAGAGGTTCCAGGAGGCAATGAGGACCAGCATTACTTTTCCCCGCTGGCACCTTTGCTGTGGCAGCAAAACCTGGACGTTTGTCTTTTTTGCTCCAGAGGTTGCCGAAAGCGAAAAAAGGTGCTTTTGAGGATGGAGTCCGCAGGAAAGCAGAGAGGGCCAAATTGTCTGGGGCATTTGAAGAGGTTCCAGGAGGCAATGAGGACCAGCATTACTTTTCCCCGCTGGCACCTTTGCTGTGGCAGCAAAAGCTGGACGTTTGTCTTTTTTGCTCCTGAGGTTGCCAAAAGCGAAAACAGGTGCTTTTGAGGATGGAGTCCGCAGGAAAGCAGAGAGGGCCAAATTGTCTGTGGCATTTGAAAGGGTTCCAGGAGGCAGTGAGAACCAGCATTACTTTTCCCTGCTGGCACCTTTGCTGTGGCAGCAAAACCTGGACGTTTGTCTTTTTGCTCCGGAGGTTGCCGAAAGCGAAAAAAGGTGCTTTTGAGGATGGAGTCCGCAGGAAAGCAGAGAGGGCCAAATTGTCTGGGGCATTTGAAGGGGTTCCAGGAGGATATGAGGACCAGCATTACTTTTCCCCACTGGCACCTTTGCTGTGGCAGCAAAAGCTGGACGTTTGTCTTTTTTGCTCCGGAGGTTGCCGAAAGCGAAAACAGGTGCTTTTGACGATGGAGTCCGCAGGAAAGCAGAGAGGGCCAAATTGTCTGTGGCATTTGAAGAGGTTCCAGGAGGCAGTGAGAACCAGCATTACTTTTCCCCGCTGGCACCTTTGCTGTGGCAGCAAAAGCTGATCGTTTGTCTTTTTTGCTCCGGAGGTTGCCGAAAGCGAAAACAGGTGCTTTTGAGGATGGAGTCCGCAGGAAAGCAGAGAGGGCCAAATTGTCTGGGGCATTTGAAAGGGTTCCAGGAGGCAGTGAGAACCAGCATTACTTTTCCCCGCTGGCACCTTTGCTGTGGCAGCAAAAGCTGGACGTTTGTCTTTTTTGCTCCGGAGGTTGCCGAAAGCGAAAAAAGGTGCTTTTGAGGATGGAGTCCGCAGGAAAGCCGAGAGGGCCAAATTGTCTGGGGTATTTGAAAGGGTTCCAGGAGGCAGTGAGAACCTGAGAACCAGCATTACTTTTCCCCGCTGGCACCTTTGCTGTGGCAGCAAAACCTGGACGTTTGTCTTTTTTGCTCCTGAGGTTGCCAAAAGCGAAAAAAGGTGCTTTTCAGGATGGAGTCCGCAGGAAAGCAGAGAGGGCCAAATTGTCTGGGGCATTTGAAAGGGTTCCAGGAGGCAGTGAGAACCAGCATTACTTTTCCCCGCTAGCACTTTTGCTGTGGCAGCAAAAGCTGGACGTTTGTCTTTTTTGCTCCGGAGGTTGCCGAAAGCGAAAACAGGTGCTTTTGAGGATGGAGTCCGCAGGAAAGCAGAGAGGGCCAAATTGTCTGTGGCATTTGAAGAGGTTCCAGGAGGCAATGAGGACCAGCATTACTTTTCCCTGCTGGCACCTTTGCTGTGGCAGCAAAAGCTGGACGTTTGTCTTTTTTGCTCCTGAGGATGCCGAAAGCGAAAACAGGTGCTTTTGAGGATGGAGTCCGCAGGAAAGCAGAGAGGGCCAAATTGTCTGGGGCATTTGAAGAGGTTCCAGGAGGCAATGAGGACCAGCATTACTTTTCCCCGCTTGCACCTTTGCTGTGGCAGCAAAACCTGGACGTTTGTCTTTTTTGCTCCTGAGGATGCCGAAAGCGAAAACAGGTGCTTTTGAGGATGGAGTCCGCAGGAAAGCAGAGAGGGCCAAATTGTCTGGGGCATTTGAAGAGGTTCCAGGAGGCAGTGAGAACCAGCATTACTTTTCCCCGCTGGCACCTTTGCTGTGGCAGCAAAAGCTGGACGTTTGTCTTTTTTGCTCCGGAGGTTGCCGAAAGCGAAAACAGGTGCTTTTGAGGATGGAGTCCGCAGGAAAGCAGAGAGGGCCAAATTGTCTGGGGCATTTGAAGAGGTTCCAGGAGGCAATGAGGACCAGCATTACTTTTCCCCGCTGGCACCTTTGCTGTGGCAGCAAAACGTGGACGTTTGTCTTTTTTACTCCAGAGGTTGCCGAAAGCGAAAAAAGGTGCTTTTGAGGATGGAGTCCGCAGGAAAGCAGAGAGGGCCAAATTGTCTGGGGCATTTGAAGAGGTTCCAGGAGGCAATGAGGACCAGCATTACTTTTCCCCGCTGGCACCTTTGCTGTGGCAGCAAAACCTGGACGTTTGTCTTTTTTGCTCCTGAGGATGCCGAAAGCGAAAACAGGTGCTTTTGAGGATGGAGTCCGCAGGAAAGCAGAGAGGGCCAAATTGTCTGGGGCATTTGAAGAGGTTCCAGGAGGCAGTGAGAACCAGCATTACTTTTCCCCGCTGGCACCTTTGCTGTGGCAGCAAAAGCTGGACGTTTGTCTTTTTTGCTCCGGACGTTGCCGAAAGCGAAAACAGGTGCTTTTGAGGATGGATTCCGCAGGAAAGCAGAGAGGGCCAAATTGTCTGGGGCATTTGAAGAGGTTCCAGGAGGCAATGAGGACCAGCATTACTTTTCCCCGCTGGCACCTTTGCTGTGGCAGCAAAAGCTGGACGTTTGTCTTTTTTGCTCCGGAGGTTGCCGAAAGCGAAAACATGTGCTTTTGAGGATGGAGTCTGCAGGAAAGCAGAGAGGGCCAAATTGTCTGGGGCATTTGAAGGGGTTCCAGGAGGAAATGAGGACCAGCATCACTTTTCCCCGCTGGCACCTTTGCTGTGGCAGCAAAACCTGGACGTTTGTCTTTTTTGCTCCGGAGGTTGCCGAAAGCGAAAACAGGTGCTTTTGAGGATGGAGTCCGCAGGAAAGCAGAGAGGGCCAAATTGTCTGTGGCATTTGAAAAGGTTCCAGGAGACAGTGAGAACCAGCATTACTTTTCCCCGCTGGCACCTTTGCTGTGGCAGCAAAAGCTGGACGTTTGTCTTTTTTGCTCCGGAGGTTGCCGAAAGCGAAAACAGGTGCTTTTGAGGATGGAGTCCGCAGGAAAGCAGAGAGGGCCAAATTGTCTGTGGCACTTGAAGAGGTTCCAGGAGGCAATGAGGACCAGCATTACTTTTCCCCGCTGGCACCTTTGCTGTGGCAGCAAAAGCTGGACGTTTGTCTTTTTTGCTCCGGAGGTTGCCGAAAGCGAAAACAGGTGCTTTTGAGGATGGAGTCCGCAGGAAAGCAGAGAGGGCCAAATTGTCTGGGGCATTTGAAGAGGTTCCAGGAGGCAATGAGGACCAGCATTACTTTTCCCCGCTGGCACCTTTGCTGTGGCAGCAAAACGTGGACGTTTGTCTTTTTTGCTCCGGAGGTTGCCGAAAGCGAAAACAGGTGCTTTTGAGGATGGAGTCCGCAGGAAAGCAGAGAGGGCCAAATTGTCTGGGGCATTTGAAGAGGTTCCAGGAGGCAATGAGGACCAGCATTACTTTTCCCCGCTGGCACCTTTGCTGTGGCAGCAAAACCTGGACGTTTGTCTTTTTTGCTCCTGAGGATGCCGAAAGCGAAAACAGGTGCTTTTGAGGATGGAGTCCGCAGGAAAGCAGAGAGGGCCAAATTGTGTGGGGCATTTGAAGAGGTTCCAGGAGGCAGTGAGAACCAGCATTACTTTTCCCCGCTGGCACCTTTGCTGTGGCAGCAAAAGCTGGACGTTTGTCTTTTTTGCTCCGGACGTTGCCGAAAGCGAAAACAGGTGCTTTTGAGGATGGAGTCCGCAGGAAAGCAGAGAGGGCCAAATAGTCTGGGGCATTTGAAAGGGTTCCAGGAGACAGTGAGAACCAGCATTACTTTTCCCCGCTGTCACCTTTGCTGTGGCAGCAAAAGCTGGACGTTTGTCTTTTTTGCTCCGGAGGTTGCCGAAAGCGAAAACAGGTGCTTTTGAGGATGGAGTCCGCAGGAAAGCAGAGAGGGCCAAATTGTCTGGGGCATTTGAAGAGGTTCCAGGAGGCAATGAGGACCAGCATTACTTTTCCCCGCTGGCACCTTTGCTGTGGCAGCAAAAGCTGGACGTTTGTCTTTTTTGCTCCGGAGGTTGCCGAAAGCGAAAACAGGTGCTTTTGAGGATGGAGTCCGCAGGAAAGCAGAGAGGGCCAAATTGTCTGTGGCATTTGAAGGGGTTCCAGGAGGAAATGAGGACCAGCATCACTTTTCCCCGCTGGCACCTTTGCTGTGGCAGCAAAACCTGGACGTTTGTCTTTTTTGCTCCGGAGGTTGCCGAAAGCGAAAACAGGTGCTTTTGAGGATGGAGTCCGCAGGAAAGCAGAGAGGGCCAAATTGTCTGTGGCATTTGCAGGGTTTCCAGGAGGCAATGAGGACCAGCATCACTTTTCCCCGCTGGCACCTTTGCTGTGTCAGCAAAACCTGGACATTTGTCTTTTTTGCTCCGGAGGTTGCCGAAAGCGAAAAAAGGTGCTTTTGAGGATGGAGTCCGCAGGAAAGCAGAGAGGGCCAAATTGTCCGGGGCATTTGCAGGGGTTCCAGGAGGCAATGAGGACCAGCATCACTTTTCCCCGCTGGCACCTTTGCTGTGGCTGCAAAACCTGGACATTTGTCTTTTTTGCTCCGGAGGTTGCCGAAAGCGAAAACAGGTGCTTTTGAGGATGGAGTCCGCAGGAAAGCAGAGAGGGCCAAATTGTCTGGGGCATTTGAAAGGGTTCCAGGAGGCAGTGAGAACCAGCATTACTTTTCCCTGCTGGCACCTTTGCTGTGGCAGCAAAACCTGGACGTTTGTCTTTTTTGCTCCGGAGGTTGCCGAAAGCGAAAACAGGTGCTTTTGAGGATGGAGTCCGCAGGAAAGCAGAGAGGGCCAAATTGTCTGTGGCATTTGAAGAGGTTCCAGGAGGCAATTTTGATTGGCATTACTTTTCCCCGCTGGCACCTTTGCTGTGGCAGCAAAACCTGGACGTTTGTCTTTTTTGCTCCGGAGGTTGCCGAAAGCGAAAACAGGTGCTTTTGAGGATGGAGTCCGCAGGAAAGCAGAGAGGGCCAAATTGTCTGGGGCATTTGAAGGGGTTCCAGGAGGAAATGAGGACCAGCATCACTTTTCCCCGCTGGCACCTTTGCTGTGGCAGCAAAAGCTGGACGTTTGTCTTTTTTGCTCCGGAGGTTGCCGAAAGCGAAAACAGGTGCTTTTGAGGATGGAGTCCGCAGGAAAGCAGAGAGGGCCAAATTGTCTGTGGCATTTGAAAAGGTTCCAGGAGACAGTTAGAACCAGCATTACTTTTCCCCGCTGGCACCTTTGCTGTGGCAGCAAAAGCTGGACGTTTGTCTTTTTTGCTCCGGAGGTTGCCGAAAGCGAAAACAGGTGCTTTTGAGGATGGAGTCCGCAGGAAAGCAGAGAGGGCCAAATTGTCTGGGGCATTTGAAGAGGTTCCAGGAGGCAATGAGGACCAGCATTACTTTTCCCCGCTGGCACCTTTGCTGTGGCAGCAAAAGCTGGACGTTTGTCTTTTTTGCTCCTGAGGTTGCCAAAAGCGAAAAAAGGTGCTTTTGAGGATGGAGTCCGCAGGAAAGCAGAGAGGGCCAAATTGTCTGTGGCATTTGAAAGGGTTCCAGGAGGCAGTGAGAACCAGCATTACTTTTCCCTGCTGGCACCTTTGCTGTGGCAGCAAAACCTGGACGTTTGTCTTTTTGCTCCGGAGGTTGCCGAAAGCGAAAAAAGGTGCTTTTGAGGATGGAGTCCGCAGGAAAGCAGAGAGGGCCAAATTGTCTGGGGCATTTGAAGGGGTTCCAGGAGGATATGAGGACCAGCATTACTTTTCCCCACTGGCACCTTTGCTGTGGCAGCAAAAGCTGGACGTTTGTCTTTTTTGCTCCGGAGGTTGCCGAAAGCGAAAACAGGTGCTTTTGAGGATGGAGTCCGCAGGAAAGCAGAGAGGGCCAAATTGTCTGTGGCACTTGAAGAGGTTCCAGGAGGCAATGAGGACCAGCATTACTTTTCCCCGCTGGCACCTTTGCTGTGGCAGCAAAAGCTGGACGTTTGTCTTTTTTGCTCCGGAGGTTGCCGAAAGCGAAAACAGGTGCTTTTGAGGATGGAGTCCGCAGGAAAGCAGAGAGGGCCAAATTGTCTGGGGCATTTGAAGAGGTTCCAGGAGGCAATGAGGACCAGCATTACTTTTCCCCGCTGGCACCTTTGCTGTGGCAGCAAAAGCTGGACGTTTGTCTTTTTTGCTCCGGAGGTTGCCGAAAGCGAAAACAGGTGCTTTTGAGGATGGAGTCCGCAGGAAAGCAGAGAGGGCCAAATTGTCTGGGGCATTTGAAGAGGTTCCAGGAGGCAATGAGGACCAGCATTACTTTTCCCCGCTGGCACCTTTGCTGTGGCAGCAAAACGTGGACGTTTGTCTTTTTTGCTCCGGAGGTTGCCGAAAGCGAAAACAGGTGCTTTTGAGGATGGAGTCCGCAGGAAAGCAGAGAGGGCCAAATTGTCTGTGGCATTTGAAGGGGTTCCAGGAGGAAATGAGGACCAGCATCACTTTTCCCCGCTGGCACCTTTGCTGTGGCAGCAAAACCTGGACGTTTGTCTTTTTTGCTCCGGAGGTTGCCGAAAGCGAAAACAGGTGCTTTTGAGGATGGAGTCCGCAGGAAAGCAGAGAGGGCCAAATTGTCTGTGGCATTTGCAGGGTTTCCAGGAGGCAATGAGGACCAGCATCACTTTTCCCCGCTGGCACCTTTGCTGTGTCAGCAAAACCTGGACATTTGTCTTTTTTGCTCCGGAGGTTGCCGAAAGCGAAAAAAGGTGCTTTTGAGGATGGAGTCCGCAGGAAAGCAGAGAGGGCCAAATTGTCCGGGGCATTTGCAGGGGTTCCAGGAGGCAATGAGGACCAGCATCACTTTTCCCCGCTGGCACCTTTGCTGTGGCTGCAAAACCTGGACATTTGTCTTTTTTGCTCCGGAGGTTGCCGAAAGCGAAAACAGGTGCTTTTGAGGATGGAGTCCGCAGGAAAGCAGAGAGGGCCAAATTGTCTGGGGCATTTGAAAGGGTTCCAGGAGGCAGTGAGAACCAGCATTAATTTTCCCTGCTGGCACCTTTGCTGTGGCAGCAAAACCTGGACGTTTGTCTTTTTTGCTCCGGAGGTTGCCGAAAGCGAAAACAGGTGCTTTTGAGGATGGAGTCCGCAGGAAAGCAGAGAGGGCCAAATTGTCTGTGGCATTTGAAGAGGTTCCAGGAGGCAATTTTGATTGGCATTACTTTTCCCCGCTGGCACCTTTGCTGTGGCAGCAAAACCTGGACGTTTGTCTTTTTTGCTCCGGAGGTTGCCGAAAGCGAAAACAGGTGCTTTTGAGGATGGAGTCCGCAGGAAAGCAGAGAGGGCCAAATTGTCTGGGGCATTTGAAGGGGTTCCAGGAGGAAATGAGGACCAGCATCACTTTTCCCCGCTGGCACCTTTGCTGTGGCAGCAAAACCTGGACGTTTGTCTTTTTTGCTCCGGAGGTTGCCGAAAGCGAAAACAGGTGCTTTTGAGGATGGAGTCCGCAGGAAAGCAGAGAGGGCCAAATTGTCTGTGGCATTTGAAAAGGTTCCAGGAGACAGTTAGAACCAGCATTACTTTTCCCCGCTGGCACCTTTGCTGTGGCAGCAAAAGCTGGACGTTTGTCTTTTTTGCTCCGGAGGTTGCCGAAAGCGAAAACAGGTGCTTTTGAGGATGGAGTCCGCAGGAAAGCAGAGAGGGCCAAATTGTCTGGGGCATTTGAAGAGGTTCCAGGAGGCAATGAGGACCAGCATTACTTTTCCCCGCTGGCACCTTTGCTGTGGCAGCAAAAGCTGGACGTTTGTCTTTTTTGCTCCTGAGGTTGCCAAAAGCGAAAAAAGGTGCTTTTGAGGATGGAGTCCGCAGGAAAGCAGAGAGGGCCAAATTGTCTGTGGCATTTGAAAGGGTTCCAGGAGGCAGTGAGAACCAGCATTACTTTTCCCTGCTGGCACCTTTGCTGTGGCAGCAAAACCTGGACGTTTGTCTTTTTGCTCCGGAGGTTGCCGAAAGCGAAAAAAGATGCTTTTGAGGATGGAGTCCGCAGGAAAGCAGAGAGGGCCAAATTGTCTGGGGCATTTGAAGGGGTTCCAGGAGGATATGAGGACCAGCATTACTTTTCCCCACTGGCACCTTTGCTGTGGCAGCAAAAGCTGGACGTTTGTCTTTTTTGCTCCGGAGGTTGCCGAAAGCGAAAACAGGTGCTTTTGAGGATGGAGTCCGCAGGAAAGCAGAGAGGGCCAAATTGTCTGTGGCACTTGAAGAGGTTCCAGGAGGCAATGAGGACCAGCATTACTTTTCCCCGCTGGCACCTTTGCTGTGGCAGCAAAAGCTGGACGTTTGTCTTTTTTGCTCCGGAGGTTGCCGAAAGCGAAAACAGGTGCTTTTGAGGATGGAGTCCGCAGGAAAGCAGAGAGGGCCAAATTGTCTGGGGCATTTGAAGAGGTTCCAGGAGGCAATGAGGACCAGCATTACTTTTCCCCGCTGGCACCTTTGCTGTGGCAGCAAAAGCTGGACGTTTGTCTTTTTTGCTCCGGAGGTTGCCGAAAGCGAAAACAGGTGCTTTTGAGGATGGAGTCCGCAGGAAAGCAGAGAGGGCCAAATTGTCTGGGGCATTTGAAGAGGTTCCAGGAGGCAATGAGGACCAGCATTACTTTTCCCCGCTGGCACCTTTGCTGTGGCAGCAAAACGTGGACGTTTGTCTTTTTTGCTCCGGAGGTTGCCGAAAGCGAAAACAGGTGCTTTTGAGGATGGAGTCCGCAGGAAAGCAGAGAGGGCCAAATTGTCTGGGGCATTTGAAGAGGTTCCAGGAGGCAATGAGGACCAGCATTACTTTTCCCCGCTGGCACCTTTGCTGTGGCAGCAAAACCTGGACGTTTGTCTTTTTTGCTCCTGAGGATGCCGAAAGCGAAAACAGGTGCTTTTGAGGATGGAGTCCGCAGGAAAGCAGAGAGGGCCAAATTGTGTGGGGCATTTGAAGAGGTTCCAGGAGGCAGTGAGAACCAGCATTACTTTTCCCCGCTGGCACCTTTGCTGTGGCAGCAAAAGCTGGACGTTTGTCTTTTTTGCTCCGGACGTTGCCGAAAGCGAAAACAGGTGCTTTTGACGATGGAGTCCGCAGGAAAGCAGAGAGGGCCAAATAGTCTGGGGCATTTGAAAGGGTTCCAGGAGACAGTGAGAACCAGCATTACTTTTCCCCGCTGTCACCTTTGCTGTGGCAGCAAAAGCTGGACGTTTGTCTTTTTTGCTCCGGAGGTTGCCGAAAGCGAAAACAGGTGCTTTTGAGGATGGAGTCCGCAGGAAAGCAGAGAGGGCCAAATTGTCTGGGGCATTTGAAGAGGTTCCAGGAGGCAATGAGGACCAGCATTACTTTTCCCCGCTGGCACCTTTGCTGTGGCAGCAAAAGCTGGACGTTTGTCTTTTTTGCTCCGGAGGTTGCCGAAAGCGAAAACAGGTGCTTTTGAGGATGGAGTCCGCAGGAAAGCAGAGAGGGCCAAATTGTCTGTGGCATTTGAAGGGGTTCCAGGAGGAAATGAGGACCAGCATCACTTTTCCCCGCTGGCACCTTTGCTGTGGCAGCAAAACCTGGACGTTTGTCTTTTTTGCTCCGGAGGTTGCCGAAAGCGAAAACAGGTGCTTTTGAGGATGGAGTCCGCAGGAAAGCAGAGAGGGCCAAATTGTCTGTGGCATTTGCAGGGTTTCCAGGAGGCAATGAGGACCAGCATCACTTTTCCCCGCTGGCACCTTTGCTGTGTCAGCAAAACCTGGACATTTGTCTTTTTTGCTCCGGAGGTTGCCGAAAGCGAAAAAAGGTGCTTTTGAGGATGGAGTCCGCAGGAAAGCAGAGAGGGCCAAATTGTCCGGGGCATTTGCAGGGGTACCAGGAGGCAATGAGGACCAGCATCACTTTTCCCCGCTGGCACCTTTGCTGTGGCTGGAAAACCTGGACATTTGTCTTTTTTGCTCCGGAGGTTGCCGAAAGCGAAAACAGGTGCTTTTGAGGATGGAGTCCGCAGGAAAGCAGAGAGGGCCAAATTGTCTGGGGCATTTGAAAGGGTTCCAGGAGGCAGTGAGAACCAGCATTACTTTTCCCTGCTGGCACCTTTGCTGTGGCAGCAAAACCTGGACGTTTGTCTTTTTTGCTCCGGAGGTTGCCGAAAGCGAAAACAGGTGCTTTTGAGGATGGAGTCCGCAGGAAAGCAGAGAGGGCAAAATTGTCTGTGGCATTTGAAGGGGTTCCAGGAGGCAATGAGGACCAGCATTACTTTTCCCCGCTGTCACCTTTGCTGTGGCAGCAAAAGCTGGACGTTTGTCTTTTTTGCTCCGGAGGTTGCCAAAAGCGAAAACAGGTGCTTTTGAGGATGGAGTCCGCAGGAAAGCAGAGAGGGCGAAATAGTCTGGGGCATTTGAAAGGGTTCCAGGAGGCAGTGAGAACCAGCATTACTTTTCCCCGCTGGCACCTTTGCTGTGGCAGCAAAAGCTGGACATTTTTCTTTTTTGCTCCGGAGGTTGCCGAAAGCGAAAACAGGTGCTTTTGAGGATGGAGTCCGCAGGAAAGCAGAGAGGGCCAAATTGTCTGTGGCATTTGAAGAGGTTCCAGGAGGCAATGATGACCAGCATTACTTTTCCCCGCTGGCACCTTTGCTGTGGCAGCAAAACCTGGACGTTTGTCTTTTTTCCTCCTGAGGATGCCGAAAGCGAAAACAGATGCTTTTGAGGATGGAGTCCGCAGGAAAGCAGAGAGGGCCAAATTGTCTGGGGCATTTGAAAGGGTTCCAGGAGGCAGTGAGAACCAGCATTACTTTTCCCCGCTGGCACCTTTGCTGTGGCAGCAAAACCTGGACGTTTGTCTTTTTTGCTCCTGAGGTTGCCGAAAGCGAAAACAGGTGCTTTTGAGGATGGAGTCCGCAGGAAAGCAGAGAGAGCCAAATTGTCTGGGCCATTAGAAAGGGTTCCAGGAGACAGTGAGAACCAGCATTACTTTTCCCCGCTGGCACCTTTGCTGTGGCAGCAAAAGCTGGACGTTTGTCTTTTTTGCTCCGGAGGTTGCCGAAAGCGAAAACAGGTGCTTTTGAGGATGGAGTCCGCAGGAAAGCAGAGAGGGCCAAATTGTCTGTGGCATTTGAAGAAGTTCCAGGAGGCAATGAGGACCAGCATTACTTTTCCCCGCTGGCACCTTTGCTGTGGCAGCAAAAGCTGGACGTTTGTCTTTTTTGCTCCTGAGGTTGCCGAAAGCGAAAAAAGGTGCTTTTGAGGATGGAGTCCGCAGGAAAGCAGAGAGTGCCAAATTGTCTATGGCATTTGAAAGGGTTCCAGGAGGCAGTGAGAAACAGCATTACTTTTCTTTGCTGGCACCTTTGCTGTGGCAGCAAAAGCTGGACGTTTGTCTTTTTTGCTCCGGAGGTTGCCAAAAGCGAAAAAAGGTGCTTTTGAGGATGGAGTCCGCAGGAAAGCAGAGAGGGCCAAATTGTCCGGGGCATTTGCAGGGGTTCCAGGAGGCAATGAGGACCAGCATCACTTTTCCCCGCTGGCACCTTTGCTGTGGCAGCAAAAGCTGGACGTTTGTCTTTTTTGCTCCGGAGGTTGCCGAAAACGAAAACAGGTGCTTTTGAGGATGGAGTCCGCAGGAAAGCAGAGAGGGCCAAATTGTCCGGGGCATTTGCAGGGGTTCCAGGAGGCAATGAGGACCAGCATCACTTTTCCCCGCTGGCACCTTTGCTGTGGCAGCAAAACCTGGACATTTGTCTTTTTTGCTCCGGAGGTTGCCGAAAGCGAAAACAGGTGCTTTTGAGGATGGAGTCCGCAGGAAAGCAGAGAGGGCCAAATTGTCTGGGGCATTTGAAAGGGTTCCAGGAGGCAGTGAGAACCAGCATTACTTTTCCCCGCTGGCACCTTTGCTGTGGCAGCAAAACCTGGACGTTTGTCTTTTTTGCTCCTGAGGTTGCCGAAAGCGAAAACAGGTGCTTTTGAGGATGGAGTCCGCAGGAAAGCAGAGAGAGCCAAATTGTCTGCGCCATTTGAAAGGGTTCCAGGAGACAGTGAGAACCAGCATTACTTTTCCCCGCTGGCACCTTTGCTGTGGCAGCAAAAGCTGGACGTTTGTCTTTTTTGCTCCGGAGGTTGCCGAAAGCGAAAACAGGTGCTTTTGAGGATGGAGTCCGCAGGAAAGCAGAGAGGGCCAAATTGTCTGGGGCATTTGAAGGGGTTCCAGGAGGCAATGAGGACCAGCATTACTTTTCCCCGCTGGCACCTTTGCTGTGGCAGCAAAAGCTGGACGTTTGTCTTTTTTGCTCCTGAGGTTGCCGAAAGCGAAAACAGGTGCTTTTGAGGATGGAGTCCGCAGGAAAGCAGAGAGTGCCAAATTGTCTGGGGCATTTGAAAGGGTTCCAGGAGGCAGTGAGAACCAGCATTACTTTTCCCCGCTGGCACCTTTGCTGTGGCAGCAAAAGCTGGACGTTTGTCTTTTTTGCTCCGGAGGTTGCCGAAAGCGAAAACAGGTGCTTTTGAGGATGGAGTCCGCAGGAAAGCAGAGAGGGCCAAATTGTCTGGGGCATTTGAAGAGGTTCCAGGAGGCAATGAGGACCAGCATTACTTTTCCCCGCTGGCACCTTTGCTGTGGCAGCAAAACCTGGACGTTTGTCTTTTTTGCTCCGGAGTTTGCCGAAAGCGAAAACAGGTGCTTTTGAGGATGGAGTCCCGCAGGAAAGCAGAGAGGGCCAAATTGTCTATGGCATTTGAAAGGGTTCCAGAGGCAGTGAGAAACAGCATTACTTTTCCCCGCTGGCACCTTTGCTGTGGCAGCAAAAGCTGGACGTTTGTCATTTTTGCTCCTGAGGTTGCCAAAAGCGAAAAAAGTTGCTTTTGAGGATGGAGTCCGCAGGAAAGCAGAGAGGGCCAAATTGTCTGGGGCATTTGAAAGGGTTCCAGGAGGCAGTGAAAACCAGCATTACTTTTCCCTGCTGGCACCTTTGCTGTGGCAGCAAAAGCTGGACGTTTGTCTTTTTTGCTCCGGAGGTTACCGAAAGCGAAAACAGGTGCTTTTGAGGATGGAGTCCGCAGGAAAGCAGAGAGGGCCAAATAGCTTGGGGCATTTGAAAGGGTTCCAGGAGGCAGTGAGAACCAGCATTACTTTTCCCCGCTGGCACCTTTGCTGTGGCAGCAAAAGCTGGACGTTTGTCTTTTTTGCTCCGGAGGTTGCCGAAAGCGAAAACAGGTGCTTTTGAGGATGGAGTCCGCAGGAAAGCAGAGAGGGCCAAATTGTCTGGGGCATTTGAAAGGGTTCCAGGAGGCAGTGAGAACCAGCATTACTTTTCCCGCTGGCACCTTTGCTGTGGCAGCAAAAGCTGGACGTTTGTCTTTTTGCTCCGGAGGTTGCCGAAAGCGAAAACAGGTGCTTTTGAGGATGGAGTCCGCAGGAAAGCAGAGAGGGCCAAATTGTCTGGGGCATTTGAAGAGGTTCCAGGAGGCAATGAGGACCAGCATTACTTTTCCCCGCTGGCACCTTTGCTGTGGCAGCAAAAGCTGGACGTTTGTCTTTTTTGCTCCGGAGGTTGCCGAAAGCGAAAACAGGTGCTTTTGAGGATGGAGTCCGCAGGAAAGCAGAGAGGGCCAAATTGTCTATGGCATTTGAAAGGGTTCCAGGAGGCAGTGAGAAACAGCATTACTTTTCCCCGCTGGCACCTTTGCTGTGGCAGCAAAAGCTGGACGTTTGTCTTTTTTGCTCCTGAGGTTGCCAAAAGCGAAAAAGGTGCTTTTGAGGATGGGAGTCCGCAGGAAAGCAGAGAGGGCCAAATTGTCTGGGGCATTTGAAAGGGTTCCAGGAGGCAGTGAAAACCAGCATTACTTTTCCCTGCTGGCACCTTTGCTGTGGCAGCAAAAGCTGGACGTTTGTCTTTTTTGCTCCGGAGGTTGCCGAAAGCGAAAACAGGTGCTTTTGAGGATGGAGTCCGCAGGAAAGCAGAGAGGGCCAAATAGCTTGGGGCATTTAAAAGGGTTCCAGGAGGCAGTGAGAACCAGCATTACTTTTCCCCGCTGGCACCTTTGCTGTGGCAGCAAAAGCTGCACGTTTGTCTTTTTTGCTCCGGAGGTTGCCGAAAGCGAAAACAGGTGCTTTTGAGGATGGAGTCCGCAGGAAAGCAGAGAGGGCCAAATTGTCTGTGGCATTTGAAGAGGTTCCAGGAGGCAATGAGGACCAGCATTACTTTTCCCCGCTGGCACCTTTGCTGTGGCAGCAAAAGCTGGACGTTTGTCTTTTTTGCTCCTGAGGATGCCGAAAGCGAAAACAGGTGCTTTTGAGGATGGAGTCCGCAGGAAAGCAGAGAGGGCCAAATTGTCTGTGGCATTTGAAAGGGTTCCAGGAGGCAGTGAGAACCAGCATTACTTTTCCCCGCTGGCACCTTTGCTGTGGCAGCAAAAGCTGGACGTTTGTCTTTTTTGCTCCGGAGGTTGCCGAAAGCGAAAACAGGTGCTTTTGAGGATGGAGTCCGCAGGAAAGCAGAGAGGGCCAAATAGCCTGGGGCATTTGAAAGGGTTCCAGGAGGCAGTGAGAACCAGCATTACTTTTCCCCGCTGGCACCTTTGCTGTGGCAGCAAAAGCTGGACGTTTGTCTTTTTTGCTCCGGAGGCTGCCGAAAGCGAAAACAGCTGCTTTTGAGGATGGAGTCCGCAGGAAAGCAGAGAGGGCCAAATTGTCTGTGGCATTTGAAAGGGTTCCAGGAGGCAGTGAGAACCAGCATTACTTTTCCCCGCTGGCACCTTTGCTGTGGCAGCAAAAGCTGGACGTTTGTCTTTTTTGCTCCGGAGGTTGCCGAAAGCGAAAACAGGTGCTTTTGAGGATGGAGTCCGCAGGAAAGCAGAGAGGGCCAAATTGTCTGGGGCATTTGAAGAGGTTCCAGGAGGCAGTGAGAACCAGCATTACTTTTCCCCGCTGGCACCTTTGCTGTGGCAGCAAAAGCTGGACGTTTGTCTTTTTTGCTCCGGAGGCTGCAGAAAGCGAAAACAGGTGCTTTTGAGGATGGAGTCCGCAGCAAAGCAGAGAGGGCCAAATTGTCTGGGGCATTTGAAAGGGTTCCAGGAGGCAGTGAAAACCAGCATTACTTTTCCCTGCTGGCACCTTTGCTGTGGCAGCAAAAGCTGGACGTTTGTCTTTTTTGCTCCGGAGGTTGCCGAAAGCGAAAACAGGTGCTTTTGAGGATGGAGTCCGCAGGAAAGCAGAGAGGGCCAAATAGCTTGGGGCATTTAAAAGGGTTCCAGGAGGCAGTGAGAACCAGCATTACTTTTCCCCGCTGGCACCTTTGCTGTGGCAGCAAAAGCTGCACGTTTGTCTTTTTTGCTCCGGAGGTTGCCGAAAGCGAAAACAGGTGCTTTTGAGGATGGAGTCCGCAGGAAAGCAGAGAGGGCCAAATTGTCTGGGGCATTTGAAAGGGTTCCAGGAGGCAGTGAGAACCAGCATTACTTTTCCCCGCTGGCACCTTTGCTGTGGCAGCAAAAGCTGGACGTTTGTCTTTTTTGCTCCGGAGGTTGCCGAAAGCGAAAACAGGTGCTTTTGAGGATGGAGTCCGCAGGAAAGCAGAGAGGGCCAAATAGCCTGGGGCATTTGAAAGGCTTCCAGGAGGCAGTGAGAACCAGCATTACTTTTCCCCGCTGGCACCTTTGCTGTGGCAGCAAAAGCTGGACGTTTGTCTTTTTTGCTCCGGAGGCTGCCGAAAGCGAAAACAGCTGCTTTTGAGGATGGAGTCCGCAGGAAAGCAGAGAGGGCCAAATTGTCTGGGGCATTTGAAAGGGTTCCAGGAGGCAGTGAGAACCAGCATTACTTTTCCCCGCTGGCACCTTTGCTGTGGCAGCAAAACCTGGACGTTTGTCTTTTTTGCTCCGGAGGTTGCCGAAAGCGAAAACAGGTGCTTTTGAGGATGGAGTCCGCAGGAAAGCAGAGAGGGCCAAATTGTCTGGGGCATTTGAAGAGGTTCCAGGAGGCAGTGAGAACCAGCATTACTTTTCCCCGCTGGCACCTTTGCTGTGGCAGCAAAAGCTGGACGTTTGTCTTTTTTGCTCCGGAGGCTGCAGAAAGCGAAAACAGGTGCTTTTGAGGATGGAGTCCGCAGCAAAGCAGAGAGAGCCAAATTGTCTGGGGCATTTGAAAGGGTTCCAGGAAGAAGTGAGAACCAGCATTACTTTTCCCCGCTGGCACCTTTGCTGTGGCAGCAAAAGCTGGACGTTTGTCTCTTTTTGCTCCGGAGGTTGCCGAAAGCGAAAACAGGTGCTTTTGAGGATGGAGTCCGCAGGAAAGCAGAGAGGGCCAAATTGTCTGTGGCATTTGAAAGGGTTCCAGGAGGCAGTGAGAACCAGCATTACTTTTCCCCGCTGGCACCTTTGCTGTGGCAGCAAAACCTGGACGTTTGTCTTTTTTGCTCCTGAGGATGCCGAAAGCGAAAACAGGTGCTTTTGAGGATGGAGTCCGCAGGAAAGCAGAGAGGGCCAAATAGCCTGGGGCATTTGAAAGGGTTCCAGGAGGCAGTGAGAACCAGCATTACTTTTCCCCGCTGGCACCTTTGCTGTGGCAGCAAAAGCTGGACGTTTGTCTTTTTTGCTCCGGAGGCTGCCGAAAGCGAAAACAGCTGCTTTTGAGGATGGAGTCCGCAGGAAAGCAGAGAGGGCCAAATTGTCTGTGGCATTTGAAAGGGTTCCAGGAGGCAGTGAGAACCAGCATTACTTTTCCCCGCTGGCACCTTTGCTGTGGCAGCAAAAGCTGGACGTTTGTCTTTTTTGCTCCGGAGGTTGCCGAAAGCGAAAACAGGTGCTTTTGAGGATGGAGTCCGCAGGAAAGCAGAGAGGGCCAAATTGTCTGGGGCATTTGAAGAGGTTCCAGGAGGCAGTGAGAACCAGCATTACTTTTCCCCGCTGGCACCTTTGCTGTGGCAGCAAAAGCTGGACGTTTGTCTTTTTTGCTCCGGAGGCTGCAGAAAGCGAAAACAGGTGCTTTTGAGGATGGAGTCCGCAGCAAAGCAGAGAGGGCCAAATTGTCTGGGGCATTTGAAAGGGTTCCAGGAGGCAGTGAAAACCAGCATTACTTTTCCCTGCTGGCACCTTTGCTGTGGCAGCAAAAGCTGGACGTTTGTCTTTTTTGCTCCGGAGGTTGCCGAAAGCGAAAACAGGTGCTTTTGAGGATGGAGTCCGCAGGAAAGCAGAGAGGGCCAAATAGCTTGGGGCATTTAAAAGGGTTCCAGGAGGCAGTGAGAACCAGCATTACTTTTCCCCGCTGGCACCTTTGCTGTGGCAGCAAAAGCTGGACGTTTGTCTTTTTTGCTCCGGAGGTTGCCGAAAGCGAAAACAGGTGCTTTTGAGGATGGAGTCCGCAGGAAAGCAGAGAGGGCCAAATTGTCTGGGGCATTTGAAAGGGTTCCAGGAGGCAGTGAGAACCAGCATTACTTTTCCCCGCTGGCACCTTTGCTGTGGCAGCAAAAGCTGGACGTTTGTCTTTTTTGCTCCGGAGGTTGCCGAAAGCGAAAACAGGTGCTTTTGAGGATGGAGTCCGCAGGAAAGCAGAGAGGGCCAAATAGCCTGGGGCATTTGAAAGGCTTCCAGGAGGCAGTGAGAACCAGCATTACTTTTCCCCGCTGGCACCTTTGCTGTGGCAGCAAAAGCTGGACGTTTGTCTTTTTTGCTCCGGAGGCTGCCGAAAGCGAAAACAGCTGCTTTTGAGGATGGAGTCCGCAGGAAAGCAGAGAGGGCCAAATTGTCTGGGGCATTTGAAAGGGTTCCAGGAGGCAGTGAGAACCAGCATTACTTTTCCCCGCTGGCACCTTTGCTGTGGCAGCAAAACCTGGACGTTTGTCTTTTTTGCTCCGGAGGTTGCCGAAAGCGAAAACAGGTGCTTTTGAGGATGGAGTCCGCAGGAAAGCAGAGAGGGCCAAATTGTCTGGGGCATTTGAAGAGGTTCCAGGAGGCAGTGAGAACCAGCATTACTTTTCCCCGCTGGCACCTTTGCTGTGGCAGCAAAAGCTGGACGTTTGTCTTTTTTGCTCCGGAGGCTGCAGAAAGCGAAAACAGGTGCTTTTGAGGATGGAGTCCGCAGCAAAGCAGAGAGAGCCAAATTGTCTGGGGCATTTGAAAGGGTTCCAGGAAGAAGTGAGAACCAGCATTACTTTTCCCCGCTGGCACCTTTGCTGTGGCAGCAAAAGCTGGACGTTTGTCTCTTTTTGCTCCGGAGGTTGCCGAAAGCGAAAACAGGTGCTTTTGAGGATGGAGTCCGCAGGAAAGCAGAGAGGGCCAAATTGTCTGTGGCATTTGAAAGGGTTCCAGGAGGCAGTGAGAACCAGCATTACTTTTCCCCGCTGGCACCTTTGCTGTGGCAGCAAAACCTGGACGTTTGTCTTTTTTGCTCCGGAGGTTTCCGAAAGCGAAAACAGGTGCTTTTGAGGATGGAGTCCGCAGGAAAGCAGAGAGGGCCAAATTGTCTGGGGCATTTGAAAGGGTTCCAGGAGGCAGTGAGAACCAGCATTACTTTTCCCCGCTGGCACCTTTGCTGTGGCAGCAAAAGCTGGACGTTTGTCTTTTTTGCTCCGGAGGTTGCCGAAAGCGAAAACAGGTGCTTTTGAGGATGGAGTCCGCAGGAAAGCAGAGAGGGCCAAATAGCCTGGGGCATTTGAAAGGCTTCCAGGAGGCAGTGAGAACCAGCATTACTTTTCCCCGCTGGCACCTTTGCTGTGGCAGCAAAAGCTGGACGTTTGTCTTTTTTGCTCCGGAGGCTGCCGAAAGCGAAAACAGCTGCTTTTGAGGATGGAGTCCGCAGGAAAGCAGAGAGGGCCAAATTGTCTGTGGCATTTGAAAGGGTTCCAGGAGGCAGTGAGAACCAGCATTACTTTTCCCCGCTGGCACCTTTGCTGTGGCAGCAAAACCTGGACGTTTGTCTTTTTTGCTCCGGAGGTTGCCGAAAGCGAAAACAGGTGCTTTTGAGGATGGAGTCCGCAGGAAAGCAGAGAGGGCCAAATTGTCTGGGGCATTTGAAGAGGTTCCAGGAGGCAGTGAGAACCAGCATTACTTTTCCCCGCTGGCACCTTTGCTGTGGCAGCAAAAGCTGGACGTTTGTCTTTTTTGCTCCGGAGGCTGCAGAAAGCGAAAACAGGTGCTTTTGAGGATGGAGTCCGCAGCAAAGCAGAGAGAGCCAAATTGTCTGGGGCATTTGAAAGGGTTCCAGGAGGCAGTGAGAACCAGCATTACTTTTCCCCGCTGGCACCTTTGCTGTGGCAGCAAAAGCTGGACGTTTGTCTTTTTTGCTCCGGAGGCTGCCGAAAGCGAAAACAGGTGCTTTTGAGGATGGAGTCCGCAGGAAAGCAGAGAGGGCCAAATTGTCTGTGGCATTTGAAAGGGTTCCAGGAGGCAGTGAGAACCAGCATTACTTTTCCCCGCTGGCACCTTTGCTGTGGCAGCAAAACCTGGACGTTTGTCTTTTTTGCTCCGGAGGTTGCCAAAAGCGAAAACAGGTGCTTTTGAGGATGGAGTCCGCAGGAAAGCAGAGAGGGCCAAATTGTCTGGGGCATTTGAAGAGGTTCCAGGAGGCAGTGAGAACCAGCATTACTTTTCCCCGCTGGCACCTTTGCTGTGGCAGCAAAAGCTGGACGTTTGTCTTTTTTGCTCCGGAGGCTGCCGAAAGCGAAAACAGCTGCTTTTGAGGATGGAGTCCACAGGAAAGCAGAGAGGGCCAAATTGTCTGTGGCATTTGAAAGGGTTCCAGGAGGCAGTGAGAAACAGCATTACTTTTCCCCGCTGGCACCTTTGCTGTGGCAGCAAAAGCTGGACGTTTGTCTTTTTTGCTCCGGAGGATGCCGAAAGCGAAAACAGGTGCTTTTGAGGATGGAGTCCGCAGGAAAGCAGAGAGGGCCAAATTGTCTGTGGCATTTGAAGAGGTTCCAGGAGGCAATGAGGACCAGCATTACTTTTCCCCGCTGGCACCTTTGCTGTGGCAGCAAAAGCTGGACGTTTGTCTTTTTTGCTCCGGAGGTTGCCGAAAGCGAAAACAGGTGCTTTTGAGGATGGAGTCCGCAGGAAAGCAGAGAGGGCCAAATTGTCTGGGGCATTTGAAAGGGTTCCAGGAGGCAGTGAGAAACAGCATTACTTTTCCCCGCTGGCACCTTTGCTGTGGCAGCAAAAGCTGGACGTTTGTCTTTTTTGCTCCTGAGGTTGCCAAAAGCGAAAAAAGGTGCTTTTGAGGATGGAGTCCGCAGGAAAGCAGAGAGGGCCAAATTGTCTGGGGCATTTGAAAGGGTTCCAGGAGGCAGTGAAAACCAGCATTACTTTTCCCTGCTGGCACCTTTGCTGTGGCAGCAAAAGCTGGACGTTTGTCTTTTTTGCTCCGGAGGTTGCCGAAAGCGAAAACAGGTGCTTTTGAGGATGGAGTCCGCAGGAAAGCAGAGAGGGCCAAATAGCTTGGGGCATTTAAAAGGGTTCCAGGAGGCAGTGAGAACCAGCATTACTTTTCCCCGCTGGCACCTTTGCTGTGGCAGCAAAAGCTGGACGTTTGTCTTTTTTGCTCCGGAGGTTGCCGAAAGCGAAAACAGGTGCTTTTGAGGATGGAGTCCGCAGGAAAGCAGAGAGGGCCAAATTGTCTGGGGCATTTGAAGAGGTTCCAGGAGGCAATGAGGACCAGCATTACTTTTCCCCGCTGGCACCTTTGCTGTGGCAGCAAAACCTGGACGTTTGTCTTTTTTGCTCCTGAGGATGCCGAAAGCGAAAACAGGTGCTTTTGAGGATGGAGTCCGCAGGAAAGCAGAGAGGGCCAAATTGTCTGGGGCATTTGAAAGGGTTCCAGGAGGCAGTGAGAACCAGCATTACTTTTCCCCGCTGGCACCTTTGCTGTGGCAGCAAAAGCTGGACGTTTGTCTTTTTTGCTCCGGAGGTTGCCGAAAGCGAAAACAGGTGCTTTTGAGGATGGAGTCCGCAGGAAAGCAGAGAGGGCCAAATAGCCTGGGGCATTTGAAAGGGTTCCAGGAGGCAGTGAGAACCAGCATTACTTTTCCCCGCTGGCACCTTTGCTGTGGCAGCAAAAGCTGCACGTTTGTCTTTTTTGCTCCTGAGGTTGCCGAAAGCGAAAACAGGTGCTTTTGAGGATGGAGTCCGCAGGAAAGCAGAGAGGGCCAAATTGTCTGGGGCATTTGAAGAGGGTCAGGAGGCAATGAGGACCAGCATTACTTTTCCCCGCTGGCACCTTTGCTGTGGCAGCAAAACCTGGACGTTTGTCTTTTTTGCTCCTGAGGATGCCGAAAGCGAAAACAGGTGCTTTTGAGGATGGAGTCCGCAGGAAAGCAGAGAGGGCCAAATTGTCTGGGGCATTTGAAAGGGTTCCAGGAGGCAGTGAGAACCAGCATTACTTTTCCCCGCTGGCACCTTTGCTGTGGCAGCAAAAGCTGGACGTTTGTCTTTTTTGCTCCGGAGGTTGCCGAAAGCGAAAACAGGTGCTTTTGAGGATGGAGTCCGCAGGAAAGCAGAGAGGGCCAAATTGTCTGGGGCATTTGAAAGGGTTCCAGGAGACAGTGAGAACCAGCATTACTATTCCCCGCTGGCAAATTTGCTGTGGCAGCAAAAGCTGGACGTTTGTCTTTTTTGCTCCGGAGGTTGCCGAAAGCAAAAACAGGTGCTTTTAAGGATAGAGTCCGCAGGAAAGCAGAGAGGCCCAAATTGTCTGGGGCATTTGAAGAAGTTCCAGGAGGCAATGAGGACCAGCATTACTTTTCCCCGCTGGCTCCTTTGCTGTGGCAGCAAAAGCTGGACGTTTGTCTTTTTTGCTCCGGAGGTTGCCGAAAGCGAAAACAGGTGCTTTTGAGGATGGAGTCCGCAGGAAAGCAGAGAGGGCCAAATTGTCTGGGGCACTTGAAGAGGTTCCAGGAGGCAATGAGGACCAGCATTACTTTTCCCCGCTGTCACCTTTGCTGTGGCAGCAAAAGCTGGACGTTTGTCTTTTTTGCTCCGGAGGTTGCCGAAAGCGAAAACAGGTGCTTTTGAGGATGGAGTCCGCAGGAAAGCAGAGAGGGCCAAATTGTCTGGGGCATTTGAAGGGGTTCCAGGAGGCAATGAGGACCAGCATCACTTTTTCCCGCTGGCACCTTTGCTGTGGCAGCAAAAGCTGGACGTTTGTCTTTTTTGCTCCGGAGGTTGCCGAAAGCGAAAACAGGTGCTTTTGAGGATGGAGTCCGCAGGAAAGCAGAGAGGGCCAAATTGTCTGGGGCATTTGAAAGGGTTCCAAGAGACAGTGAGAACCAGCATTACTTTTCCCCGCTGGCACCTTTGCTGTGGCAGCAAAAGCTGGACGTTTGTCTTTTTTGCTCCGGAGGTTGCCGAAAGCGAAAACAGGTGCTTTTGAGGATGGAGTCCGCAGGAAAGCAGAGAGGGCCAAATTGTCTGTGGCATTTGAAGAGGTTCCAGGAGGCAATGAGGACCAGCATTACTTTTTCCCGCTGGCACCTTTGCTGTGGCAGCAAAAGCTGGACGTTTGTCTTTTTTGCTCCGGAGGTTGCCGAAAGCGAAAACAGGTGCTTTTGAGGATGGAGTCCGCAGGAAAGCAGAGAGGGCCAAATTGTCTGTGGCATTTGAAAGGGTTCCAGGAGGCAGTGAGAACCAGCATTACTTTTCCCCGCTGGCACCTTTGCTGTGGCAGCAAAAGCTGGACATTTGTCTTTTTTGCTCCGGAGGTTGCCGAAAGCGAAAACAGGTGCTTTTGAGGATGGAGTCCGCAGGAAAGCAGAGAGGGCCAAATTGTCTGTGGCATTTGAAGAGGTTCCAGGAGGCAATGAGGACCAGCATTACTTTTCCCCGCTGGCACCTTTCCTGTGGCAGCAAAACCTGGACTTTTGTCTTTTTTCCTCCTGAGGATGCCGAAAGCGAAAACAGGTGCTTTTGAGGATGGAGTCCGCAGGAAAGCAGAGAGGGCCAAATTGTCCAGGGCATTTGAAAGGGTTCCAGGAGGCAGTGAGAACCAGCATTACTTTTCCCCGCTGGCACCTTTGCTGTGGCAGCAAAAGCTGGACGTTTGTCTTTTTTGCTCCGGAGGTTGCCGAAAGCGAAAACAGGTGCTTTTGAGGATGGAGTCCGCAGGAAAGCAGAGAGGGCCAAATTGTCTGGGGCATTTGAAGAGGTTCCAGGAGGCAATGAGGACCAGCATTACTTTTCCCCGCTGGCACCTTTGCTGTGGCAGCAAAACCTGGACGTTTGTCTTTTTTGCTCCTGAGGATGCCGAAAGCGAAAACAGGTGCTTTTGAGGATGGAGTCCGCAGGAAAGCAGAGAGGGCCAAATTGTCTGTGGCATTTGAAAGCGTTCCAGGAGGCAGTGAGAACCAGCATTACTTTTCCCCGCTGGCACCTTTGCTGTGGCAGCAAAAGCTGGACGTTTGTCTTTTTTGCTCCGGAGGTTGCCGAAAGCGAAACCAGGTGCTTTTGAGGATGGAGTCCGCAGGAAAGCAGAGAGGGCCAAATTGTCTGGAGCATTTGAAAGGGTTCCAAGAGACAGTGAGAACCAGCATTACTTTTCCCCGCTGGCACCTTTGCTGTGGCAGCAAAACCTGGATGTTTGTCTTTTTTGCTCCTGAGGATGCCGAAAGCGAAAACAGGTGCTTTTGAGGATGGAGTCCGCAGGAAAGCAGAGAGGGCCAAATTGTCTGTGGCATTTGAAAGCGTTCCAGGAGGCAGTGAGAACCAGCATTACTTTTCCCCGCTGGCACCTTTGCTGTGGCAGCAAAACCTGGACGTTTGTCTTTTTTGCTCCGGAGGTTGCCGAAAGCGAAACCAGGTGCTTTTGAGGATGGAGTCCGCAGCAAAGCAGAGAGGGCCAAATTGTCTGTGGCATTTGAAAGGGTTCCAAGAGACAGTGAGAACCAGCATTACTTTTCCCCGCTGGCACCTTTGCTGTGGCAGCAAAAGCTGGACGTTTGTCTTTTTTGCTCCGGAGGTTGCCGAAAGCGAAAACAGGTGCTTTTGAGGATGGAGTCCGCAGGAAAGCAGAGAGGGCCAAATTGTCTGTGGCATTTGAAAGGGTTCCAGGAGGCAGTGAGAACCAGCATTACTTTTCCCCGCTGGCACCTTTGCTGTGGCAGCAAAAGCTGGACATTTGTCTTTTTTGCTCCGGAGGTTGCCGAAAGCGAAAACAGGTGCTTTTGAGGATGGAGTCCGCAGGAAAGCAGAGAGGGCCAAATTGTCTGTGGCATTTGAAGAGGTTCCAGGAGGCAATGAGGACCAGCATTACTTTTCCCCGCTGGCACCTTTGCTGTGGCAGCAAAAGCTGGACGTTTGTCTTTTTTCCTCCTGAGGATGCCGAAAGCGAAAACAGATGCTTTTGAGGATGGAGTCCGCAGGAAAGCAGAGAGGGCCAAATTGTCTGGGGCATTTGAAAGGGTTCCAGGAGACAGTGAGAACCAGCATTACTTTTCCCCGCTGGCACCTTTGCTGTGGCAGCAAAAGCTGGACGTTTGTCTTTTTTGCTCCGGAGGTTGCCGAAAGCGAAAACAGGTGCTTTTGAGGATGGAGTCCGCAGGAAAGCAGAGAGGGCCAAATTGTCTGGGGCATTTGAAAGGGTTCCAGGAGACAGTGAGAACCAGCATTACTATTCCCCGCTGGCAAATTTGCTGTGGCAGCAAAAGCTGGACGTTTGTCTTTTTTGCTCCGGAGGTTGCCGAAAGCGAAAACAGGTGCTTTTGAGGATGGAGTCCGCAGGAAAGCAGAGAGGGCCAAATTGTCTGGGGCATTTGAAGAGGTTCCAGGAGGCAATGAGGACCAGCATTACTTTTCCCCGCTGGCACCTTTGCTGTGGCAGCAAAACCTGGACGTTTGTCTTTTTTGCTCCTGAGGATGCCGAAAGCGAAAACAGGTGCTTTTGAGGATGGAGTCCGCAGGAAAGCAGAGAGGGCCAAATTGTCTGTGGCATTTGAAAGCGTTCCAGGAGGCAGTGAGAACCAGCATTACTTTTCCCCGCTGGCACCTTTGCTGTGGCAGCAAAACCTGGACGTTTGTCTTTTTTGCTCCGGAGGTTGCCGAAAGCGAAACCAGGTGCTTTTGAGGATGGAGTCCGCAGCAAAGCAGAGAGGGCCAAATTGTCTGTGGCATTTGAAAGGGTTCCAAGAGACAGTGAGAACCAGCATTACTTTTCCCCGCTGGCACCTTTGCTGTGGCAGCAAAAGCTGGACGTTTGTCTTTTTTGCTCCGGAGGTTGCCGAAAGCGAAAACAGGTGCTTTTGAGGATGGAGTCCGCAGGAAAGCAGAGAGGGCCAAATTGTCTGTGGCATTTGAAAGGGTTCCAGGAGGCAGTGAGAACCAGCATTACTTTTCCCCGCTGGCACCTTTGCTGTGGCAGCAAAAGCTGGACATTTGTCTTTTTTGCTCCGGAGGTTGCCGAAAGCGAAAACAGGTGCTTTTGAGGATGGAGTCCGCAGGAAAGCAGAGAGGGCCAAATTGTCTGTGGCATTTGAAGAGGTTCCAGGAGGCAATGAGGACCAGCATTACTTTTCCCCGCTGGCACCTTTGCTGTGGCAGCAAAAGCTGGACGTTTGTCTTTTTTCCTCCTGAGGATGCCGAAAGCGAAAACAGATGCTTTTGAGGATGGAGTCCGCAGGAAAGCAGAGAGGGCCAAATTGTCTGGGGCATTTGAAAGGGTTCCAGGAGACAGTGAGAACCAGCATTACTTTTCCCCGCTGGCACCTTTGCTGTGGCAGCAAAAGCTGGACGTTTGTCTTTTTTGCTCCGGAGGTTGCCGAAAGCGAAAACAGGTGCTTTTGAGGATGGAGTCCGCAGGAAAGCAGAGAGGGCCAAATTGTCTGGGGCATTTGAAAGGGTTCCAGGAGACAGTGAGAACCAGCATTACTATTCCCCGCTGGCAAATTTGCTGTGGCAGCAAAAGCTGGACGTTTGTCTTTTTTGCTCCGGAGGTTGCCGAAAGCGAAAACAGGTGCTTTTGAGGATGGAGTCCGCAGGAAAGCAGAGAGGGCCAAATTGTCTGGGGCATTTGAAGAAGTTCCAGGAGGCAATGAGGACCAGCATTACTTTTCCCCGCTGGCACCTTTGCTGTGGCAGCAAAACCTGGACGTTTGTCTTTTTTGCTCCGGAGGTTGCCGAAAGGGAAAACAGGTGCTTTTGAGGATGGAGTCCGCAGGAAAGCAGAGAGGGCCAAATTGTCTGTGGCACTTGAAGAGGTTCCAGGAGGCAATGAGGACCAGCATTACTTTTCCCCGCTGTCACCTTTGCTGTGGCAGCAAAACCTGGACGTTTGTCTTTTTTGCTCCGGAGGTTGCCGAAAGCGAAAACAGGTGCTTTTGAGGATGGAGTCCGCAGGAAAGCAGAGAGGGCCAAATTGTCTGGGGCATTTGAAGGGGTTCCAGGAGGCAATGAGGACCAGCATCACTTTTCCCCGCTGGCACCTTTGCTGTGGCAGCAAAACCTGGACGTTTGTCTTTTTTGCTCCGGAGGTTGCCGAAAGCGAAAACAGGTGCTTTTGAGGATGGAGTCCGCAGGAAAGCAGAGAGGGCCAAATTGTCTGGGGCATTTGAAAGGGTTCCAAGAGACAGTGAGAACCAGCATTACTTTTCCCCGCTGGCACCTTTGCTGTGGCAGCAAAACCTGGACGTTTGTCTTTTTTGCTCCTGAGGATGCCGAAAGCGAAAACAGGTGCTTTTGAGGATGGAGTCCGCAGGAAAGCAGAGAGGGCCAAATTGTCTGTGGCATTTGAAAGCGTTCCAGGAGGCAGTGAGAACCAGCATTACTTTTCCCCGCTGGCACCTTTGCTGTGGCAGCAAAACCTGGACGTTTGTCTTTTTTGCTCCGGAGGTTGCCGAAAGCGAAACCAGGTGCTTTTGAGGATGGAGTCCGCAGCAAAGCAGAGAGGGCCAAATTGTCTGTGGCATTTGAAAGGGTTCCAAGAGACAGTGAGAACCAGCATTACTTTTCCCCGCTGGCACCTTTGCTGTGGCAGCAAAAGCTGGACGTTTGTCTTTTTTGCTCCGGAGGTTGCCGAAAGCGAAAACAGGTGCTTTTGAGGATGGAGTCCGCAGGAAAGCAGAGAGGGCCAAATTGTCTGTGGCATTTGAAGAGGTTCCAGGAGGCAATGAGGACCAGCATTACTTTTCCCCGCTGGCACCTTTGCTGTGGCAGCAAAAGCTGGACGTTTGTCTTTTTTGCTCCGGAGGTTGCCGAAAGCGAAAACAGGTGCTTTTGAGGATGGAGTCCGCAGCAAAGCAGAGAGGGCCAAATTGTCTGTGGCATTTGAAAGGGTTCCAGGAGGCAGTGAGAACCAGCATTACTTTTCCCCGCTGGCACCTTTGCTGTGGCAGCAAAAGCTGGACATTTGTCTTTTTTGCTCCGGAGGTTGCCGAAAGCGAAAACAGGTGCTTTTGAGGATGGAGTCCGCAGGAAAGCAGAGAGGGCCAAATTGTCTGTGGCATTTGAAGAGGTTCCAGGAGGCAATGAGGACCAGCATTACTTTTCCCCGCTGGCACCTTTGCTGTGGCAGCAAAAGCTGGACGTTTGTCTTTTTTGCTCCGGAGGTTGCCGAAAGCGAAAACAGGTGCTTTTGAGGATGGAGTCCGCAGGAAAGCAGAGAGGGCCAAATTGTCTGTGGCATTTGAAAGGGTTCCAGGAGACAGTGAGAACCAGCATTACTTTTCCCCGCTGGCACCTTTGCTGTGGCAGCAAAAGCTGGACATTTGTCTTTTTTGCTCCGGAGGTTGCCGAAAGCGAAAACAGGTGCTTTTGAGGATGGAGTCCGCAGGAAAGCAGAGAGGGCCAAATTGTCTGTGGCATTTGAAGAGGTTCCAGGAGGCAATGAGGACCAGCATTACTTTTCCCCGCTGGCACCTTTCCTGTGGCAGCAAAACCTGGACTTTTGTCTTTTTTCCTCCTGAGGATGCCGAAAGCGAAAACAGGTGCTTTTGAGGATGGAGTCCGCAGGAAAGCAGAGAGGGCCAAATTGTCCAGGGCATTTGAAAGGGTTCCAGGAGGCAGTGAGAACCAGCATTACTTTTCCCCGCTGGCACCTTTGCTGTGGCAGCAAAAGCTGGACGTTTGTCTTTTTTGCTCCGGAGGTTGCCGAAAGCGAAAACAGGTGCTTTTGAGGATGGAGTCCGCAGGAAAGCAGAGAGGGCCAAATTGTCTGGGGCATTTGAAGAGGTTCCAGGAGGCAATGAGGACCAGCATTACTTTTCCCCGCTGGCACCTTTGCTGTGGCAGCAAAACCTGGACGTTTGTCTTTTTTGCTCCTGAGGATGCCGAAAGCGAAAACAGGTGCTTTTGAGGATGGAGTCCGCAGGAAAGCAGAGAGGGCCAAATTGTCTGTGGCATTTGAAAGCGTTCCAGGAGGCAGTGAGAACCAGCATTACTTTTCCCCGCTGGCACCTTTGCTGTGGCAGCAAAACCTGGACGTTTGTCTTTTTTGCTCCGGAGGTTGCCGAAAGCGAAACCAGGTGCTTTTGAGGATGGAGTCCGCAGGAAAGCAGAGAGGGCCAAATTGTCTGGGGCATTTGAAAGGGTTCCAAGAGACAGTGAGAACCAGCATTACTTTTCCCCGCTGGCACCTTTGCTGTGGCAGCAAAACCTGGACGTTTGTCTTTTTTGCTCCTGAGGATGCCGAAAGCGAAAACAGGTGCTTTTGAGGATGGAGTCCGCAGGAAAGCAGAGAGGGCCAAATTGTCTGTGGCATTTGAAAGCGTTCCAGGAGGCAGTGAGAACCAGCATTACTTTTCCCCGCTGGCACCTTTGCTGTGGCAGCAAAACCTGGACGTTTGTCTTTTTTGCTCCGGAGGTTGCCGAAAGCGAAACCAGGTGCTTTTGAGGATGGAGTCCGCAGCAAAGCAGAGAGGGCCAAATTGTCTGTGGCATTTGAAAGGGTTCCAAGAGACAGTGAGAACCAGCATTACTTTTCCCCGCTGGCACCTTTGCTGTGGCAGCAAAAGCTGGACGTTTGTCTTTTTTGCTCCGGAGGTTGCCGAAAGCGAAAACAGGTGCTTTTGAGGATGGAGTCCGCAGGAAAGCAGAGAGGGCCAAATTGTCTGTGGCATTTGAAAGGGTTCCAGGAGGCAGTGAGAAACAGCATTACTTTTCCCCGCTGGCACCTTTGCTGTGGCAGCAAAAGCTGGACATTTGTCTTTTTTGCTCCGGAGGTTGCCGAAAGCGAAAACAGGTGCTTTTGAGGATGGAGTCCGCAGGAAAGCAGAGAGGGCCAAATTGTCTGTGGCATTTGAAGAGGTTCCAGGAGGCAATGAGGACCAGCATTACTTTTCCCCGCTGGCACCTTTGCTGTGGCAGCAAAAGCTGGACGTTTGTCTTTTTTCCTCCTGAGGATGCCGAAAGCGAAAACAGATGCTTTTGAGGATGGAGTCCGCAGGAAAGCAGAGAGGGCCAAATTGTCTGGGGCATTTGAAAGGGTTCCAGGAGACAGTGAGAACCAGCATTACTTTTCCCCGCTGGCACCTTTGCTGTGGCAGCAAAAGCTGGACGTTTGTCTTTTTTGCTCCGGAGGTTGCCGAAAGGGAAAACAGGTGCTTTTGAGGATGGAGTCCGCAGGAAAGCAGAGAGGGCCAAATTGTCTGTGGCACTTGAAGAGGTTCCAGGAGGCAATGAGGACCAGCATTACTTTTCCCCGCTGTCACCTTTGCTGTGGCAGCAAAAGCTGGACGTTTGTCTTTTTTGCTCCGGAGGTTGCCGAAAGCGAAAACAGGTGCTTTTGAGGATGGAGTCCGCAGGAAAGCAGAGAGGGCCAAATTGTCTGGGGCATTTGAAGGGGTTCCAGGAGGCAATGAGGACCAGCATCACTTTTACCCGCTGGCACCTTTGCTGTGGCAGCAAAACCTGGACGTTTGTCTTTTTTGCTCCGGAGGTTGCCGAAAGCGAAACCAGGTGCTTTTGAGGATGGAGTCCGCAGGAAAGCAGAGAGGGCCAAATTGTCTGGGGCATTTGAAAGGGTTCCAGGAGACAGTGAGAACCAGCATTACTTTTCCCCGCTGGCACCTTTGCTGTGGCAGCAAAACCTGGACGTTTGTCTTTTTTGCTCCTGAGGATGCCGAAAGCGAAAACAGGTGCTTTTGAGGATGGAGTCCGCAGGAAAGCAGAGAGGGCCAAATTGTCTGTGGCATTTGAAAGCGTTCCAGGAGGCAGTGAGAACCAGCATTACTTTTCCCCGCTGGCACCTTTGCTGTGGCAGCAAAACCTGGACGTTTGTCTTTTTTGCTCCGGAGGTTGCCGAAAGCGAAACCAGGTGCTTTTGAGGATGGAGTCCGCAGCAAAGCAGAGAGGGCCAAATTGTCTGTGGCATTTGAAAGGGTTCCAAGAGACAGTGAGAACCAGCATTACTTTTCCCCGCTGGCACCTTTGCTGTGGCAGCAAAAGCTGGACGTTTGTCTTTTTTGCTCCGGAGGTTGCCGAAAGCGAAAACAGGTGCTTTTGAGGATGGAGTCCGCAGGAAAGCAGAGAGGGCCAAATTGTCTGTGGCATTTGAAGAGGTTCCAGGAGGCAATGAGGACCAGCATTACTTTTCCCCGCTGGCACCTTTGCTGTGGCAGCAAAAGCTGGACGTTTGTCTTTTTTGCTCCGGAGGTTGCCGAAAGCGAAAACAGGTGCTTTTGAGGATGGAGTCCGCAGGAAAGCAGAGAGGGCCAAATTGTCTGTGGCATTTGAAAGGGTTCCAGGAGGCAGTGAGAACCAGCATTACTTTTCCCCGCTGGCACCTTTGCTGTGGCAGCAAAAGCTGGACATTTGTCTTTTTTGCTCCGGAGGTTGCCGAAAGCGAAAACAGGTGCTTTTGAGGATGGAGTCCGCAGGAAAGCAGAGAGGGCCAAATTGTCTGTGGCATTTGAAGAGGTTCCAGGAGGCAATGAGGACCAGCATTACTTTTCCCCGCTGGCACCTTTGCTGTGGCAGCAAAACCTGGACGTTTGTCTTTTTTCCTCCTGAGGATGCCGAAAGCGAAAACAGATGCTTTTGAGGATGGAGTCCGCAGGAAAGCAGAGAGGGCCAAATTGTCTGGGGCATTTGAAGAGGTTCCAGGAGGCAGTGAGAACCAGCATTACTTTTCCCTGCTGGCACCTTTGCTGTGGCAGCAAAACCTGGACGTTTGTCTTTTTTGCTCCTGAGGTTGCCGAAAGCTAAAACAGGTGCTTTTGAGGATGGAGTCTGCAGGAAAGCAGAGAGGGCCAAATTGTCTGGGGCATTTGAAGAAGTTCCAGGAGGCAATGAGGACCAGCATTACTTTTCCCCGCTGGCACCTTTGCTGTGGCAGCAAAAGCTGGACGTTTGTCTTTTTTGCTCCGGAGGTTGCCGAAAGCGAAAACAGGTGCTTTTGAGGATGGAGTCCGCAGGAAAGCAGAGAGGGCCAAATTGTCTGGGGCATTTGAAGGGGTTCCAGGAGGCAATGAGGACCAGCATCACTTTTCCCCGCTGGCACCTTTGCTGTGGCAGCAAAACCTGGACGTTTGTCTGTTTTGCTCCGGAGGTTGCCGAAAGCGACAACAGGTGCTTTGAGGATGGAGTCCGCAGGAAAGCAGAGAGGGCCAAATTGTCTGTGGCACTTGAAGATGTTCCAGGAGGCAGTGAGAAACAGCATTACTTTTCCCCGCTGGCACCTTTGCTGTGGCAGCAAAACCTGGACGTTTGTCTTTTTTGCTCCGGAGGTTGCCGAAAGCGAAAACAGGTGCTTTTGAGGATGGAGTCCGCAGGAAAGCAGAGAGGGCCAAATTGTCTGTGGCATTTGAAAGGGTTCCAGGAGGCAGTGAGAACCAGCATTACTTTTCCCCGCTGGCACCTTTGCTGTGGCAGCAAAACCTGGACGTTTGTCTTTTTTGCTCCGGAGGTTGCCGAAAGCGAAACCAGGTGCTTTTGAGGATGGAGTCCGCAGGAAAGCAGAGAGGGCCAAATTGTCTGGGGCATTTGAAAGGGTTCCAAGAGACAGTGAGAACCAGCATTACTTTTCCCCGCTGGCACCTTTGCTGTGGCAGCAAAACCTGGACGTTTGTCTTTTTTGCTCCGGAGGTTGCCGAAAGCGAAAACAGGTGCTTTTGAGGATGGAGTCCGCAGGAAAGCAGAGAGGGCCAAATTGTCTGGGGCATTTGTAGAGGTTCCAGGAGGCAATGAGGACCAGCATTACTTTTCCCCGCTGGCACCTTTGCTGTGGCAGCAAAAGCTTGACGTTTGTCTTTTTTGCTCCGGAGGTTGCCGAAAGCGAAAACAGGTGCTTTTGAGGATGGAGTCCGCAGGAAAGCAGAGAGGGCCAAATTGTCTGTGGCATTTGAAAGGGTTCCAGGAGGCAGTGAGAACCAGCATTACTTTTCCCCGCTGGCACCTTTGCTGTGGCAGCAAAAGCTGGACATTTGTCTTTTTTGCTCCGGAGGTTGCCGAAAGCGAAAACAGGTGCTTTTGAGGATGGAGTCCGCAGGAAAGCAGAGAGGGCCAAATTGTCTGTGGCATTTGAAGAGGTTCCAGGAGGCAATGAGGACCAGCATTACTTTTCCCCGCTGGCACCTTTGCTGTGGCAGCAAAACCTGGACGTTTGTCTTTTTTGCTCCTGAGGATGCCGAAAGCCAAAACAGGTGCTTTTGAGGATGGAGTCCGCAGGAAAGCAGAGAGGGCCAAATTGTCTGGGGCATTTGAAGATTTTCCAGGAGGCAGTGAGAACCAGCATTACTTTTCCCCGCTGGCACCTTTGCTGTGGCAGCAAAACCTGGACGTTTGTCTTTTTTGCTCCTGAGGTTGCCGAAAGCTAAAACAGGTGCTTTTGAGGATGGAGTCCGCAGGAAAGCAGAGAGGGCCAAATTGTCTGGGGCATTTGAAAGGGTTCCAGGAGACAGTGAGAACCAGCATTACTTTTCCCCGCTGGCACCTTTGCTGTGGCAGCAAAAGCTGGACGTTTGTCTTTTTTGCTCCGGAGGTTGCCGAAAGCGAAAACAGGTGCTTTTGAGGATGGAGTCCGCAGGAAAGCAGAGAGGGCCAAATTGTCTGTGGCATTTGAAGAGGTTCCAGGAGGCAATGAGGACCAGCATTACTTTTCCCCGCTGGCACCTTTGCTGTGGCAGCAAAACCTGGACGTTTGTCTTTTTTGCTCCGGAGGTTGCCGAAAGCGAAAACAGGTGCTTTTGAGGATGGAGTCCGCAGGAAAGCAGAGAGGGCCAAATTGTCTGGGGCATTTGAAGATTTTCCAGGAGGCAGTGAGAACCAGCATTACTTTTCCCCGCTGGCACCTTTGCTGTGGCAGCAAAACCTGGACGTTTGTCTTTTTTGCTCCTGAGGTTGCCGAAAGCTAAAACAGGTGCTTTTGAGGATGGAGTCCGCAGGAAAGCAGAGAGGGCCAAATTGTCTGGGGCATTTGAAAGGGTTCCAGGAGACAGTGAGAACCAGCATTACTTTTCCCCGCTGGCACCTTTGCTGTGGCAGCAAAAGCTGGACGTTTGTCTTTTTTGCTCCGGAGGTTGCCGAAAGCGAAAACAGGTGCTTTTGAGGATGGAGTCCGCAGGAAAGCAGAGAGGGCCAAATTGTCTGTGGCATTTGAAGAGGTTCCAGGAGGCAATGAGGACCAGCATTACTTTTCCCCGCTGGCACCTTTGCTGTGGCAGCAAAAGCTGGACGTTTGTCTTTTTTGCTCCGGAGGTTGCCGAAAGCGAAAACAGGTGCTTTTGAGGATGGAGTCCGCAGGAAAGCAGAGAGGGCCAAATTGTCTGTGGCATTTGAAAGGGTTCCAGGAGGCAGTGAGAAACAGCATTACTTTTCCCCGCTGGCACCTTTGCTGTGGCAGCAAAACCTGGACGTTTGTCTTTTTTGCTCCGGAGGTTGCCGAAAGCGAAAACAGGTGCTTTTGAGGATGGAGTCCGCAGGAAAGCAGAGAGGGCCAAATTGTCTGGGGCATTTGAAAGGGTTCCAGGAGGCAGTGAAAACCAGCATTACTTTTCCCTGCTGGCACCTTTGCTGTGGCAGCAAAAGCTGAACGTTTGTCTTTTTTGCTCCGGAGGTTGCCGAAAGCGAAAACAGGTGCTTTTGAGGATGGAGTCCGCAGGAAAGCAGAGAGGGCCAAATAGCCTGGGGCATTTGAAAGGGTTCCAGGAGGCAGTGAGAACCAGCATTACTTTTCCCCGCTGGCACCTTTGCTGTGGCAGCAAAAGCTGGACGTTTGTCTTTTTTGCTCCTGAGGATGCCGAAAGCGAAAACAGGTGCTTTTGAGGATGGAGTCCGCAGGAAAGCAGAGAGGGCCAAATTGTCTGGGGCATTTGAAGAGGTTCCAGGAGGCAGTGAGAACCAGCATTACTTTTCCCCGCTGGCACCTTTGCTGTGGCAGCAAAAGCTGGACGTTTGTCTTTTTTGCTCCGGAGGTTGCCGAAAGCGAAAACAGGTGCTTTTGAGGATGGAGTCCGCAGGAAAGCAGAGAGGGCCAAATTGTCTGTGGCACTTGAAGAGGTTCCAGGAGGCAATGAGGACCAGCATTACTTTTCCCCGCTGTCACCTTTGCTGTGGCAGCAAAAGCTGGACGTTTGTCTTTTTTGCTCCGGAGGTTGCCGAAAGCGAAAACAGGTGCTTTTGAGGATGGAGTCCGCAGGAAAGCAGAGAGGGCCAAATTGTCTGGGGCATTTGAAGAGGTTCCAGGAGGCAATGAGGACCAGCATTACTTTTCCCCGCTGGCACCTTTGCTGTGGCAGCAAAAGCTGGACGTTTGTCTTTTTTGCTCCGGAGGTTGCCAAAAGCGAAAACAGGTGCTTTTGAGGATGGAGTCCGCAGGAAAGCAGAGAGGGCCAAATTGTCTGTGGCATTTGAAAGGGTTCCAGAAGACAGTGAGAACCAGCATTACTTTTCCCCGCTGGCACCTTTGCTGTGGCAGCAAAAGCTGGACGTTTGTCTTTTTTGCTCCTGAGGTTGCCAAAAGCGAAAAAAGGTGCTTTTGAGGATGGAGTCCGCAGGAAAGCAGAGAGGGCCAAATTGTCTGGGGCATTTGAAGGGGTTCCAGTAGGCAATGAGGACCAGCATCACTTTTTCCCGCTGGCACCTTTGCTGTGGCAGCAAAAGCTGGACGTTTGTCTCTTTTGCTCCGGAGGTTGCCGAAAGCGAAAACAGGTGCTTTTGAGGATGGAGTCCTCAGCAAAGCAGAGAGGGCCAAATTGTCTGGGGCATTTGAAAGGGTTCCAAGAGACAGTGAGAACCAGCATTACTTTTCCCCGCTGGCACCTTTGCTGTGGCAGCAAAAGCTGGACGTTTGTCTTTTTTGCTCCTGAGGATGCCGAAAGCGAAAACAGGTGCTTTTGAGGATGGAGTCCGCAGGAAAGCAGAGAGGGCCAAATTGTCTGGGGCATTTGAAAGGGTTCCAGGAGGCAGTGAGAACCAGCATTACTTTTCCCCGCTGGCACCTTTGCTGTGGCAGCAAAACCTGGACGTTTGTCTTCTTTGCTCCGGAGGTTGCCGAAAGCGAAAACAGGTGCTTTTGAGGATGGAGTCCGCAGGAAAGCAGAGAGGGCCAAATTGTCTGTGGCATTTGAAGAGGTTCCAGGAGGCAATGAGGACCAGCATTACTTTTCCCCGCTGGCACCTTTGCTGTGGCAGCAAAACCTGGACGTTTGTCTTTTTTGCTCCGGAGGTTGCCGAAAGCAAAAACAGGTGCTTTTGAGGATGGAGTCCGCAGGAAAGCAGAGAGGGCCAAATTGTCTGTTGCATTTGAAAGGGTTCCAGGAGGCAGTGAGAAACAGCATTACTTTTCCCCGCTGTCACCTTTGCTGTGGCAGCAAAAGCTGGACGTTTGTCTTTTTTGCTCCGGAGGTTGCCGAAAGCGAAAACAGGTGCTTTTGAGGATGGAGTCCGCAGGAAAGCAGAGAGGGCCAAATTGTCTGGGGCATTTGAAAGGGTTCCAGGAGGCAGTGAAAACCAGCATTACTTTTCCCTGCTGGCACCTTTGCTGTGGCAGCAAAAGCTGGACGTTTGTCTTTTTTGCTCCGGAGGTTGCCGAAAGCGAAAACAGGTGCTTTTGAGGATGGAGTCCGCAGGAAAGCAGAGAGGGCCAAATAGCCTGGGGCATTTGAAAGGGTTCCAGGAGGCAGTGAGAACCAGCATTACTTTTCCCCGCTGGCACCTTTGCTGTGGCAGCAAAACCTGGACGTTTGTCTTTTTTGCTCCGGAGGTTGCCGAAAGCAAAAACAGGTGCTTTTGAGGATGGAGTCCGCAGGAAAGCAGAGAGGGCCAAATTGTCTGGGGCATTTGAAGAGGTTCCAGGAGGCAATGAGGCCCAGCATTACTTTTCCCCGCTGGCACCTTTGCTGTGGCAGCAAAAGCTGGACGTTTGTCTTTTTTGCTCTTGAGGATGCCGAAAGCGAAAACAGGTGCTTTTGAGGATGGAGTCCGCAGGAAAGCAGAGAGGGCCAAATTGTCTGGGGCATTTGAAAGGGTTCCAGGAGGCAGTGAGAACCAGCATTACTTTTCCCCGCTGGCACCTTTGCTGTGGCAGCAAAAGCTGGACGTTTGTCTTTTTTGCTCCGGAGGTTGCCGAAAGCGAAAACAGGTGCTTTTGAGGATGGAGTCCGCAGGAAAGCAGAGAGGGCCAAATTGTCTGGGGCATTTGAAGAAGTTCCAGGAGGCAATGAGGACCAGCATTACTTTTCCCCGCTGGCACCTTTGCTGTGGCAGCAAAAGCTGGACGTTTGTCTTTTTTGCTCCTGAGGATGCCGAAAGCGAAAACAGGTGCTTTTGAGGATGGAGTCCGCAGGAAAGCAGAGAGGGCCAAATTGTCTGTGGCACTTGAAGAGGTTCCAGGAGGCAATGAGGACCAGCATTACTTTTCCCCACTGTCACCTTTGCTGTGGCAGCAAAAGCTGGACGTTTGTCTTTTTTGCTCCGGAGGTTGCCGAAAGCGAAAACAGGTGCTTTTGAGGATGGAGTCCGCAGGAAAGCAGAGAGGGCCAAATTGTCTGGGGCATTTGAAGTGGTTCCAGGAGGCAATGAGGACCAGCATTACTTTTCCCCGCTGGCACCTTTGCTGTGGCAGCAAAAGCTGGACGTTTGTCTTTTTTGCTCCGGAGGTTGCCGAAAGCGAAAACAGGTGCTTTTGAGGATGGAGTCCGCAGGAAAGCAGAGAGGGCCAAATTGTCTGTGGCATTTGAAAGGGTTCCAGAAGACAGTGAGAACCAGCATTACTTTTCCCCGCTGGCACCTTTGCTGTGGCAGCAAAAGCTGGACGTTTGTCTTTTTTGCTCCTGAGGTTGCCAAAAGCGAAAAAAGGTGCTTTTGAGGATGGAGTCCGCAGGAAAGCAGAGAGGGCCAAATTGTCTGGGGCATTTGAAGGGGTTCCAGTAGGCAATGAGGACCAGCATCACTTTTTCCCGCTGGCACCTTTGCTGTGGCAGCAAAAGCTGGACGTTTGTCTCTTTTGCTCCGGAGGTTGCCGAAAGCGAAAACAGGTGCTTTTGAGGATGGAGTCCTCAGCAAAGCAGAGAGGGCCAAATTGTCTGGGGCATTTGAAAGGGTTCCAAGAGACAGTGAGAACCAGCATTACTTTTCCCCGCTGGCACCTTTGCTGTGGCAGCAAAAGCTGGACGTTTGTCTTTTTTGCTCCGGAGGTTGCCGAAAGCGAAAACAGGTGCTTTTGAGGATGGAGTCCGCAGGAAAGCAGAGAGGGCCAAATTGTCTGTGGCATTTGAAAGGGTTCCAGGAGGCAGTGAGAACCAGCATTACTTTTCCCCGCTGGCACCTTTGCTGTGGCAGCAAAACCTGGACGTTTGTCTTTTTTGCTCCGGAGGTTGCCGAAAGCGAAAACAGGTGCTTTTGAGGATGGAGTCCGCAGGAAAGCAGAGAGGGCCAAATTGTCTGTGGCATTTGAAGAGGTTCCAGGAGGCAATGAGGACCAGCATTACTTTTCCCCGCTGGCACCTTTGCTGTGGCAGCAAAACCTGGACGTTTGTCTTTTTTCCTCCTGAGGATGCCGAAAGCGAAAACAGATGCTTTTGAGGATGGAGTCCGCAGGAAAGCAGAGAGGGCCAAATTGTCTGTGGCATTTGAAGAGGTTCCAGGAGGCAGTGAGAACCAGCATTACTTTTCCCCGCTGGCACCTTTGCTGTGGCAGCAAAACCTGGACGTTTGTCTTTTTTGCTCCGGAGGTTGCCGAAAGCGAAAACAGGTGCTTTTGAGGATGGAGTCCGCAGGAAAGCAGAGAGGGCCAAATTGTCTGGGGCATTTGAAAGGGTTCCAGGAGACAGTGAGAACCAGCATTACTTTTCCCCGCTGGCACCTTTGCTGTGGCAGCAAAAGCTGGACGTTTGTCTTTTTTGCTCCTGAGGATGCCGAAAGCGAAAACAGGTGCTTTTGAGGATGGAGTCCGCAGGAAAGCAGAGAGGGCCAAATTGTCTGGGGCATTTGAAGATGTTCCAGGAGGCAGTGAGAACCAGCATTACTTTTCCCCGCTGGCACCTTTGCTGTGGCAGCAAAAGCTGGACGTTTGTCTTTTTTGCTCCTGAGGTTGCCGAAAGCTAAAACAGGTGCTTTTGAGGATGGAGTCCGCAGGAAAGCAGAGAGGGCCAAATTGTCTGGGGCATTTGAAAGCGTTCCAGGAGGCAGTGAGAACCAGCATTACTTTTCCCCGCTGGCACCTTTGCTGTGGCAGCAAAAGCTGGACGTTTGTCTTTTTTGCTCCGGAGGTTGCCGAAAGCGAAAACAGGTGCTTTTGAGGATGGAGTCCGCAGCAAAGCAGAGAGGGCCAAATTGTCTGTGGCATTTGAAAGGGTTCCAAGAGACAGTGAGAACCAGCATTACTTTTCCCCGCTGGCACCTTTGCTGTGGCAGCAAAAGCTGGACGTTTGTCTTTTTTGCTCCGGAGGTTGCCGAAAGCGAAAACAGGTGCTTTTGAGGATGGAGTCCGCAGGAAAGCAGAGAGGGCCAAATTGTCTGGGGCATTTGAAGAGGTTCCAGGAGGCAATGAGGACCAGCATTACTTTTCCCCGCTGGCACCTTTGCTGTGGCAGCAAAAGCTGGACGTTTGTCTTTTTTGCTCCGGAGGTTGCCGAAAGCGAAAACAGGTGCTTTTGAGGATGGAGTCCGCAGGAAAGCAGAGAGGGCCAAATTGTCTGTGGCATTTGAAAGGGTTCCAGGAGGCAGTGAGAACCAGCATTACTTTTCCCCGCTGGCACCTTTGCTGTGGCAGCAAAAGCTGGACATTTGTCTTTTTTGCTCCGGAGGTTGCCGAAAGCGAAAACAGGTGCTTTTGAGGATGGAGTCCGCAGGAAAGCAGAGAGGGCCAAATTGTCTGTGGCATTTGAAGAGGTTCCAGGAGGCAATGAGGACCAGCATTACTTTTCCCCGCTGGCACCTTTGCTGTGGCAGCAAAACCTGGACGTTTGTCTTTTTTCCTCCTGAGGATGCCGAAAGCGAAAACAGATGCTTTTGAGGATGGAGTCCGCAGGAAAGCAGAGAGGGCCAAATTGTCTGGGGCATTTGAAGAGGTTCCAGGAGGCAGTGAGAACCAGCATTACTTTTCCCTGCTGGCACCTTTGCTGTGGCAGCAAAAGCTGGACGTTTGTCTTTTTTGCTCCGGAGGTTGCCGAAAGCTAAAACAGGTGCTTTTGAGGATGGAGTCCGCAGGAAAGCAGAGAGGGCCAAATTGTCTGGGGCATTTGAAAGGGTTCCAGGAGACAGTGAGAACCAGCATTACTTTTCCCCGCTGGCACCTTTGCTGTGGCAGCAAAAGCTGGACGTTTGTCTTTTTTGCTCCGGAGGTTGCCAAAAGCGAAAAAAGGTGCTTTTGAGGATGGAGTCCGCAGGAAAGCAGAGAGGGCCAAATTGTCTGGGGCATTTGAAGGGGTTCCAGTAGGCAATGAGGACCAGCATCACTTTTTCCCGCTGGCACCTTTGCTGTGGCAGCAAAAGCTGGACGTTTGTCTCTTTTGCTCCGGAGGTTGCCGAAAGCGAAAACAGGTGCTTTTGAGGATGGAGTCCTCAGCAAAGCAGAGAGGGCCAAATTGTCTGGGGCATTTGAAAGGGTTCCAAGAGACAGTGAGAACCAGCATTACTTTTCCCCGCTGGCACCTTTGCTGTGGCAGCAAAAGCTGGACGTTTGTCTTTTTTGCTCCGGAGGTTGCCGAAAGCGAAAACAGGTGCTTTTGAGGATGGAGTCCGCAGGAAAGCAGAGAGGGCCAAATTGTCTGTGGCATTTGAAAGGGTTCCAGGAGGCAGTGAGAACCAGCATTACTTTTCCCCGCTGGCACCTTTGCTGTGGCAGCAAAACCTGGACGTTTGTCTTTTTTGCTCCGGAGGTTGCCGAAAGCGAAAACAGGTGCTTTTGAGGATGGAGTCCGCAGGAAAGCAGAGAGGGCCAAATTGTCTGGGGCATTTGAAGAGGTTCCAGGAGGCAATGAGGACCAGCATTACTTTTCCCCGCTGGCACCTTTGCTGTGGCAGCAAAACCTGGACGTTTGTCTTTTTTCCTCCTGAGGATGCCGAAAGCGAAAACAGATGCTTTTGAGGATGGAGTCCGCAGGAAAGCAGAGAGGGCCAAATTGTCTGTGGCATTTGAAGAGGTTCCAGGAGGCAGTGAGAACCAGCATTACTTTTCCCCGCTGGCACCTTTGCTGTGGCAGCAAAACCTGGACGTTTGTCTTTTTTGCTCCGGAGGTTGCCGAAAGCGAAAACAGGTGCTTTTGAGGATGGAGTCCGCAGGAAAGCAGAGAGGGCCAAATTGTCTGGGGCATTTGAAAGGGTTCCAGGAGACAGTGAGAACCAGCATTACTTTTCCCCGCTGGCACCTTTGCTGTGGCAGCAAAAGCTGGACGTTTGTCTTTTTTGCTCCGGAGGTTGCCGAAAGCGAAAACAGGTGCTTTTGAGGATGGAGTCCGCAGGAAAGCAGAGAGGGCCAAATTGTCTGTGGCATTTGAAGAGGTTCCAGGAGGCAATGAGGACCAGCATTACTTTTCCCCGCTGGCACCTTTGCTGTGGCAGCAAAACCTGGACGTTTGTCTTTTTTGCTCCTGAGGATGCCGAAAGCGAAAACAGGTGCTTTTGAGGATGGAGTCCGCAGGAAAGCAGAGAGGGCCAAATTGTCTGGGGCATTTGAAGATGTTCCAGGAGGCAGTGAGAACCAGCATTACTTTTCCCCGCTGGCACCTTTGCTGTGGCAGCAAAACCTGGACGTTTGTCTTTTTTGCTCCTGAGGTTGCCGAAAGCTAAAACAGGTGCTTTTGAGGATGGAGTCCGCAGGAAAGCAGAGAGGGCCAAATTGTCTGTGGCATTTGAAAGCGTTCCAGGAGGCAGTGAGAACCAGCATTACTTTTCCCCGCTGGCACCTTTGCTGTGGCAGCAAAACCTGGACGTTTGTCTTTTTTGCTCCGGAGGTTGCCGAAAGCGAAACCAGGTGCTTTTGAGGATGGAGTCCGCAGCAAAGCAGAGAGGGCCAAATTGTCTGTGGCATTTGAAAGGGTTCCAAGAGACAGTGAGAACCAGCATTACTTTTCCCCGCTGGCACCTTTGCTGTGGCAGCAAAAGCTGGACGTTTGTCTTTTTTGCTCCGGAGGTTGCCGAAAGCGAAAACAGGTGCTTTTGAGGATGGAGTCCGCAGGAAAGCAGAGAGGGCCAAATTGTCTGGGGCATTTGAAGAGGTTCCAGGAGGCAATGAGGACCAGCATTACTTTTCCCCGCTGGCACCTTTGCTGTGGCAGCAAAAGCTGGACGTTTGTCTTTTTTGCTCCGGAGGTTGCCGAAAGCGAAAACAGGTGCTTTTGAGGATGGAGTCCGCAGGAAAGCAGAGAGGGCCAAATTGTCTGTGGCATTTGAAAGGGTTCCAGGAGGCAGTGAGAACCAGCATTACTTTTCCCCGCTGGCACCTTTGCTGTGGCAGCAAAAGCTGGACATTTGTCTTTTTTGCTCCGGAGGTTGCCGAAAGCGAAAACAGGTGCTTTTGAGGATGGAGTCCGCAGGAAAGCAGAGAGGGCCAAATTGTCTGTGGCATTTGAAGAGGTTCCAGGAGGCAATGAGGACCAGCATTACTTTTCCCCGCTGGCACCTTTGCTGTGGCAGCAAAACCTGGACGTTTGTCTTTTTTCCTCCTGAGGATGCCGAAAGCGAAAACAGATGCTTTTGAGGATGGAGTCCGCAGGAAAGCAGAGAGGGCCAAATTGTCTGGGGCATTTGAAGAGGTTCCAGGAGGCAGTGAGAACCAGCATTACTTTTCCCTGCTGGCACCTTTGCTGTGGCAGCAAAACCTGGACGTTTGTCTTTTTTGCTCCTGAGGTTGCCGAAAGCTAAAACAGGTGCTTTTGAGGATGGAGTCCGCAGGAAAGCAGAGAGGGCCAAATTGTCTGGGGCATTTGAAAGGGTTCCAGGAGACAGTGAGAACCAGCATTACTTTTCCCCGCTGGCACCTTTGCTGTGGCAGCAAAAGCTGGACGTTTGTCTTTTTTGCTCCGGAGGTTGCCGAAAGCGAAAACAGGTGCTTTTGAGGATGGAGTCCGCAGGAAAGCAGAGAGGGCCAAATTGTCTGGGGCATTTGAAGGGGTTCCAGGAGGCAATGAGGACCAGCATCACTTTTCCCCGCTGGCACCTTTGCTGTGGCAGCAAAAGCTGGACGTTTGTCTTTTTTGCTCCGGAGGTTGCCGAAAGCGAAAACAGGTGCTTTTGAGGATGGAGTCCGCAGGAAAGCAGAGAGGGCCAAATAGCCTGGGGCATTTGAAAGGGTTCCAGGAGGCAGTGAGAACCAGCATTACTTTTCCCCGCTGGCACCTTTGCTGTGGCAGCAAAAGCTGGACGTTTGTCTTTTTTGCTCCGGAGGTTGCCGAAAGCGAAAACAGGTGCTTTTGAGGATGGAGTCCGCAGGAAAGCAGAGAGGGCCAAATTGTCTGGGGCATTTGAAAGGGTTCCAGGAGGCAGTTAAAACCAGCATTACTTTTCCCTGCTGGCACCTTTGCTGTGGCAGCAAAAGCTGGACGTTTGTCTTTTTTGCTCCTGAGGATGCCGAAAGCGAAAACAGGTGCTTTTGAGGATGGAGTCCGCAGGAAAGCAGAGAGGGCCAAATTGTCTGGGGCATTTGAAAGGGTTCCAGGAGGCAGTGAGAACCAGCATTACTTTTCCCCGCTGGCACCTTTGCTGTGGCAGCAAAACCTGGACGTTTGTCTTTTTTGCTCCGGAGGTTGCCGAAAGCGAAAAAAGGTGCTTTTGAGGATGGAGTCCGCAGGAAAGCAGAGAGGGCCAAATTGTCTGGGGCATTTGAAAGGGTTCAAGGAGGCAGTGAGAACCAGCATTACTTTTCCCCGCTGGCACCTTTGCTGTGGCAGCAAAAGCTGGACATTTGTCTTTTTTGCTCCGGAGGTTGCCGAAAGCGAAAACAGGTGCTTTTGAGGATGGAGTCCGCAGGAAAGCAGAGAGGGCCAAATTGTCTGGGGCATTTGAAGAGGTTCCAGGAGGCAGTGAGAACCAGCATTACTTTTCCCCGCTGGCACCTTTGCTGTGGCAGCAAAACCTGGACGTTTGTCTTTTTTGCTCCTGAGGTTGCCGAAAGCTAAAACAGGTGCTTTTGAGGATGGAGTCCGCAGGAAAGCAGAGAGGGCCAAATTGTCTGGGGCATTTGAAAGGGTTCCAGGAGACAGTGAGAACCAGCATTACTTTTCCCCGCTGGCACCTTTGCTGTGGCAGCAAAAGCTGGACGTTTGTCTTTTTTGCTCCGGAGGTTGCCGAAAGCGAAAACAGGTGCTTTTGAGGATGGAGTCCGCAGGAAAGCAGAGAGGGCCAAATTGTCTGGGGCATTTGAAGAAGTTCCAGGAGGCAATGAGGACCAGCATTACTTTTCCCCGCTGGCACCTTTGCTGTGGCAGCAAAAGCTGGACGTTTGTCTTTTTTGCTCCGGAGGTTGCCGAAAGCGAAAACAGGTGCTTTTGAGGATGGAGTCCGCAGGAAAGCAGAGAGGGCCAAATTGTCTGTGGCACTTGAAGAGGTTCCAGGAGGCAATGAGGACCAGCATTACTTTTCCCCGCTGTCACCTTTGCTGTGGCAGCAAAAGCTGGACGTTTGTCTTTTTTGCTCCGGAGGTTGCCGAAAGCGAAAACAGGTGCTTTTGAGGATGGAGTCCGCAGGAAAGCAGAGAGGGCCAAATTGTCTGGGGCATTTGAAGGGGTTCCAGGAGGCAATGAGGACCAGCATCACTTTTCCCCGCTGGCACCTTTGCTGTGGCAGCAAAACCTGGACGTTTGTCTTTTTTGCTCCGGAGGTTGCCGAAAGCGAAAACAGGTGCTTTTGAGGATGGAGTCCGCAGGAAAGCAGAGAGGGCCAAATAGCCTGGGGCATTTGAAAGGGTTCCAGGAGGCAGTGAGAACCAGCATTACTTTTCCCCGCTGGCACCTTTGCTGTGGCAGCAAAACCTGGACGTTTGTCTTTTTTGCTCCGGAGGTTGCCGAAAGCGAAAACAGGTGCTTTTGAGGATGGAGTCCGCAGGAAAGCAGAGAGGGCCAAATTGTCTGGGGCATTTGAAAGGGTTCAAGGAGGCAGTGAGAACCAGCATTACTTTTCCCCGCTGGCACCTTTGCTGTGGCAGCAAAAGCTGGACATTTGTCTTTTTTGCTCCGGAGGTTGCCGAAAGCGAAAACAGGTGCTTTTGAGGATGGAGTCCGCAGGAAAGCAGAGAGGGCCAAATTGTCTGGGGCATTTGAAGAGGTTCCAGGAGGCAGTGAGAACCAGCATTACTTTTCCCCGCTGGCACCTTTGCTGTGGCAGCAAAACCTGGACGTTTGTCTTTTTTGCTCCTGAGGTTGCCGAATGCGAAAACAGGTGCTTTTGAGGATGGAGTCCGCAGGAAAGCAGAGAGGGCCAAATTGTCTGGGGCATTTGAAAGGGTTCCAGGAGACAGTGAGAACCAGCATTACTTTTCCCCGCTGGCACCTTTGCTGTGGCAGCAAAAGCTGGACGTTTGTCTTTTTTGCTCCGGAGGTTGCCGAAAGCGAAAACAGGTGCTTTTGAGGATGGAGTCCGCAGGAAAGCAGAGAGGGCCAAATTGTCTGGGGCATTTGAAGAAGTTCCAGGAGGCAATGAGGACCAGCATTACTTTTCCCCGCTGGCACCTTTGCTGTGGCAGCAAAAGCTGGACGTTTGTCTTTTTTGCTCCGGAGGTTGCCGAAAGCGAAAACAGGTGCTTTTGAGGATGGAGTCCGCAGGAAAGCAGAGAGGGCCAAATTGTCTGTGGCACTTGAAGAGGTTCCAGGAGGCAATGAGGACCAGCATTACTTTTCCCTGCTGTCACCTTTGCTGTGGCAGCAAAAGCTGGACGTTTGTCTTTTTTGCTCCGGAGGTTGCCGAAAGCGAAAACAGGTGCTTTTGAGGATGGAGTCCGCAGGAAAGCAGAGAGGGCCAAATTGTCTGGGGCATTTGAAGGGGTTCCAGGAGGCAATGAGGACCAGCATCATTTTTCCCCGCTGGCACCTTTGCTGTGGCAGCAAAAGCTGGACGTTTGTCTTTTTTGCTCTGGAGGTTGCCGAAAGCGATAACAGGTGCTTTTGAGGATGGAGTCCGCAGGAAAGCAGAGAGTGCCAAATTGTCTGTGGCATTTGAAAGGGTTCCAGGAGGCAGTGAGAACCAGCATTACTTTTCCCCGCTGGCACCTTTGCTGTGGCAGCAAAAGCTGGACGTTTGTCTTTTTTGCTCCGGAGGTTGCTGAAAGCGAAAACAGGTGCTTTTGAGGATGGAGTCCGCAGGAAAGCAGAGAGGGCCAAATTGTCTGGGGCATTTGAAGAGGTTCCAGGAGGCAATGAGGACCAGCATTACTTTTCCCCGCTGGCACCTTTGCTGTGGCAGCAAAACCTGGACGTTTGTCTTTTTTGCTCCGGAGGTTGCCGAAAGCGAAAACAGGTGCTTTTGAGGATGGAGTCCGCAGGAAAGCAGAGAGGGCCAAATTGTCTGTGGCATTTGAAAGGGTTCCAGGAGGCAGTGAGAAACAGCATTACTTTTCCCCGCTGGCACCTTTGCTGTGGCAGCAAAACCTGGACGTTTGTCTTTTTTGCTCCGGAGGTTGCCGAAAGCGAAAACAGGTGCTTTTGAGGATGGAGTCCGCAGGAAAGCAGAGAGGGCCAAATTGTCTGTGGCATTTGAAAGGGTTCCAGGAGGCAGTGAAAACCAGCATTACTTTTCCCTGCTGGCACCTTTGCTGTGGCAGCAAAAGCTGGACGTTTGTCTTTTTTGCTCCGGAGGTTGCCGAAAGCGAAAACAGGTGCTTTTGAGGATGGAGTCCGCAGGAAAGCAGAGAGGGCCAAATAGCCTGAAGCATTTGAAAGGGTTCCAGGAGGCAGTGACAACCAGCATTACTTTTCCCCGCTGGCACCTTTGCTGTGGCAGCAAAAGCTGGACGTTTGTCTTTTTTGCTCCGGAGGCTGCCGAAAGCGAAAACAGGTGCTTTTGAGGATGGAGTCCGCAGGAAAGCAGAGAGGGCCAAATTGTCTGGGGCATTTGAAGAGGTTCCAGGAGGCAATGAGGACCAGCATTACTTTTCCCCGCTGGCACCTTTGCTGTGGCAGGAAAAGCTGGACGTTTGTCTTTTTTGCTCCTGAGGATGCCGAAAGCGAAAACAGGTGCTTTTGAGGATGGAGTCCGCAGGAAAGCAGAGAGGGCCAAATTGTCTGGGGCATTTGAAAGGGTTCCAGGAGGCAGTGAGAACCAGCATTACTTTTCCCCGCTGGCACCTTTGCTGTGGCAGCAAAACCTGGACGTTTGTCTTTTTTGCTCCGGAGGTTGCCGAAAGCGAAAACAGGTGCTTTTGAGGATGGAGTCCGCAGGAAAGCAGAGAGGGCCACATTGTCTGGGGCATTTGAAAGGGTTCCAAGAGACAGTGAGAACCAGCATTACTTTTCCCCGCTGGCACCTTTGCTGTGGCAGCAAAACCTGGACGTTTGTCTTTTTTGCTCCGGAGGTTGCCGAAAGCGAAAACAGGTGCTTTTGAGGATGGAGTCCGCAGGAAAGCAGAGAGGGCCAAATTGTCTGGGGCATTTGAAGAGGTTCCAGGAGGCAGTGAGAACCAGCATTACTTTTCCCCGCTGGCACCTTTGCTGTGGCAGCAAAACCTGGACGTTTGTATTTTTTGCTCCTGAGGTTGCCGAAAGCTAAAACAGGTGCTTTTGAGGATGGAGTCCGCAGGAAAGCAGAGAGGGCCAAATTGTCTGTGGCATTTGAAAGGGTTCCAGGAGACAGTGAGAACCAGCATTACTTTTCCCCGCTGGCACCTTTGCTGTGGCAGCAAAAGCTGGACGTTTGTCTTTTTTGCTCCGGAGGTTGCCGAAAGCGAAAACAGGTGCTTTTGAGGATGGAGTCCGCAGGAAAGCAGAGAGGGCCAAATTGTCTGGGGCATTTGAAGAAGTTCCAGGAGGCAATGAGGACCAGCATTACTTTTCCCCGCTGGCACCTTTGCTGTGGCAGCAAAAGCTGGACGTTTGTCTTTTTTGCTCCGGAGGTTGCCGAAAGCGAAAACAGGTGCTTTTGAGGATGGAGTCCGCAGGAAAGCAGAGAGGGCCAAATTGTCTGTAGCACTTGAAGAGGTTCCAGGAGGCAATGAGGACCAGCATTACTTTTCCCTGCTGTCACCTTTGCTGTGGCAGCAAAAGCTGGACGTTTGTCTTTTTTGCTCCGGAGGTTGCCGAAAGCGAAAACAGGTGCTTTTGAGGATGGAGTCCGCAGGAAAGCAGAGAGGGCCAAATTGTCTGGGGCATTTGAAGGGGTTCCAGGAGGCAATGAGGACCAGCATCATTTTTCCCCGCTGGCACCTTTGCTGTGGCAGCAAAACCTGGACGTTTGTCTTTTTTGCTCCGGAGGTTGCCGAAAGCGATAACAGGTGCTTTTGAGGATGGAGTCCGCAGGAAAGCAGAGAGTGCCAAATTGTCTGTGGCATTTGAAAGGGTTCCAGGAGGCAGTGAGAACCAGCATTACTTTTCCCCGCTGGCACCTTTGCTGTGGCAGCAAAAGCTGGACGTTTGTCTTTTTTGCTCCGGAGGTTGCCGAAAGCGAAAACAGGTGCTTTTGAGGATGGAGTCCGCAGGAAAGCAGAGAGGGCCAAATTGTCTGGGGCATTTGAAGAGGTTCCAGGAGGCAATGAGGACCAGCATTACTTTTCCCCGCTGGCACCTTTGCTGTGGCAGCAAAACCTGGACGTTTGTCTTTTTTGCTCCGGAGGTTGCCGAAAGCGAAAACAGGTGCTTTTGAGGATGGAGTCCGCAGGAAAGCAGAGAGGGCCAAATTGTCTGTGGCATTTGAAAGGGTTCCAGGAGGCAGTGAGAAACAGCATTACTTTTCCCCGCTGGCACCTTTGCTGTGGCAGCAAAACCTGGACGTTTGTCTTTTTTGCTCCGGAGGTTGCCGAAAGCGAAAACAGGTGCTTTTGAGGATGGAGTCCGCAGGAAAGCAGAGAGGGCCAAATTGTCTGTGGCATTTGAAAGGGTTCCAGGAGGCAGTGAAAACCAGCATTACTTTTCCCTGCTGGCACCTTTGCTGTGGCAGCAAAAGCTGGACGTTTGTCTTTTTTGCTCCGGAGGTTGCCGAAAGCGAAAACAGGTGCTTTTGAGGATGGAGTCCGCAGGAAAGCAGAGAGGGCCAAATAGCCTGAAGCATTTGAAAGGGTTCCAGGAGGCAGTGACAACCAGCATTACTTTTCCCCGCTGGCACCTTTGCTGTGGCAGCAAAAGCTGGACGTTTGTCTTTTTTGCTCCGGAGGCTGCCGAAAGCGAAAACAGGTGCTTTTGAGGATGGAGTCCGCAGGAAAGCAGAGAGGGCCAAATTGTCTGGGGCATTTGAAGAGGTTCCAGGAGGCAATGAGGACCAGCATTACTTTTCCCCGCTGGCACCTTTGCTGTGGCAGGAAAAGCTGGACGTTTGTCTTTTTTGCTCCTGAGGATGCCGAAAGCGAAAACAGGTGCTTTTGAGGATGGAGTCCGCAGGAAAGCAGAGAGGGCCAAATTGTCTGGGGCATTTGAAAGGGTTCCAGGAGGCAGTGAGAACCAGCATTACTTTTCCCCGCTGGCACCTTTGCTGTGGCAGCAAAACCTGGACGTTTGTCTTTTTTGCTCCGGAGGTTGCCGAAAGCGAAACCAGGTGCTTTTGAGGATGGAGTCCGCAGGAAAGCAGAGAGGGCCAAATTGTCTGGGGCATTTGAAAGGGTTCCAAGAGACAGTGAGAACCAGCATTACTTTTCCCCGCTGGCACCTTTGCTGTGGCAGCAAAACCTGGACGTTTGTCTTTTTTGCTCCGGAGGTTGCCGAAAGCGAAAACAGGTGCTTTTGAGGATGGAGTCCGCAGGAAAGCAGAGAGGGCCAAATTGTCTGGGGCATTTGTAGAGGTTCCAGGAGGCAATGAGGACCAGCATTACTTTTCCCCGCTGGCACCTTTGCTGTGGCAGCAAAAGCTTGACGTTTGTCTTTTTTGCTCCGGAGGTTGCCGAAAGCGAAAACAGGTGCTTTTGAGGATGGAGTCCGCAGGAAAGCAGAGAGGGCCAAATTGTCTGTGGCATTTGAAAGGGTTCCAAGAGGCAGTGAGAACCAGCATTACTTTTCCCCGCTGGCACCTTTGCTGTGGCAGCAAAAGCTGGACATTTGTCTTTTTTGCTCCGGAGGTTGCCGAAAGCGAAAACAGGTGCTTTTGAGGATGGAGTCCGCAGGAAAGCAGAGAGGGCCAAATTGTCTGTGGCATTTGAAGAGGTTCCAGGAGGCAATGAGGACCAGCATTACTTTTCCCCGCTGGCACCTTTGCTGTGGCAGCAAAACCTGGACGTTTGTCTTTTTTGCTCCTGAGGATGCCGAAAGCGAAAACAGGTGCTTTTGAGGATGGAGTCCGCAGGAAAGCAGAGAGGGCCAAATTGTCTGGGGCATTTGAAGATTTTCCAGGAGGCAGTGAGAACCAGCATTACTTTTCCCCGCTGGCACCTTTGCTGTGGCAGCAAAACCTGGACGTTTGTCTTTTTTGCTCCTGAGGTTGCCGAAAGCTAAAACAGGTGCTTTTGAGGATGGAGTCCGCAGGAAAGCAGAGAGGGCCAAATTGTCTGGGGCATTTGAAAGGGTTCCAGGAGACAGTGAGAACCAGCATTACTTTTCCCCGCTGGCACCTTTGCTGTGGCAGCAAAAGCTGGACGTTTGTCTTTTTTGCTCCGGAGGTTGCCGAAAGCGAAAACAGGTGCTTTTGAGGATGGAGTCCGCAGGAAAGCAGAGAGGGCCAAATTGTCTGGGGCATTTGAAGAGGTTCCAGGAGGCAATGAGGACCAGCATTACTTTTCCCCGCTGGCACCTTTGCTGTGGCAGCAAAACCTGGACGTTTGTCTTTTTTGCTCCGGAGGTTGCCGAAAGCGAAAACAGGTGCTTTTGAGGATGGAGTCCGCAGGAAAGCAGAGAGGGCCAAATTGTCTGTGGCATTTGAAAGGGTTCCAGGAGGCAGTGAGAAACAGCATTACTTTTCCCCGCTGGCACCTTTGCTGTGGCAGCAAAAGCTGGACGTTTGTCTTTTTTGCTCCGGAGGTTGCCGAAAGCGAAAACAGGTGCTTTTGAGGATGGAGTCCGCAGGAAAGCAGAGAGGGCCAAATTGTCTGGGGCATTTGTAGAGGTTCCAGGAGGCAATGAGGACCAGCATTACTTTTCCCCGCTGGCACCTTTGCTGTGGCAGCAAAAGCTGGACGTTTGTCTTTTTTGCTCCGGAGGTTGCCGAAAGCAAAAACAGGTGCTTTTGAGGATGGAGTCCGCAGGAAAGCAGAGAGGGCCAAATTGTCTGTGGCATTTGAAAGGGTTCCAAGAGGCAGTGAGAACCAGCATTACTTTTCCCCGCTGGCACCTTTGCTGTGGCAGCAAAAGCTGGACATTTGTCTTTTTTGCTCCGGAGGTTGCCGAAAGCGAAAACAGGTGCTTTTGAGGATGGAGTCCGCAGGAAAGCAGAGAGGGCCAAATTGTCTGTGGCATTTGAAGAGGTTCCAGGAGGCAATGAGGACCAGCATTACTTTTCCCCGCTGGCACCTTTGCTGTGGCAGCAAAACCTGGTCGTTTGTCTTTTTTGCTCCTGAGGATGCCGAAAGCGAAAACAGGTGCTTTTGAGGATGGAGTCCGCAGGAAAGCAGAGAGGGCCAAATTGTCTGGGGCATTTGAAGATTTTCCAGGAGGCAGTGAGAACCAGCATTACTTTTCCCCGCTGGCACCTTTGCTGTGGCAGCAAAACCTGGACGTTTGTCTTTTTTGCTCCTGAGGTTGCCGAAAGCTAAAACAGGTGCTTTTGAGGATGGAGTCCGCAGGAAAGCAGAGAGGGCCAAATTGTCTGGGGCATTTGAAAGGGTTCCAGGAGACAGTGAGAACCAGCATTACTTTTCCCCGCTGGCACCTTTGCTGTGGCAGCAAAAGCTGGACGTTTGTCTTTTTTGCTCCGGAGGTTGCCGAAAGCGAAAACAGGTGCTTTTGAGGATGGAGTCCGCAGGAAAGCAGAGAGGGCCAAATTGTCTGGGGCATTTGAAGAGGTTCCAGGAGGCAATGAGGACCAGCATTACTTTTCCCCGCTGGCACCTTTGCTGTGGCAGCAAAACCTGGACGTTTGTCTTTTTTGCTCCGGAGGTTGCCGAAAGCGAAAACAGGTGCTTTTGAGGATGGAGTCCGCAGGAAAGCAGAGAGGGCCAAATTGTCTGTGGCATTTGAAAGGGTTCCAGGAGGCAGTGAGAAACAGCATTACTTTTCCCCGCTGGCACCTTTGCTGTGGCAGCAAAACCTGGACGTTTGTCTTTTTTGCTCCGGAGGTTGCCGAAAGCGAAAACAGGTGCTTTTGAGGATGGAGTCCGCAGGAAAGCAGAGAGGGCCAAATTGTCTGTGGCATTTGAAAGGGTTCCAAGAGGCAGTGAGAACCAGCATTACTTTTCCCCGCTGGCACCTTTGCTGTGGCAGCAAAAGCTGGACATTTGTCTTTTTTGCTCCGGAGGTTGCCGAAAGCGAAAACAGGTGCTTTTGAGGATGGAGTCCGCAGGAAAGCAGAGAGGGCCAAATTGTCTGTGGCATTTGAAGAGGTTCCAGGAGGCAATGAGGACCAGCATTACTTTTCCCCGCTGGCACCTTTGCTGTGGCAGCAAAACCTGGACGTTTGTCTTTTTTGCTCCTGAGGATGCCGAAAGCGAAAACAGGTGCTTTTGAGGATGGAGTCCGCAGGAAAGCAGAGAGGGCCAAATTGTCTGGGGCATTTGAAGATTTTCCAGGAGGCAGTGAGAACCAGCATTACTTTTCCCCGCTGGCACCTTTGCTGTGGCAGCAAAACCTGGACGTTTGTCTTTTTTGCTCCTGAGGTTGCCGAAAGCTAAAACAGGTGCTTTTGAGGATGGAGTCCGCAGGAAAGCAGAGAGGGCCAAATTGTCTGGGGCATTTGAAAGGGTTCCAGGAGACAGTGAGAACCAGCATTACTTTTCCCCGCTGGCACCTTTGCTGTGGCAGCAAAAGCTGGACGTTTGTCTTTTTTGCTCCGGAGGTTGCCGAAAGCGAAAACAGGTGCTTTTGAGGATGGAGTCCGCAGGAAAGCAGAGAGGGCCAAATTGTCTGGGGCATTTGAAGAGGTTCCAGGAGGCAATGAGGACCAGCATTACTTTTCCCCGCTGGCACCTTTGCTGTGGCAGCAAAACCTGGACGTTTGTCTTTTTTGCTCCGGAGGTTGCCGAAAGCGAAAACAGGTGCTTTTGAGGATGGAGTCCGCAGGAAAGCAGAGAGGGCCAAATTGTCTGTGGCATTTGAAAGGGTTCCAGGAGGCAGTGAGAAACAGCATTACTTTTCCCCGCTGGCACCTTTGCTGTGGCAGCAAAAGCTGGACGTTTGTCTTTTTTGCTCCGGAGGTTGCCGAAAGCGAAAACAGGTGCTTTTGAGGATGGAGTCCGCAGGAAAGCAGAGAGGGCCAAATTGTCTGGGGCATTTGTAGAGGTTCCAGGAGGCAATGAGGACCAGCATTACTTTTCCCCGCTGGCACCTTTGCTGTGGCAGCAAAAGCTGGACGTTTGTCTTTTTTGCTCCGGAGGTTGCCGAAAGCAAAAACAGGTGCTTTTGAGGATGGAGTCCGCAGGAAAGCAGAGAGGGCCAAATTGTCTGTGGCATTTGAAAGGGTTCCAAGAGGCAGTGAGAACCAGCATTACTTTTCCCCGCTGGCACCTTTGCTGTGGCAGCAAAAGCTGGACATTTGTCTTTTTTGCTCCTGAGGTTGCCGAAAGCGAAAACAGGTGCTTTTGAGGATGGAGTCCGCAGGAAAGCAGAGAGGGCCAAATTGTCTGTGGCATTTGAAGAGGTTCCAGGAGGCAATGAGGACCAGCATTACTTTTCCCCGCTGGCACCTTTGCTGTGGCAGCAAAACCTGGTCGTTTGTCTTTTTTGCTCCTGAGGATGCCGAAAGCGAAAACAGGTGCTTTTGAGGATGGAGTCCGCAGGAAAGCAGAGAGGGCCAAATTGTCTGGGGCATTTGAAGATTTTCCAGGAGGCAGTGAGAACCAGCATTACTTTTCCCCGCTGGCACCTTTGCTGTGGCAGCAAAACCTGGACGTTTGTCTTTTTTGCTCCTGAGGTTGCCGAAAGCTAAAACAGGTGCTTTTGAGGATGGAGTCCGCAGGAAAGCAGAGAGGGCCAAATTGTCTGGGGCATTTGAAAGGGTTCCAGGAGACAGTGAGAACCAGCATTACTTTTCCCCGCTGGCACCTTTGCTGTGGCAGCAAAAGCTGGACGTTTGTCTTTTTTGCTCCGGAGGTTGCCGAAAGCGAAAACAGGTGCTTTTGAGGATGGAGTCCGCAGGAAAGCAGAGAGGGCCAAATTGTCTGGGGCATTTGAAGAGGTTCCAGGAGGCAATGAGGACCAGCATTACTTTTCCCCGCTGGCACCTTTGCTGTGGCAGCAAAACCTGGACGTTTGTCTTTTTTGCTCCGGAGGTTGCCGAAAGCGAAAACAGGTGCTTTTGAGGATGGAGTCCGCAGGAAAGCAGAGAGGGCCAAATTGTCTGTGGCATTTGAAAGGGTTCCAGGAGGCAGTGAGAAACAGCATTACTTTTCCCCGCTGGCACCTTTGCTGTGGCAGCAAAACCTGGACGTTTGTCTTTTTTGCTCCGGAGGTTGCCGAAAGCGAAAACAGGTGCTTTTGAGGATGGAGTCCGCAGGAAAGCAGAGAGGGCCAAATTGTCTGGGGCATTTGAAAGGGTTCCAGGAGGCAGTGAAAACCAGCATTACTTTTCCCTGCTGGCACCTTTGCTGTGGCAGCAAAAGCTGAACGTTTGTCTTTTTTGCTCCGGAGGTTGCCGAAAGCGAAAACAGGTGCTTTTGAGGATGGAGTCCGCAGGAAAGCAGAGAGGGCCAAATAGCCTGGGGCATTTGAAAGGGTTCCAGGAGGCAGTGAGAACCAGCATTACTTTTCCCCGCTGGCACCTTTGCTGTGGCAGCAAAAGCTGGACGTTTGTCTTTTTTGCTCCGGAGGTTGCCGAAAGCGAAAACAGGTGCTTTTGAGGATGGAGTCCGCAGGAAAGCAGAGAGGGCCAAATTGTCTGGGGCATTTGAAGAGGTTCCAGGAGGCAATGAGGACCAGCATTACTTTTCCCCGCTGGCACCTTTGCTGTGGCAGCAAAAGCTGGACGTTTGTCTTTTTTGCTCCTGAGGATGCCGAAAGCGAAAACAGGTGCTTTTGAGGATGGAGTCCGCAGGAAAGCAGAGAGGGCCAAATTGTCTGTGGCATTTGTAAGGGTTCCAGGAGGCAGTGAGAACCAGCATTACTTTTCCCCGCTGGCACCTTTGCTGTGGCAGCAAAAGCTGGACGTTTGTCTTTTTTGCTCCGGAGGTTGCCGAAAGCGAAAACAGGTGCTTTTGAGGATGGAGTCCGCAGGAAAGCAGAGAGGCCCAAATTGTCTGGGGCATTTGAAGAAGTTCCAGGAGGCAATGAGGACCAGCATTACTTTTCCCCGCTGGCACCTTTGCTGTGGCAGCAAAAGCTGGACGTTTTTCTTTTTTGCTCCTGAGGTTGCCGAAAGCGAAAACAGGTGCTTTTGAGGATGGAGTCCGCAGGAAAGCAGAGAGGGCCAAATTGTCTGTGGCACTTGAAGAGGTTCCAGGAGGCAATGAGGACCAGCATTACTTTTCCCCGCTGTCACCTTTGCTGTGGCAGCAAAAGCTGGACGTTTGTCTTTTTTGCTCCGGAGGTTGCCGAAAGCGAAAACAGGTGCTTTTGAGGATGGAGTCCGCAGGAAAGCAGAGAGGGCCAAATTGTCTGGGGCATTTGAAGAGGTTCCAGGAGGCAATGAGGACCAGCATTACTTTTCCCCGCTGGCACCTTTGCTGTGGCAGCAAAAGCTGGACGTTTGTCTTTTTTGCTCCGGAGGTTGCCAAAAGCGAAAACAGGTGCTTTTGAGGATGGAGTCCGCAGGAAAGCAGAGAGGGCCAAATTGTCTGTGGCATTTGAAAGGGTTCCAGAAGACAGTGAGAACCAGCATTACTTTTCCCCGCTGGCACCTTTGCTGTGGCAGCAAAAGCTGGACGTTTGTCTTTTTTGCTCCTGAGGTTGCCAAAAGCGAAAAAAGGTGCTTTTGAGGATGGAGTCCGCAGGAAAGCAGAGAGGGCCAAATTGTCTGGGGCATTTGAAGGGGTTCCAGTAGGCAATGAGGACCAGCATCACTTTTTCCCGCTGGCACCTTTGCTGTGGCAGCAAAAGCTGGACGTTTGTCTCTTTTGCTCCGGAGGTTGCCGAAAGCGAAAACAGGTGCTTTTGAGGATGGAGTCCGCAGGAAAGCAGAGAGGGCCAAATTGTCTGGGGCATTTGAAAGGGTTCCAAGAGACAGTGAGAACCAGCATTACTTTTCCCCGCTGGCACCTTTGCTGTGGCAGCAAAAGCTGGACGTTTGTCTTTTTTGCTCCTGAGGATGCCGAAAGCGAAAACAGGTGCTTTTGAGGATGGAGTCCGCAGGAAAGCAGAGAGGGCCAAATTGTCTGGGGCATTTGAAGATTTTCCAGGAGGCAGTGAGAACCAGCATTACTTTTCCCCGCTGGCACCTTTGCTGTGGCAGCAAAACCTGGACGTTTGTCTTTTTTGCTCCTGAGGTTGCCGAAAGCTAAAACAGGTGCTTTTGAGGATGGAGTCCGCAGGAAAGCAGAGAGGGCCAAATTGTCTGGGGCATTTGAAAGGGTTCCAGGAGACAGTGAGAACCAGCATTACTTTTCCCCGCTGGCACCTTTGCTGTGGCAGCAAAAGCTGGACGTTTGTCTTTTTTGCTCCGGAGGTTGCCGAAAGCGAAAACAGGTGCTTTTGAGGATGGAGTCCGCAGGAAAGCAGAGAGGGCCAAATTGTCTGGGGCATTTGAAGAGGTTCCAGGAGGCAATGAGGACCAGCATTACTTTTCCCCGCTGGCACCTTTGCTGTGGCAGCAAAACCTGGACGTTTGTCTTTTTTGCTCTTGAGGATGCCGAAAGCGAAAACAGGTGCTTTTGAGGATGGAGTCCGCAGGAAAGCAGAGAGGGCCAAATTGTCTGGGGCATTTGAAAGGGTTCCAGGAGGCAGTGAGAAACAGCATTACTTTTCCCCGCTGGCACCTTTGCTGTGGCAGCAAAACCTGGACGTTTGTCTTTTTTGCTCCGGAGGTTGCCGAAAGCGAAAACAGGTGCTTTTGAGGATGGAGTCCGCAGGAAAGCAGAGAGGGCCAAATTGTCTGTGGCATTTGAAAGGGTTCCAGGAGGCAGTGAAAACCAGCATTACTTTTCCCTGCTGGCACCTTTGCTGTGGCAGCAAAAGCTGGACGTTTGTGTTTTTTGCTCCGGAGGTTGCCGAAAGCGAAAACAGGTGCTTTTGAGGATGGAGTCCGCAGGAAAGCAGAGAGGGCCAAATAGCCTGAAGCATTTGAAAGGGTTCCAGGAGGCAGTGACAACCAGCATTACTTTTCCCCGCTGGCACCTTTGCTGTGGCAGCAAAAGCTGGACGTTTGTCTTTTTTGCTCCGGAGGCTGCCGAAAGCGAAAACAGGTGCTTTTGAGGATGGAGTCCGCAGGAAAGCAGAGAGGGCCAAATTGTCTGGGGCATTTGAAGAGGTTCCAGGAGGCAATGAGGACCAGCATTACTTTTCCCCGCTGGCACCTTTGCTGTGGCAGGAAAAGCTGGACGTTTGTCTTTTTTGCTCCTGAGGATGCCGAAAGCGAAAACAGGTGCTTTTGAGGATGGAGTCCGCAGGAAAGCAGAGAGGGCCAAATTGTCTGGGGCATTTGAAAGGGTTCCAGGAGGCAGTGAGAACCAGCATTACTTTTCCCCGCTGGCACCTTTGCTGTGGCAGCAAAACCTGGACGTTTGTCTTTTTTGCTCCGGAGGTTGCCGAAAGCGAAACCAGGTGCTTTTGAGGATGGAGTCCGCAGGAAAGCAGAGAGGGCCAAATTGTCTGGGGCATTTGAAAGGGTTCCAAGAGACAGTGAGAACCAGCATTACTTTTCCCCGCTGGCACCTTTGCTGTGGCAGCAAAACCTGGACGTTTGTCTTTTTTGCTCCGGAGGTTGCCGAAAGCGAAAACAGGTGCTTTTGAGGATGGAGTCCGCAGGAAAGCAGAGAGGGCCAAATTGTCTGGGGCATTTGTAGAGGTTCCAGGAGGCAATGAGGACCAGCATTACTTTTCCCCGCTGGCACCTTTGCTGTGGCAGCAAAAGCTTGACGTTTGTCTTTTTTGCTCCGGAGGTTGCCGAAAGCGAAAACAGGTGCTTTTGAGGATGGAGTCCGCAGGAAAGCAGAGAGGGCCAAATTGTCTGTGGCATTTGAAAGGGTTCCAGGAGGCAGTGAGAACCAGCATTACTTTTCCCCGCTGGCACCTTTGCTGTGGCAGCAAAAGCTGGACATTTGTCTTTTTTGCTCCGGAGGTTGCCGAAAGCGAAAACAGGTGCTTTTGAGGATGGAGTCCGCAGGAAAGCAGAGAGGGCCAAATTGTCTGTGGCATTTGAAGAGGTTCCAGGAGGCAATGAGGACCAGCATTACTTTTCCCCGCTGGCACCTTTGCTGTGGCAGCAAAACCTGGACGTTTGTCTTTTTTGCTCCTGAGGTTGCCGAAAGCGAAAACAGGTGCTTTTGAGGATGGAGTCCGCAGGAAAGCAGAGAGGGCCAAATTGTCTGGGGCATTTGAAGATGTTCCAGGAGGCAGTGAGAACCAGCATTACTTTTCCCCGCTGGCACCTTTGCTGTGGCAGCAAAACCTGGACGTTTGTCTTTTTTGCTCCTGAGGTTGCCGAAAGCTAAAACAGGTGCTTTTGAGGATGGAGTCCGCAGGAAAGGAGAGAGGGCCAAATTGTCTGGGGCATTTGAAAGGGTTCCAGGAGACAGTGAGAACCAGCATTACTTTTCCCCGCTGGCACCTTTGCTGTGGCAGCAAAAGCTGGACGTTTGTCTTTTTTGCTCCGGAGGTTGCCGAAAGCGAAAACAGGTGCTTTTGAGGATGGAGTCCGCAGGAAAGCAGAGAGGGCCAAATTGTCTGGGGCATTTGAAGAGGTTCCAGGAGGCAATGAGGACCAGCATTACTTTTCCCCGCTGGCACCTTTGCTGTGGCAGCAAAACCTGGACGTTTGTCTTTTTTGCTCCGGAGGTTGCCAAAAGCGAAAACAGGTGCTTTTGAGGATGGAGTCCGCAGGAAAGCAGAGAGGGCCAAATTGTCTGTGGCATTTGAAAGGGTTCCAGGAGGCAGTGAGAAACAGCATTACTTTTCCCCGCTGGCACCTTTGCTGTGGCAGCAAAACCTGGACGTTTGTCTTTTTTGCTCCGGAGGTTGCCGAAAGCGAAAACAGGTGCTTTTGAGGATGGAGTCCGCAGGAAAGCAGAGAGGGCCAAATTGTCTGGGGCATTTGAAAGGGTTCCAGGAGGCAGTGAAAACCAGCATTACTTTTCCCTGCTGGCACCTTTGCTGTGGCAGCAAAAGCTGAACGTTTGTCTTTTTTGCTCCGGAGGTTGCCGAAAGCGAAAACAGGTGCTTTTGAGGATGGAGTCCGCAGGAAAGCAGAGAGGGCCAAATTGTCTGGGGCATTTGAAGAGGTTCCAGGAGGCAATGAGGACCAGCATTACTTTTCCCCGCTGGCACCTTTGCTGTGGCAGCAAAAGCTGGACGTTTGTCTTTTTTGCTCCGGAGGTTGCCAAATGCGAAAACAGGTGCTTTTGAGGATGGAGTCCGCAGGAAAGCAGAGAGGGCCAAATTGTCTGTGGCATTTGAAAGGGTTCCAGAAGACAGTGAGAACCAGCATTACTTTTCCCCGCTGGCACCTTTGCTGTGGCAGCAAAAGCTGGACGTTTGTCTTTTTTGCTCCTGAGGTTGCCAAAAGCGAAAAAAGGTGCTTTTGAGGATGGAGTCCGCAGGAAAGCAGAGAGGGCCAAATTGTCTGGGGCATTTGAAGGGGTTCCAGTAGGCAATGAGGACCAGCATCTCTTTTTCCCGCTGGCACCTTTGCTGTGGCAGCAAAAGCTGGACGTTTGTCTCTTTTGCTCCGGAGGTTGCCGAAAGCGAAAACAGGTGCTTTTGAGGATGGAGTCCTCAGCAAAGCAGAGCGGGCCAAATTGTCTGGGGCATTTGAAAGGGTTCCAAGAGACAGTGAGAACCAGCATTACTTTTCCCCGCTGGCACCTTTGCTGTGGCAGCAAAAGCTGGACGTTTGTCTTTTTTGCTCCTGAGGATGCCGAAAGCGAAAACAGGTGCTTTTGAGGATGGAGTCCGCAGGAAAGCAGAGAGGGCCAAATTGTCTGGGGCATTTGAAGTTTTTCCAGGAGGCAGTGAGAACCAGCATTACTTTTCCCCGCTGGCACCTTTGCTGTGGCAGCAAAACCTGGACGTTTGTCTTTTTTGCTCCTGAGGTTGCCGAAAGCTAAAACAGGTGCTTTTGAGGATGGAGTCCGCAGGAAAGCAGAGAGGGCCAAATTGTCTGGGGCATTTGAAAGGGTTCCAGGAGACAGTGAGAACCAGCATTACTTTTCCCCGCTGGCACCTTTGCTGTGGCAGCAAAAGCTGGACGTTTGTCTTTTTTGCTCCGGAGGTTGCCGAAAGCGAAAACAGGTGCTTTTGAGGATGGAGTCCGCAGGAAAGCAGAGAGGGCCAAATTGTCTGGGGCATTTGAAGAGGTTCCAGGAGGCAATGAGGACCAGCATTACTTTTCCCCGCTGTCACCTTTGCTGTGGCAGCAAAACCTGGACGTTTGTCTTTTTTGCTCCGGAGGTTGCCGAAAGCGAAAACAGGTGCTTTTTAGGATGGAGTCCGCAGGAAAGCAGAGAGGGCCAAATTGTCTGTGGCATTTGAAAGGGTTCCAGGAGGCAGTGAAAACCAGCATTACTTTTCCCTGCTGGCACCTTTGCTGTGGCAGCAAAAGCTGAACGTTTGTCTTTTTTGCTCCGGAGGTTGCCGAAAGCGAAAACAGGTGCTTTTGAGGATGGAGTCCGCAGGAAAGCAGAGAGGGCCAAATAGCCTGGGGCATTTGAAAGGGTTCCAGGAGGCAGTGAGAACCAGCATTACTTTTCCCCGCTGGCACCTTTGCTGTGGCAGCAAAAGCTGGACGTTTGTCTTTTTTGCTCCGGAGGTTGCCGAAAGCAAAAACAGGTGCTTTTGAGGATGGAGTCCGCAGGAAAGCAGAGAGGGCCAAATTGTCTGGGGCATTTGAAGAGGTTCCAGGAGGCAATGAGGCCCAGCATTACTTTTCCCCGCTGGCACCTTTGCTGTGGCAGCAAAAGCTGGACGTTTGTCTTTTTTGCTCTTGAGGATGCCGAAAGCGAAAACAGGTGCTTTTGAGGATGGAGTCCGCAGGAAAGCAGAGAGGGCCAAATTGTCTGGGGCATTTGAAAGGGTTCCAGGAGGCAGTGAGAACCAGCATTACTTTTCCCCGCTGGCACCTTTGCTGTGGCAGCAAAAGCTGGACGTTTGTCTTTTTTGCTCCGGAGGTTGCCGAAAGCGAAAACAGGTGCTTTTGAGGATGGAGTCCGCAGGAAAGCAGAGAGGCCCAAATTGTCTGGGGCATTTGAAGAAGTTCCAGGAGGCAATGAGGACCAGCATTACTTTTCCCCGCTGGCACCTTTGCTGTGGCAGCAAAAGCTGGACGTTTTTCTTTTTTGCTCCTGAGGTTGCCGAAAGCGAAAACAGGTGCTTTTGAGGATGGAGTCCGCAGGAAAGCAGAGAGGGCCAAATTGTCTGTGGCACTTGAAGAGGTTCCAGGAGGCAATGAGGACCAGCATTACTTTTCCCCACTGTCACCTTTGCTGTGGCAGCAAAAGCTGGACGTTTGTCTTTTTTGCTCCGGAGGTTGCCGAAAGCGAAAACAGGTGCTTTTGAGGATGGAGTCCGCAGGAAAGCAGAGAGGGCCAAATTGTCTGGGGCATTTGAAGAGGTTCCAGGAGGCAATGAGGACCAGCATTACTTTTCCCCGCTGGCACCTTTGCTGTGGCAGCAAAAGCTGGACGTTTGTTTTTTTTGCTCCGGAGGTTGCCAAAAGCGAAAACAGGTGCTTTTGAGGATGGAGTCCGCAGGAAAGCAGAGAGGGCCAAATTGTCTGTGGCATTTGAAAGGGTTCCAGAAGACAGTGAGAACCAGCATTACTTTTCCCCGCTGGCACCTTTGCTGTGGCAGCAAAAGCTGGACGTTTGTCTTTTTTGCTCCTGAGGTTGCCAAAAGCGAAAAAAGGTGCTTTTGAGGATGGAGTCCGCAGGAAAGCAGAGAGGGCCAAATTGTCTGGGGCATTTGAAGGGGTTCCAGTAGGCAATGAGGACCAGCATCACTTTTTCCCGCTGGCACCTTTGCTGTGGCAGCAAAAGCTGGACGTTTGTCTCTTTTGCTCCGGAGGTTGCCGAAAGCGAAAACAGGTGCTTTTGAGGATGGAGTCCTCAGCAAAGCAGAGAGGGCCAAATTGTCTGGGGCATTTGAAAGGGTTCCAAGAGACAGTGAGAACCAGCATTACTTTTCCCCGCTGGCACCTTTGCTGTGGCAGCAAAAGCTGGACGTTTGTCTTTTTTGCTCCGGAGGTTGCCGAAAGCGAAAACAGGTGCTTTTGAGGATGGAGTCCGCAGGAAAGCAGAGAGGGCCAAATTGTCTGTGGCATTTGAAAGGGTTCCAGGAGGCAGTGAGAACCAGCATTACTTTTCCCCGCTGGCACCTTTGCTGTGGCAGCAAAACCTGGACGTTTGTCTTTTTTGCTCCGGAGGTTGCCGAAAGCGAAAACAGGTGCTTTTGAGGATGGAGTCCGCAGGAAAGCAGAGAGGGCCAAATTGTCTGTGGCATTTGAAGAGGTTCCAGGAGGCAATGAGGCCCAGCATTACTTTTCCCCGCTGGCACCTTTGCTGTGGCAGCAAAACCTGGACGTTTGTCTTTTTTCCTCCTGAGGATGCCGAAAGCGAAAACAGATGCTTTTGAGGATGGAGTCCGCAGGAAAGCAGAGAGGGCCAAATTGTCTGTGGCATTTGAAGAGGTTCCAGGAGGCAGTGAGAACCAGCATTACTTTTCCCCGCTGGCACCTTTGCTGTGGCAGCAAAACCTGGACGTTTGTCTTTTTTGCTCCGGAGGTTGCCGAAAGCGAAAACAGGTGCTTTTGAGGATGGAGTCCGCAGGAAAGCAGAGAGGGCCAAATTGTCTGGGGCATTTGAAAGGGTTCCAGGAGACAGTGAGAACCAGCATTACTTTTCCCCGCTGGCACCTTTGCTGTGGCAGCAAAAGCTGGACATTTGTCTTTTTTGCTCCGGAGGTTGCCGAAAGCGAAAACAGGTGCTTTTGAGGATGGAGTCCGCAGGAAAGCAGAGAGTGCCAAATTGTCTGTGGCATTTGAAGAGGTTCCAGGAGGCAATGAGGACCAGCATTACTTTTCCCCGCTGGCACCTTTGCTGTGGCAGCAAAAGCTGGACGTTTGTCTTTTTTGCTCCTGAGGATGCCGAAAGCGAAAACAGGTGCTTTTGAGGATGGAGTCCGCAGGAAAGCAGAGAGGGCCAAATTGTCTGGGGCATTTGAAAGGGTTCCAGGAGGCAGTGAGAACCAGCATTACTTTTCCCCGCTGGCACCTTTGCTGTGGCAGCAAAACCTGGACGTTTGTCTTTTTTGCTCCTGAGGTTGCCGAAAGCTAAAACAGGTGCTTTTGAGGATGGAGTCCGCAGGAGAGCAGAGAGGGCCAAATTGTCTGGGGCATTTGAAAGGGTTCCAGGAGACAGTGAGAACCAGCATTACTTTTCCCCGCTGGCACCTTTGCTGTGGCAGCAAAAGCTGGACGTTTGTCTTTTTGCTCCGGAGGTTGCCGAAAGCAAAAACAGGTGCTTTTGAGGATGGAGTCCGCAGGAAAGCAGAGAGGGCCAAATTGTCTGGGGCATTTGAAGAAGTTCCAGGAGGCAATGAGGACCAGCATTACTTTTCCCCGCTGGCACCTTTGCTGTGGCAGCAAAACCTGGACGTTTGTCTTTTTTGCTCCGGAGGTTGCCGAAAGCGAAAACAGGTGCTTTTGAGGATGGAGTCCGCAGGAAAGCAGAGAGTGCCAAATTGTCTGTGGCATTTGAAAGGGTTCCAGGAGGCAGTGAGAACCAGCATTACTTTTCCCCGCTGGCACCTTTGCTGTGGCAGCAAAAGCTGGACGTTTGTCTTTTTTGCTCCGGAGGTTGCCGAAAGCGAAAACAGGTGCTTTTGAGGATGGAGTCCGCAGGAAAGCAGAGAGGGCCAAATTGTCTGGGGCATTTGAAGAGGTTCCAGGAGGCAATGAGGACCAGCATTACTTTTCCCCGCTGTCACCTTTGCTGTGGCAGCAAAAGCTGGACGTTTGTCTTTTTTGCTCCGGAGGTTGCCGAAAGCGAAAACAGGTGCTTTTGAGGATGGAGTCCGCAGGAAAGCAGAGAGGGCCAAATTGTCTGGGGCATTTGAAAGGGTTCCAGGAGGCAGTGAGAAACAGCATTACTTTTCCCCGCTGGCACCTTTGCTGTGGCAGCAAAACCTGGACGTTTGTCTTTTTTGCTCCGGAGGTTGCCGAAAGCGAAAACAGGTGCTTTTGAGGATGGAGTCCGCAGGAAAGCAGAGAGGGCCAAATTGTCTGGGGCATTTGAAAGGGTTCCAGGAGGCAGTGAAAACCAGCATTACTTTTCCCTGCTGGCACCTTTGCTGTGGCAGCAAAAGCTGAACGTTTGTCTTTTTTGCTCCGGAGGTTGCCGAAAGCGAAAACAGGTGCTTTTGAGGATGGAGTCCGCAGGAAAGCAGAGAGGGCCAAATAGCCTGGGGCATTTGAAAGGGTTCCAGGAGGCAGTGAGAACCAGCATTACTTTTCCCCGCTGGCACCTTTGCTGTGGCAGCAAAAGCTGGACGTTTGTCTTTTTTGCTCCGGAGGTTGCCGAAAGCAAAAACAGGTGCTTTTGAGGATGGAGTCCGCAGGAAAGCAGAGAGGGCCAAATTGTCTGGGGCATTTGAAAGGGTTCCAGGAGGCAATGAGGCCCAGCATTACTTTTCCCCGCTGGCACCTTTGCTGTGGCAGCAAAAGCTGGACGTTTGTCTTTTTTGCTCCTGAGGATGCCGAAAGCGAAAACAGGTGCTTTTGAGGATGGAGTCCGCAGGAAAGCAGAGAGGGCCAAATTGTCTGGGGCATTTGAAAGGGTTCCAGGAGACAGTGAGAACCAGCATTACTTTTCCCCGCTGGCACCTTTGCTGTGGCAGCAAAAGCTGGACATTTGTCTTTTTTGCTCCGGAGGTTGCCGAAAGCGAAAACAGGTGCTTTTGAGGATGGAGTCCGCAGGAAAGCAGAGAGGGCCAAATTGTCTGTGGCATTTGAAGAGGTTCCAGGAGGCAATGAGGACCAGCATTACTTTTCCCCGCTGGCACCTTTGCTGTGGCAGCAAAACCTGGACGTTTGTCTTTTTTGCTCCTGAGGATGCCGAAAGCGAAAACAGGTGCTTTTGAGGATGGAGTCCGCAGGAAAGCAGAGAGGGCCAAATTGTCTGGGGCATTTGAAAGGGTTCCAGGAGGCAGTGAGAACCAGCATTACTTTTCCCGGCTGGCACCTTTGCTGTGGCAGCAAAACCTGGACGTTTGTCTTTTTTGCTCCTGAGGTTGCCGAAAGCTAAAACAGGTGCTTTTGAGGATGGAGTCCGCAGGAAAGCAGAGAGGGCCAAATTGTCTGGGGCATTTGAAAGGGTTCCAGGAGACAGTGAGAACCAGCATTACTTTTCCCCGCTGGCACCTTTGCTGTGGCAGCAAAAGCTGGACGTTTGTCTTTTTGCTCCGGAGGTTGCCGAAAGCGAAAACAGGTGCTTTTGAGGATGGAGTCCGCAGGAAAGCAGAGAGGGCCAAATTGTCTGGGGCATTTGAAGAAGTTCCAGGAGGCAATGAGGACCAGCATTACTTTTCCCCGCTGGCACCTTTGCTGTGGCAGCAAAACCTGGACGTTTGTCTTTTTTGCTCCGGAGGTTGCCGAAAGCGAAAACAGGTGCTTTTGAGGATGGAGTCCGCAGGAAAGCAGAGAGTGCCAAATTGTCTGTGGCATTTGAAAGGGTTCCAGGAGGCAGTGAGAACCAGCATTACTTTTCCCCGCTGGCACCTTTGCTGTGGCAGCAAAAGCTGGACGTTTGTCTTTTTTGCTCCGGAGGTTGCCGAAAGCGAAAACAGGTGCTTTTGAGGATGGAGTCCGCAGGAAAGCAGAGAGGGCCAAATTGTCTGGGGCATTTGAAGAGGTTCCAGGAGGCAATGAGGACCAGCATTACTTTTCCCCGCTGGCACCTTTGCTGTGGCAGCAAAACCTGGACGTTTGTCTTTTTTGCTCCGGAGGTTGCCGAAAGCGAAAACAGGTGCTTTTGAGGATGGAGTCCGCAGGAAAGCAGAGAGGGCCAAATTGTCTGTGGCATTTGAAAGGGTTCCAGGAGGCAGTGAGAAACAGCATTACTTTTCCCCGCTGGCACCTTTGCTGTGGCAGCAAAACCTGGACGTTTGTCTTTTTTGCTCCGGAGGTTGCCGAAAGCGAAAACAGGTGCTTTTGAGGATGGAGTCCGCAGGAAAGCAGAGAGGGCCAAATTGTCTGGGGCATTTGAAAGGGTTCCAGGAGGCAGTGAAAACCAGCATTACTTTTCCCTGCTGGCACCTTTGCTGTGGCAGCAAAAGCTGAACGTTTGTCTTTTTTGCTCCGGAGGTTGCCGAAAGCGAAAACAGGTGCTTTTGAGGATGGAGTCCGCAGGAAAGCAGAGAGGGCCAAATAGCCTGGGGCATTTGAAAGGGTTCCAGGAGGCAGTGAGAACCAGCATTACTTTTCCCCGCTGGCACCTTTGCTGTGGCAGCAAAACCTGGACGTTTGTCTTTTTTGCTCCGGAGGTTGCCGAAAGCAAAAACAGGTGCTTTTGAGGATGGAGTCCGCAGGAAAGCAGAGAGGGCCAAATTGTCTGTGGCATTTGAAGAGGTTCCAGGAGGCAATGAGGCCCAGCATTACTTTTCCCCGCTGGCACCTTTGCTGTGGCAGCAAAAGCTGGACGTTTGTCTTTTTTGCTCCTGAGGATGCCGAAAGCGAAAACAGGTGCTTTTGAGGATGGAGTCCGCAGGAAAGCAGAGAGGGCCAAATTGTCTGGGGCATTTGAAAGGGTTCCAGGAGGCAGTGAGAACCAGCATTACTTTTCCCCGCTGGCACCTTTGCTGTGGCAGCAAAAGCTGGACGTTTGTCTTTTTTGCTCCGGAGGTTGCCGAAAGCGAAAACAGGTGCTTTTGAGGATGGAGTCCGCAGGAAAGCAGAGAGGCCCAAATTGTCTGGGGCATTTGAAGAAGTTCCAGGAGGCAATGAGGACCAGCATTACTTTTCCCCGCTGGCACCTTTGCTGTGGCAGCAAAAGCTGGACGTTTTTCTTTTTTGCTCCTGAGGTTGCCGAAAGCGAAAACAGGTGCTTTTGAGGATGGAGTCCGCAGGAAAGCAGAGAGGGCCAAATTGTCTGTGGCACTTGAAGAGGTTCCAGGAGGCAATGAGGACCAGCATTACTTTTCCCCGCTGTCACCTTTGCTGTGGCAGCAAAAGCTGGACGTTTGTCTTTTTTGCTCCGGAGGTTGCCAAAAGCGAAAACAGGTGCTTTTGAGGATGGAGTCCGCAGGAAAGCAGAGAGGGCCAAATTGTCTGGGGCATTTGAAAGGGTTCCAGGAGACAGTGAGAACCAGCATTACTTTTCCCCGCTGGCACCTTTGCTGTGGCAGCAAAAGCTGGACGTTTGTCTTTTTTGCTCCGGAGGTTGCCGAAAGCGAAAACATGTGCTTTTGAGGATGGAGTCCGCAGGAAAGCAGAGAGGGCCAAATTGTCTGGGGCATTTGAAGAAGTTCCAGGAGGCAATGAGGACCAGCATTACTTTTCCCCGCTGGCACCTTTGCTGTGGCAGCAAAAGCTGGACGTTTGTCTTTTTTGCACAAGAGGTTGCCTAAAGCAAAAACAGGTGCTTTTGAGGATGGAGTCCGCAGGAAAGCAGAGAGGGCCAAATTGTCTGTGGCACTTGAAGAGGTTCCAGGAGGCAATGAGGACCAGCATTACTTTTCCCCGCTGGCACCTTTGCTGTGGCAGCAAAAGCTGGACGTTTGTCTTTTTTGCTCCGGAGGTTGCCGAAAGCGAAAACAGGTGCTTTTGAGGATGGAGTCCGCAGGAAAGCAGAGAGGGCCAAATTGTCTGGGGCATTTGAAAGGGTTCCAGGAGACAGTGAGAACCAGCATTACTTTTCCCCGCTGGCACCTTTGCTGTGGCAGCAAAAGCTGGACGTTTGTCTTTTTTGCTCCGGAGGTTGCCGAAAGCGAAAACAGGTGCTTTTGAGGATGGAGTCCGCAGGAAAGCAGAGAGGGCCAAATTGTCTGGGGCATTTGAAGAAGTTCCAGGAGGCAATGAGGACCAGCATTACTTTTCCCCGCTGGCACCTTTGCTGTGGCAGCAAAAGCTGGACGTTTGTCTTTTTTGCTCCAGAGGTTGCCGAAAGCGAAAACAGGTGCTTTTGAGGATGGAGTCCGCAGGAAAGCAGAGAGGGCCAAATTGTCTGTGGCACTTGAAGAGGTTCCAGGAGGCAATGAGGACCAGCATTACTTTTCCCCGCTGTCACCTTTGCTGTGGCAGCAAAAGCTGGACGTTTGTCTTTTTTGCTCCGGAGGTTGCCGAAAGCGAAAACAGGTGCTTTTGAGGATGGAGTCCGCAGGAAAGCAGAGAGGGCCAAATTGTCTGGGGCATTTGAAGAGGTTCCAGGAGGCAATGAGGACCAGCATTACTTTTCCCCGCTGGCACCTTTGCTGTGGCAGCAAAACCTGGACGTTTGTCTTTTTTGCTCCGGAGGTTGCCGAAAGCGAAAACAGGTGCTTTTGAGGATGGAGTCCGCAGGAAAGCAGAGAGGGCCAAATTGTCTGTGGCATTTGAAAGGGTTCCAGGAGGCAGTGAGAAACAGCATTACTTTTCCCCGCTGGCACCTTTGCTGTGGCAGCAAAAGCTGGACGTTTGTCTTTTTTGCTCCGGAGGTTGCCGAAAGCGAAAACAGGTGCTTTTGAGGATGGAGTCCGCAGGAAAGCAGAGAGGGCCAAATTGTCTGGGGCATTTGAAAGGGTTCCAGGAGGCAGTGAAAAACAGCATTACTTTTCCCTGCTGGCACCTTTGCTGTGGCAGCAAAAGCTGGACGTTTGTCTTTTTTGCTCCGGAGGTTGCCGAAAGCGAAAACAGGTGCTTTTGAGGATGGAGTCCGCAGGAAAGCAGAGAGGGCCAAATTGTCTGGGGTATTTGAAAGGGTTCCAGGAGGCAGTGAGAACCAGCATTACTTTTCCCCGCTGGCACCTTTGCTGTGGCAGCAAAAGCTGGACGTTTGTCTTTTTTGCTCCGGAGGTTGCCGAAAGCGAAAACAGGTGCTTTTGAGGATGGAGTCCGCAGGAAAGCAGAGAGGGCCAAATTGTCTGTGGCATTTGAAGAGGTTCCAGGAGGCAATGAGGACCAGCATTACTTTTCCCCGCTGGCACCTTTGCTGTGGCAGCAAAACCTGGACGTTTGTCTTTTTTGCTCCGGAGGTTGCCGAAAGCGAAAACAGGTGCTTTTGAGGATGGAGTCCGCAGGAAAGCAGAGAGGGCCAAATTGTCTGGGGCATTTGAAAGGGTTCCAGGAGGCAGTGAGAACCAGCATTACTTTTCCCCGCTGGCACCTTTGCTGTGGCAGCAAAACCTGGACGTTTGTCTTTTTTGCTCCGGACGTTGCCGAAAGCGAAAACAGGTGCTTTTGAGGATGGAGTCCGCAGGAAAGCAGAGAGGGCCAAATTGTCTGGGGCATTTGAAGAAGTTCCAGGAGGCAATGAGGACCAGCATTACTTTTCCCCGCCGGCACCTTTGCTGTGGCAGCAAAAGCTGGACGTTTGTCTTTTTTGCTCCGGAGGTTGCCGAAAGCGAAAACAGGTGCTTTTGAGGATGGAGTCCGCAGGAAAGCAGAGAGAGCCAAATTGTCTGGGGCATTTGAAAGGGTTCCAGGAGGCAGTGAGAACCAGCATTACTTTTCCCCGCTGGCACCTTTGCTGTGGCAGCAAAACCTGGACGTTTGTCTTTTTTGCTCCGGACGTTGCCGAAAGCGAAAACAGGTGCTTTTGAGGATGGAGTCCGCAGGAAAGCAGAGAGGGCCAAATTGTCTGGGGCATTTGAAAGGGTTCCAGGAGACAGTGAGAACCAGCATTACTTTTCCCCGCTGGCACCTTTGCTGTGGCAGCAAAAGCTGGACGTTTGTCTTTTTTGCTCCGGAGGTTGCCGAAAGCGAAAACAGGTGCTTTTGAGGATGGAGTCCGCAGGAAAGCAGAGAGGGCCAAATTGTCTGGGGCATTTGAAGAAGTTCCAGGAGGCAATGAGGACCAGCATTACTTTTCCCCGCTGGCACCTTTGCTGTGGCAGCAAAAGCTGGACGTTTGTCTTTTTTGCTCCGGAGGTTGCCGAAAGCGAAAACAGGTGCTTTTGAGGATGGAGTCCGCAGGAAAGCAGAGAGAGCCAAATTGTCTGGGGCATTTGAAAGGGTTCCAAGAGACAGTGAGAACCAGCATTACTTTTCCCCGCTGGCACCTTTGCTGTGGCAGCAAAAGCTGGACGTTTGTCTTTTTTGCTCCTGAGGTTGCCGAAAGCGAAAACAGGTGCTTTTGAGGATGGAGTCCGCAGGAAAGCAGAGAGGGCCAAATTGTCTGGGGCATTTGAAGAGGTTCCAGGAGGCAATGAGGACCAGCATTACTTTTCCCCGCTGGCACCTTTGCTGTGGCAGCAAAACCTGGACGTTTGTCTTTTTTCCTCCTGAGGATGCCGAAAGCGAAAACAGATGCTTTTGAGGATGGAGTCCGCAGGAAAGCAGAGAGGGCCAAATTGTCTGGGGCATTTGAAGAGGTTCCAGGAGGCAGTGAGAACCAGCATTACTTTTCCCCGCTGGCACCTTTGCTGTGGCAGCAAAACCTGGACGTTTGTCTTTTTTGCTCCGGAGGTTGCCGAAAGCGAAAACAGGTGCTTTTGAGGATGGAGTCCGCAGGAAAGCAGAGAGGGCGAAATAGCCTGGGGCATTTGAAAGGGTTCCAGGAGGCAGTGAGAACCAGCATTACTTTTCCCCGCTGGCACCTTTGCTGTGGCAGCAAAAGCTGGACGTTTGTCTTTTTTGCTCCGGAGGTTGCCGAAAGCGAAAACAGGTGCTTTTGAGGATGGAGTCCGCAGGAAAGCAGAGAGGGCCAAATTGTCTGGGGCATTTGAAGAGGTTCCAGGAGGCAATGAGGACCAGCATCACTTTTCCCCGCTGGCACCTTTGCTGTGGCAGCAAAACCTGGACGTTTGTCGTTTTTGCTCCGGAGGTTGCCGAAAGCGAAAACAGGTGCTTTTGAGGATGGAGTCCGCAGGAAAGCAGAGAAGGCCAAATTGTCTGGGGCATTTGAAAGGGTTCCAAGAGACAGTGAGAACCAGCATTACTTTTCCCCGCTGGCACCTTTGCTGTGGCAGCAAAAGCTGGACGTTTGTCTTTTTTGCTCCGGAGGTTGCCGAAAGCGAAAACAGGTGCTTTTGAGGATGGAGTCCGCAGGAAAGCAGAGAGGGCCAAATTGTCTGTGGCATTTGAAAGGGTTCCAGGAGGCAGTGAGAACCAGCATTACTTTTCCCCGCTGGCACCTTTGCTGTGGCAGCAAAACCTGGACGTTTGTCTTTTTTGCTCCTGAGGTTGCCAAAAGCGAAAAAAGTTGCTTTTGAGGATGGAGTCCGCAGGAAAGCAGAGAGGGCCAAATTGTCTGGGGCATTTGAAAGGGTTCCAGGAGGCAGTGAAAACCAGCATTACTTTTCCCCGCTGGCACCTTTGCTGTGGCAGCAAAAGCTGGACGTTTGTCTTTTTTGCTCCGGAGGTTGCCGAAAGCGAAAACAGGTGCTTTTGAGGATGGAGTCCGCAGGAAAGCAGAGAGGGCCAAATTGTCTGGGGCATTTGAAGAGGTTCCAGGAGGCAATGAGGACCAGCATTACTTTTCCCTGCTGGCACCTTTGCTGTGGCAGCAAAAGCTGGACGTTTGTCTTTTTTGCTCCGGAGGTTGCCGAAAGCGAAAACAGGTGCTTTTGAGGATGGAGTCCGCAGGAAAGCAGAGAGGGCGAAATAGCCTGGGGCATTTGAAAGGGTTCCAGGAGGCAGTGAGAACCAGCATTACTTTTCCCCGCTGGCACCTTTGCTGTGGCAGCAAAAGCTGGACGTTTGTCTTTTTTGCTCCGGAGGTTGCCGAAAGCGAAAACAGGTGCTTTTGAGGATGGAGTCCGCAGGAAAGCAGAGAGGGCCAAATTGTCTGGGGCATTTGAAAGGGTTCCAGGAGACAGTGAGAACCAGCATTACTTTTCCCCGCTGGCACCTTTGCTGTGGCAGCAAAACCTGGACGTTTGTCTTTTTTGCTCCTGAGGATGCCGAAAGCGAAAACAGGTGCTTTTGAGGATGGAGTCCGCAGGAAAGCAGAGAGGGCCAAATTGTCTGGGGCATTTGAAAGGGTTCCAAGAGACAGTGAGAACCAGCATTACTTTTCCCGCTGGCACCTTTGCTGTGGCAGCAAAAGCTGGACGTTTGTCTTTTTTGCTCCGGAGGTTGCCGAAAGCGAAAACAGGTGCTTTTGAGGATGGAGTCCGCAGGAAAGCAGAGAGGGCCAAATTGTCTGGGGCATTTGAAGAGGTTCCAGGAGGCAATGAGGCCCAGCATTACTTTTCCCCGCTGGCACCTTTGCTGTGGCAGCAAAAGCTGGACGTTTGTCTTTTTTGCTCCGGAGGTTGCCGAAAGCGAAAACAGGTGCTTTTGAGGATGGAGTCCGCACGAAAGCAGAGAGGGCCAAATTGTCTGTGGCATTTGAAAGGGTTCCAGGAGGCAGTGAGAACCAGCATTACTTTTCCCCGCTGGCACCTTTGCTGTGGCAGCAAAACCTGGACGTTTGTCTTTTTTGCTCTTGAGGATGCCGAAAGCGAAAACAGGTGCTTTTGAGGATGGAGTCCGCAGGAAAGCAGAGAGGGCCAAATTGTCTGGGGCATTTGAAAGGGTTCTAGGAGGCAGTGAGAACCAGCATTACTTTTCCCCGCTGGCACCTTTGCTGTGGCAGCAAAAGCTGGACGTTTGTCTTTTTTGCTCCTGAGGTTGCCGAAAGCGAAAACAGGTGCTTTTGAGGATGGAGTCCGCAGGAAAGCAGAGAGGGCCAAATTGTCTGTGGCACTTGAAGAAGTTCCAGGAGGCAATGAGGACCAGCATTACTTTTCCCCGCTGTCACCTTTGCTGTGGCAGCAAAAGCTGGACGTTTGTCTTTTTTGCTCCGGAGGTTGCCGAAAGCGAAAACAGGTGCTTTTGAGGATGGAGTCCACAGGAAAGCAGAGAGGGCCAAATTGTCTGGGGCATTTGAAGGGTTTCCAGGAGGCAATGAGGACCAGCATCACTTTTCCCCGCTGGCACCTTTGCTGTGGCAGCAAAACCTGGACGTTTGTCTTTTTTGCTCCGGAGGTTGCCGAAAGCGAAAACAGGTGCTTTTGAGGATGGAGTCCGCAGGAAAGCAGAGAGGGCCAAATTGTCTGTGGCATTTGAAAGGGTTCCAAGAGATAGTGAGAACCAGCATTACTTTTCCCCGCTGGCACCTTTGCTGTGGCAGCAAAAGCTGGACGTTTGTCTTCTTTGCTCCGGAGGTTGCCGAAAGCAAAAACAGGTGCTTTTGAGGATGGAGTCCGCAGGAAAGCAGAGAGGGCCAAATTGTCTGGGGCATTTGAAGAGGTTCCAGGAGGCAATGAGGACCAGCATTACTTTTCCCCGCTGGCACCTTTGCTGTGGCAGCAAAACCTGGACGTTTGTCGTTTTTGCTCCGGAGGTTGCCAAAAGCGAAAACAGGTGCTTTTGAGGATGGAGTCCGCAGGAAAGCAGAGAGGGCCAAATTGTCTGTGGCATTTGAAGAGGTTCCAGGAGGCAGTGAGAACCAGCATTACTTTTCCCTGCTGGCACCTTACTGTGGCAGCAAAACCTGGACGTTTGTCTTTTTTGCTCCTGAGGATGCCGAAAGCGAAAACAGGTGCTTTTGAGGATGGAGTCCGCAGGAAAGCAGAGAGGGCCAAATTGTCTGTGGCATTTGAAAGGGTTCCAGGAGGCAGTGAGAACCAGCATTACTTTTCCCCGCTGGCACCTTTGCTGTGGCAGCAAAACCTGGACGTTTGTCTTTTTTGCTCCTGAGTTTGCCAAAAGCGAAAAAAGGTGCTTTTGAGGATGGAGTCCGCAGGAAAGCAGAGAGGGCCAAATTGTCTGGGGCATTTGAAAGGGTTCCAGGAGGCAGTGAAAACCAGCATTACTTTTCCCTGCTGGCACCTTTGCTGTGGCAGCAAAAGCTGGACGTTTGTCTTTTTTGCTCCGGAGGTTGCCGAAAGCGAAAACAGGTGCTTTTGAGGATGGAGTCCGCAGGAAAGCAGAGAGGGCCAAATAGCCTGGGGCATTTGAAAGGGTTCCAGGAGGCAGTGAGAACCAGCATTACTTTTCCCCGCTGGCACCTTTGCTGTGGCAGCAAAAGCTGGACGTTTGTCTTTTTTGCTCCGGAGGTTGCCGAAAGCGAAAACAGGTGCTTTTGAGGATGGAGTCCGCAGGAAAGCAGAGAGGGCCAAATTGTCTGGGGCATTTGAAGAGGTTCCAGGAGGCAATGAGGACCAGCATTACTTTTCCCTGCTGGCACCTTTGCTGTGGCAGCAAAAGCTGGACGTTTGTCTTTTTTGCTCCGGAGGTTGCCGAAAGCGAAAACAGGTGCTTTTGAGGATGGAGTCCGCAGGAAAGCAGAGAGGGCGAAATAGCCTGGGGCATTTGAAAGGGTTCCAGGAGGCAGTGAGAACCAGCATTACTTTTCCCCGCTGGCACCTTTGCTGTGGCAGCAAAAGCTGGACGTTTGTCTTTTTTGCTCCGGAGGTTGCCGAAAGCGAAAACAGGTGCTTTTGAGGATGGAGTCCGCAGGAAAGCAGAGAGGGCCAAATTGTCTGTGGCATTTGAAGAGGTTCCAGGAGGCAATGAGGACCAGCATTACTTTTCCCCGCTGGCACCTTTGCTGTGGCAGCAAAAGCTGGACGTTTGTCTTTTTTGCTCCTGAGGATGCCGAAAGCGAAAACAGGTGCTTTTGAAGATGGAGTCCGCAGGAAAGCAGAGAGGGCCAAATTGTCTGGGGCATTTGAAAGGGTTCCAGGAGGCAGTGAGAACCAGCATTACTTTTCCCCGCTGGCACCTTTGCTGTGGCAGCAAAACCTGGACGTTTGTCTTTTTTGCTCCGGAGGTTGCCGAAAGCGAAAACAGGTGCTTTTGAGGATGGAGTCCGCAGGAAAGCAGAGAGGGCCAAATTGTCTGGGGCATTTGAAAGGGTTCCAGGAGACAGTGAGAACCAGCATTACTTTTCCCCGCTGGCACCTTTGCTGTGGCAGCAAAAGCTGGACGTTTATCCTTTTTTGCTCCGGAGGTTGCCGAAAGCGAAAACAGGTGCTTTTGAGGATGGAGTCCGCAGGAAAGCAGAGAGGCCCAAATTGTCTGGGGCATTTGAAGAAGTTCCAGGAGGCAATGAGGACCAGCATTACTTTTCCCCGCTGGCACCTTTGCTGTGGCAGCAAAAGCTGGACGTTTGTCTTTTTTGCTCCGGAGGTTGCCGAAAGCGAAAACAGGTGCTTTTGAGGATGGAGTCCGCAGGAAAGCAGAGAGGGCCAAATTGTCTGGGGCATTTGAAAGGGTTCCAAGAGACAGTGAGAACCAGCATTACTTTTCCCGCTGGCACCTTTGCTGTGGCAGCAAAAGCTGGACGTTTGTCTTTTTTGCTCCGGAGGTTGCCGAAAGCGAAAACAGGTGCTTTTGAGGATGGAGTCCGCAGGAAAGCAGAGAGGGCCAAATTGTCTGGGGCATTTGAAGAGGTTCCAGGAGGCAATGAGGCCCAGCATTACTTTTCCCCGCTGGCACCTTTGCTGTGGCAGCAAAAGCTGGACGTTTGTCTTTTTTGCTCCGGAGGTTGTCAAAAGCGAAAACAGGTGCTTTTGAGGATGGAGTCCGCACGAAAGCAGAGAGGGCCAAATTGTCTGTGGCATTTGAAAGGGTTCCAGGAGGCAGTGAGAACCAGCATTACTTTTCCCCGCTGGCACCTTTGCTGTGGCAGCAAAACCTGGACGTTTGTCTTTTTTGCTCCTGAGGATGCCGAAAGCGAAAACAGGTGCTTTTGAGGATGGAGTCCGCAGGAAAGCAGAGAGGGCCAAATTGTCTGGGGCATTTGAAAGGGTTCTAGGAGGCAGTGAGAACCAGCATTACTTTTCCCCGCTGGCACCTTTGCTGTGGCAGCAAAAGCTGGACGTTTGTCTTTTTTGCTCCGGAGGTTGCCGAAAGCGAAAACAGGTGCTTTTGAGGATGGAGTCCGCAGGAAAGCAGAGAGGGCCAAATTGTCTGTGGCATTTGAAAGGGTTCCAGGAGACAGTGAGAACCAGCATTACTTTTCCCCGCTGGCACCTTTGCTGTGGCAGCAAAAGCTGGACGTTTGTCTTTTTTGCTCCGGAGGTTGCCGAAAGCGAAACCAGGTGCTTTTGAGGATGGAGTCCGCAGGAAAGCTAAGAGGCCCAAATTGTCTGGGGCATTTGAAGAAGTTCCAGGAGGCAATGAGGACCAGCATTACTTTTCCCTGCTGGCACCTTTGCTGTGGCAGCAAAAGCTGGACGTTTGTCTTTTTTGCTCCGGAGGTTGCCGAAAGCGAAAACAGGTGCTTTTGAGGATGGAGTCCGCAGGAAAGCAGAGAGGGCCAAATTGTCTGTGGCATTTGAAAGGGTTCCAGGAGGCAGTGAGAACCAGCATTACTTTTCCCCGCTGGCACCTTTGCTGTGGCAGCAAAACCTGGACGTTTGTCTTTTTTGCTCCTGAGGTTGCCAAAAGCGAAAAAAGGTGCTTTTGAGGATGGAGTCCGCAGGAAAGCAGAGAGGGCCAAATTGTCTGGGGCATTTGAAAGGGTTCCAGGAGGCAGTGAAAACCAGCATTACTTTTCCCTGCTGGCACCTTTGCTGTGGCAGCAAAAGCTGGACGTTTGTCTTTTTTGCTCCGGAGGTTGCCGAAAGCGAAAACAGGTGCTTTTGAGGATGGAGTCCGCAGGAAAGCAGAGAGGGCCAAATAGCCTGGGGCATTTGAAAGGGTTCCAGGAGGCAGTGAGAACCAGCATTACTTTTCCCCGCTGGCACCTTTGCTGTGGCAGCAAAAGCTGGACGTTTGTCTTTTTTGCTCCGGAGGTTGCCGAAAGCGAAAACAGGTGCTTTTGAGGATGGAGTCCGCAGGAAAGCAGAGAGGGCCAAATTGTCTGGGGCATTTGAAGAGGTTCCAGGAGGCAATGAGGACCAGCATTACTTTTCCCTGCTGGCACCTTTGCTGTGGCAGCAAAAGCTGGACGTTTGTCTTTTTTGCTCCGGAGGTTGCCGAAAGCGAAAACAGGTGCTTTTGAGGATGGAGTCCGCAGGAAAGCAGAGAGGGCGAAATAGCCTGGGGCATTTGAAAGGGTTCCAGGAGGCAGTGAGAACCAGCATTACTTTTCCCCGCTGGCACCTTTGCTGTGGCAGCAAAAGCTGGACGTTTGTCTTTTTTGCTCCGGAGGTTGCCGAAAGCGAAAACAGGTGCTTTTGAGGATGGAGTCCGCAGGAAAGCAGAGAGGGCCAAATTGTCTGGGGCATTTGAAGAGGTTCCAGGAGGCAATGAGGACCAGCATTACTTTTCCCCGCTGGCACCTTTGCTGTGGCAGCAAAAGCTGGACGTTTGTCTTTTTTGCTCCTGAGGATGCCGAAAGCGAAAACAGGTGCTTTTGAAGATGGAGTCCGCAGGAAAGCAGAGAGGGCCAAATTGTCTGGGGCATTTGAAAGGGTTCCAGGAGGCAGTGAGAACCAGCATTACTTTTCCCCGCTGGCACCTTTGCTGTGGCAGCAAAACCTGGACGTTTGTCTTTTTTGCTCCGGAGGTTGCCGAAAGCGAAAACAGTTGCTTTTGAGGATGGAGTCCGCAGGAAAGCAGAGAGGGCCAAATTGTCTGGGGCATTTGAAAGGGTTCCAGGAGACAGTGAGAACCAGCATTACTTTTCCCCGCTGGCACCTTTGCTGTGGCAGCAAAAGCTGGACGTTTGTCTTTTTTGCTCCGGAGGTTGCCGAAAGCGAAAACAGGTGCTTTTGAGGATGGAGTCCGCAGGAAAGCAGAGAGGCCCAAATTGTCTGGGGCATTTGAAGAAGTTCCAGGAGGCAATGAGGACCAGCATTACTTTTCCCCGCTGGCACCTTTGCTGTGGCAGCAAAAGCTGGACGTTTGTCTTTTTTGCTCCGGAGGTTGCCGAAAGCGAAAACAGGTGCTTTTGAGGATGGAGTCCGCAGGAAAGCAGAGAGGGCCAAATTGTCTGGGGCATTTGAAAGGGTTCCAAGAGACAGTGAGAACCAGCATTACTTTTCCCGCTGGCACCTTTGCTGTGGCAGCAAAAGCTGGACGTTTGTCTTTTTTGCTCCGGAGGTTGCCGAAAGCGAAAACAGGTGCTTTTGAGGATGGAGTCCGCAGGAAAGCAGAGAGGGCCAAATTGTCTGGGGCATTTGAAGAGGTTCCAGGAGGCAATGAGGCCCAGCATTACTTTTCCCCGCTGGCACCTTTGCTGTGGCAGCAAAAGCTGGACGTTTGTCTTTTTTGCTCCGGAGGTTGTCAAAAGCGAAAAAAGGTGCTTTTGAGGATGGAGTCCGCACGAAAGCAGAGAGGGCCAAATTGTCTGTGGCATTTGAAAGGGTTCCAGGAGGCAGTGAGAACCAGCATTACTTTTCCCCGCTGGCACCTTTGCTGTGGCAGCAAAACCTGGACGTTTGTCTTTTTTGCTCCTGAGGATGCCGAAAGCGAAAACAGGTGCTTTTGAGGATGGAGTCCGCAGGAAAGCAGAGAGGGCCAAATTGTCTGGGGCATTTGAAAGGGTTCTAGGAGGCAGTGAGAACCAGCATTACTTTTCCCCGCTGGCACCTTTGCTGTGGCAGCAAAAGCTGGACGTTTGTCTTTTTTGCTCCGGAGGTTGCCGAAAGCGAAAACAGGTGCTTTTGAGGATGGAGTCCGCAGGAAAGCAGAGAGGGCCAAATTGTCTGTGGCATTTGAAAGGGTTCCAGGAGACAGTGAGAACCAGCATTACTTTTCCCCGCTGGCACCTTTGCTGTGGCAGCAAAAGCTGGACGTTTGTCTTTTTTGCTCCGGAGGTTGCCGAAAGCGAAACCAGGTGCTTTTGAGGATGGAGTCCGCAGGAAAGCAGAGAGGCCCAAATTGTCTGGGGCATTTGAAGAAGTTCCAGGAGGCAATGAGGACCAGCATTACTTTTCCCTGCTGGCACCTTTGCTGTGGCAGCAAAAGCTGGATGTTTGTCTTTTTTGCTCCGGAGGTTGCCGAAAGCGAAAACAGGTGCTTTTGAGGATGGAGTCCGCAGGAAAGCAGAGAGGGCCAAATTGTCTGGGGCATTTGAAGGGTTTCCAGGAGGCAATGAGGACCAGCATCACTTTTCCCCGCTGGCACCTTTGCTGTGGCAGCAAAACCTGGACGTTTGTCTTTTTTGCTCCGGAGGTTGCCGAAAGCGAAAACAGGTGCTTTTGAGGATGGAGTCCGCAGGAAAGCAGAGAGGGCCAAATTGTCTGGGGCATTTGAAAGGGTTCCAAGAGATAGTGAGAACCAGCATTACTTTTCCCCGCTGGCACCTTTGCTGTGGCAGCAAAAGCTGGACGTTTGTCTTCTTTGCTCCGGAGGTTGCCGAAAGCAAAAACAGGTGCTTTTGAGGATGGAGTCCGCAGGAAAGCAGAGAGGGCCAAATTGTCTGGGGCATTTGAAGAGGTTCCAGGAGGCAATGAGGACCAGCATTACTTTTCCCCGCTGGGACCTTTGCTGTGGCAGCAAAACCTGGACGTTTGTCTTTTTTGCTCTGGAGGTTGCCGAAAGCGAAAACAGGTGCTTTTGAGGATGGAGTCCGCAGGAAAGCAGAGAGGGCCAAATTGTCTGGGGCATTTGAAAGGGTTCCAGGAGGCAGTGAGAACCAGCATTACTTTTCCCCGCTGGCACCTTTGCTGTGGCAGCAAAAGCTGGACGTTTGTCTTTTTTGCTCCGGAGGTTGCCAAATGCGAAAACAGGTGCTTTTGAGGATGGAGTCCGCAGGAAAGCAGAGAGGGCCAAATTGTCTGTGGCATTTGAAAGGGTTCCAGGAGACAGTGAGAACCAGCATTACTTTTCCCCGCTGGCATCTTTGCTGTGGCAGCAAAAGCTGGACGTTTGTCTTTTTTGCTCCGGAGGTTGCCAAAAGCGATAAAAAGGTGCTTTTGAGGATGGAGTCCGCAGGAAAGCAGAGAGGGCCAAATTGTCTGTGGCATTTGAAAGGGTTCCAGGAGGCAGTGAGAACCAGCATTACTTTTCCCTGCTGGCACCTTTGCTGTGGCAGCAAAACGTGGACGTTTGTCTTCTTTGCTCCGGAGGTTGCCGAAAGCGAAAACAGGTGCTTTTGAGGATGGAGTCCGCAGGAAAGCAGAGAGGGCCAAATTGTCTGGGGCATTTGAAGAGGTTCCAGGAGGCAATGAGGACCAGCATTACTTTTCCCCGCTGTCACCTTTGCTGTGGCAGCAAAAGCTGGACGTTTGTCTTTTTTGCTCCGGAGGTTGCCGAAAGCGAAAACAGGTGCTTTTGAGGATGGAGTCCGCAGGAAAGCAGAGAGGGCCAAATTGTCTGGGGCATTTGAAAGAGTTCCAGGAGGCAGTGAGAACCAGCATTACTTTTCCCCGCTGGCACCTTTGCTGTGGCAGCAAAAGCTGGACGTTTGTCTTTTTTGCTCCGGAGGTTGTCGAAAGCGAAACCAGGTGCTTTTGAGGATGGAGTCCGCAGGAAAGCAGAGAGGGCCAAATTGTCTGTGGCATTTGAAAGGGTTCCAGGAGGCAGTGAGAACCAGCATTACTTTTCCCCGCTGGCACCTTTGCTGTGGCAGCAAAACCTGGACGTTTGTCTTTTTTGCTCCGGAGGTTGCTGAAAGCGAAAACAGGTGCTTTTGAGGATGGAGTCCGCAGGAAAGCAGAGAGGGCCAAATTGTCTGTGGCATTTGAAGAGGTTCCAGGATGCAATGAGGACCAGCATTACTTTTCCCCGCTGGCACCTTTGCTGTGGCAGCAAAAGCTGGACGTTTGTCTTTTTTGCTCCGGAGGTTGCCGAAAGCGAAAACAGGTGCTTTTGAGGATGGAGTCCGCAGGAAAGCAGAGAGGGCCAAATTGTCTGTGGCATTTGAAAGGGTTCCAGGAGGCAGTGAGAACCAGCATTACTTTTCCCCGCTGGCACCTTTGCTGTGGCAGCAAAACCTGGACGTTTGTGTTTTTTGCTCCGGAGGTTGCCGAAAGCGAAAACAGGTGCTTTTGAGGATGGAGTCCGCAGGAAAGCAGAGAGGGCCAAATTGTCTGTGGCATTTGTAGAGGTTCCAGGAGGCAATGAGGACCAGAATTACTTTTCCCCGCTGGCACCTTTGCTGTGGCAGCAAAAGCTGGACGTTTGTCTTTTTTGCTCCTGAGGTTGCCGAAAGCGAAAACAGGTGCTTTTGAGGATGGAGTCCGCAGGAAAGCAGAGAGGGCCAAATTGTCTGTGGCATTTGAAAGGGTTCCAGGAGGCAGTGAGAACCAGCATTACTTTTCCCCGCTGGCACCTTTGCTGTGGCAGCAAAATCTGGACGTTTGTCTTTTTTGCTCCGGAGGCTGCCGAAAGCGAAAACAGGTGCTTTTGAGGATGGAGTCCGCAGGAAAGCAGAGAGGGCCAAATTGTCTGTTGAATTTGAAAGGGTTCCAGGAGGCAGTGAGAACCAGCATTACTTTTCCCCGCTGGCACCTTTGCTGTGGCAGCAAAAGCTGGACGTTTGTCTTTTTTGCTCCGGAGGTTGACGAAAGCGAAAACAGGTGCTTTTGAGGATGGAGTCCACAGGAAAGCAGAGAGGGCCAAATTGTCTGGGGCATTTGAAAGGGTTCCAGGAGACAGTGAGAACCAGCATTACTTTTCCCCGCTGGCACCTTTGCTGTGGCAGCAAAAGCTGGACGTTTGTCTTTTTTGCTCCGGAGGCTGACGAAAGCGAAAACAGGTGCTTTTGAGGATGGAGTCCGCAGGAAAGCAGAGAGGGCCAAATTGTCTGTGGCATTTGAAGAAGTTCCAGGAGGCAATGAGGACCAGCATTACTTTTCCCCGCTGGCACCTTTGCTGTGGCAGCAAAAGCTGGACGTTTGTCTTTTTTGCTCCGGAGGTTGCCGAAAGCGAAAACAGGTGCTTTTGAGGATGGAGTCCGCAGGAAAGCAGAGAGGGCCAAATTGTCTGGGGCATTTGAAAGAGTTCCAGGAGGCAGTGAGAACCAGCATTACTTTTCCCCGCTGGCACCTTTGCTGTGGCAGCAAAAGCTGGACGTTTGTCTTTTTTGCTCCGGAGGTTGTCGAAAGCGAAACCAGGTGCTTTTGAGGATGGAGTCCGCAGGAAAGCAGAGAGGGCCAAATTGTCTGTGGCATTTGAAAGGGTTCCAGGAGGCAGTGAGAACCAGCATTACTTTTCCCCGCTGGCACCTTTGCTGTGGCAGCAAAAGCTGGACGTTTGTCTTTTTTGCTCCGGAGGTTGCTGAAAGCGAAAACAGGTGCTTTTGAGGATGGAGTCCGCAGGAAAGCAGAGAGGGCCAAATTGTCTGTGGCATTTGAAGAGGTTCCAGGATGCAATGAGGACCAGCATCACTTTTCCCCGCTGGCACCTTTGCTGTGGCAGCAAAAGCTGGACGTTTGTCTTTTTTGCTCCGGAGGTTGCCGAAAGCGAAAACAGGTGCTTTTGAGGATGGAGTCCGCAGGAAAGCAGAGAGGGCCAAATTGTCTGTGGCATTTGAAAGGGTTCCAGGAGGCAGTGAGAACCAGCATTACTTTTCCCCGCTGGCACCTTTGCTGTGGCAGCAAAAGCTGGACGTTTGTGTTTTTTGCTCCGGAGGTTGCCGAAAGCGAAAACAGGTGCTTTTGAGGATGGAGTCCGCAGGAAAGCAGAGAGGGCCAAATTGTCTGTGGCATTTGTAGAGGTTCCAGGAGGCAATGAGGACCAGAATTACTTTTCCCCGCTGGCACCTTTGCTGTGGCAGCAAAACCTGGACGTTTGTCTTTTTTGCTCCGGAGGTTGCCGAAAGCGAAAACAGGTGCTTTTGAGGATGGAGTCCGCAGGAAAGCAGAGAGGGCCAAATTGTCTGTGGCATTTGAAAGGGTTCCAGGAGGCAGTGAGAACCAGCATTACTTTTCCCCGCTGGCACCTTTGCTGTGGCAGCAAAATCTGGACGTTTGTCTTTTTTGCTCCGGAGGCTGCCGAAATCGAAAACAGGTGCTTTTGAGGATGGAGTCCGCAGGAAAGCAGAGAGGGCCAAATTGTCTGTGGCATTTGAAAGGGTTCCAGGAGGCAGTGAGAACCAGCATTACTTTTCCCCGCTGGCACCTTTGCTGTGGCAGCAAAAGCTGGACGTTTGTCTTTTTTGCTCCGGAGGTTGCCGAAAGCGAAAACAGGTGCTTTTGAGGATGGAGTCCGCAGGAAAGCAGAGAGGGCCAAATTGTCTGGGGCATTTGAAAGGGTTCCAGGAGGCAGTGAGAACCAGCATTACTTTTCCCCGCTGGCACCTTTGCTGTGGCAGCAAAAGCTGGACGTTTGTCTTTTTTGCTCCGGAGGCTGACGAAAGCGAAAACAGGTGCTTTTGAGGATGGAGTCCGCAGGAAAGCAGAGAGGGCCAAATTGTCTGTGGCATTTGAAGAAGTTCCAGGAGGCAATGAGGACCAGCATTACTTTTCCCCGCTGGCACCTTTGCTGTGGCAGCAAAAGCTGGACGTTTGTCTTTTTTGCTCCGGAGGTTGCCGAAAGCGAAAACAGGTGCTTTTGAGGATGGAGTCCGCAGGAAAGCAGAGAGGGCCAAATTGTCTGTGGCATTTGAAAGGGTTCCAGGAGGCAGTGAGAACCAGCATTACTTTTCCCCGCTGGCACCTTTGCTGTGGCAGCAAAAGCTGGACGTTTGTCTTTTTTGCTCCGGAGGTTGCTGAAAGCGAAAACAGGTGCTTTTGAGGATGGAGTCCGCAGGAAAGCAGAGAGGGCCAAATTGTCTGTGGCATTTGAAGAGGTTCCAGGATGCAATGAGGACCAGCATTACTTTTCCCCGCTGGCACCTTTGCTGTGGCAGCAAAACCTGGACGTTTGTGTTTTTTGCTCCGGAGGTTGCCGAAAGCGAAAACAGGTGCTTTTGAGGATGGAGTCCGCAGGAAAGCAGAGAGGGCCAAATTGTCTGTGGCATTTGTAGAGGTTCCAGGAGGCAATGAGGACCAGAATTACTTTTCCCCGCTGGCACCTTTGCTGTGGCAGCAAAAGCTGGACGTTTGTCTTTTTTGCTCCGGAGGCTGACGAAAGCGAAAACAGGTGCTTTTGAGGATGGAGTCCGCAGGAAAGCAGAGAGGGCCAAATTGTCTGTGGCATTTGAAGAAGTTCCAGGAGGCAATGAGGACCAGCATTACTTTTCCCCGCTGGCACCTTTGCTGTGGCAGCAAAAGCTGGACGTTTGTCTTTTTTGCTCCGGAGGTTGCCGAAAGCGAAAACAGGTGCTTTTGAGGATGGAGTCCGCAGGAAAGCAGAGAGGGCCAAATTGTCTGGGGCATTTGAAGGGGTTCCAGGAGGCAATGAGGACCAGCATTACTTTTCCCCGCTGCCACCTTTGCTGTGGCAGCAAAAGCTGGACGTTTGTCTTTTTTGCTCCGGAGGTTGCCGAAAGCGAAAACAGGTGCTTTTGAGGATGGAGTCCGCAGGAAAGCAGAGAGGGCCAAATTGTCTGTGGCATTTGAAAGGGTTCCAGGAGGCAGTGAGAACCAGCATTACTTTTTCCCGCTGGCACCTTTGCTGTGGCAGCAAAAGCTGGACGTTTGTCTTTTTTGCTCCGGAGGTTGCCGAAAGCGAAAACAGGTGCTTTTGAGGATGGAGTCCGCAGGAAAGCAGAGAGGGCCAAATTGTCTGGGGCATTTGAAAGGGTTCCAGGAGACAGTGAGAACCAGCATTACTTTTCCCCGCTGGCACCTTTGCTGTGGCAGCAAAACCTGGATGTTTGTCTTTTTTGCTCTGGAGGTTGCCGAAAGCGAAAACAGGTGCTTTTGAGAATGGAGTCCGCAGGAAAGCAGAGAGGGCCAAATTGTCTGTGGCATTTTAAGAGGTTCCAGGAGGCAATGAGGACCAGCATCACTTTTCCCCGCTGGCACCTTTGCTGTGGCAGCAAAAGCTGGACGTTTGTCTTTTTTGCTCCTGAGGTTGCCGAAAGCGAAAACAGGTGCTTTTGAGGATGGAGTCCGCAGGAAAGCAGAGAGGGCCAAATTGTCTGGGGCATTTGAAAGGGTTCCAGGAGACAGTGAGAACCAGCATTACTTTTCCCCGCTGGCACCTTTGCTGTGGCAGCAAAACCTGGACGTTGGTCTTTTTTGCTCCGGAGGTTGCCGAAAGCGAAAACAGGTGCTCTTGAGAATGGAGTCCGCAGGAAAGCAGAGAGGGCCAAATTGTCTGTGGCATTTGAAAGGGTTCCAGGAGGCAGTGAGAACCAGCATTACTTTTCCCCGCTAGCACCTTTGCTGTGGCAGCAAAAGCTGGACGTTTGTCTTTTTTGCTCCAGAGGCTGCCGAAAGCGAAAACAGGTGCTTTTGAGGATGGAGTCCGCAGGAAAGCAGAGAGGGCCAAATTGTCTGGGGCATTTGAAGAGGTTCCAGGAGGCAATGAGGACCAGCATTACTTTTCCCCGCTGGCACCTTTGCTGTGGCAGCAAAACCTGGACGTTTGTTTTTTTTGCTCCGGAGGTTGCCAAAAGCGAAAACAGGTGCTTTTGAGGATGGAGTCCGCAGGAAAGCAGAGAGGGCCAAATTGTCTGTGGCATTTGAAAGGGTTCCAGAAGACAGTGAGAACCAGCATTACTTTTCCCCGCTGGCACCTTTGCTGTGGCAGCAAAAGCTGGACGTTTGTCTTTTTTGCTCCGGAGGTTGCCAAAAGCGAAACCAGGTGCTTTTGAGGATGGAGTCCGCAGGAAAGCAGAGAGGGCCAAATTGTCTGGGGCATTTGAAAGGGTTCAAGGAGGCAGTGAGAACCAGCAATACTTTTCCCTGCTGGCACCTTTGCTGTGGCAGCAAAACCTGGACATTTGTCTTTTTTGCTCCTGAGGATGCCGAAATCGAAAACAGGTGCTTTTGAGGATGGAGTCCGCAGGAAAGCAGAGAGGGCCAAATTGTCTGTGGCATTTGAAAGGGTTCCAGGAGACAGTGAGAACCAGCATTACTTTTCCCCGCTGGCACCTTTGCTGTGGCAGCAAAAGCTGGACGTTTGTCTTTTTTGCTCCGGAGGTTGCCGAAAGCGAAAACAGGTGCTTTTGAGGATGGAGTCCGCAGGAAAGCAGAGAGTGCCAAATTGTCTGTGGCATTTGAAAGGGTTCCAGAAGACAGTGAGAACCAGCATTACTTTTCCCCGCTGGCACCTTTGCTGTGGCAGCAAAACCTGGACGTTTGTCTTTTTTGCTCCGGAGGTTGCCGAAAGCGAAAACAGGTGCTTTTGAGGATGGAGTCCGCAGGAAAGCAGAGAGGCCCAAATTGTCTGGGGCATTTGAAGAAGTTCCAGGAGGCAATGAGGACCAGCATTACTTTTCCCTGCTGGCACCTTTGCTGTGGCAGCAAAAGCTGGACGTTTGTCTTTTTTGCTCCGGAGGTTGCCGAAAGCGAAAAAAGGTGCTTTTGAGGATGGAGTCCGCAGGAAAGCAGAGAGGGCCAAATTGTCTGTGGCACTTGAAGAGGTTCCAGGAGGCAATGAGGACCAGCATTACTTTTCCCCGCTGTCACCTTTGCTGTGGCAGCAAAAGCTGGACGTTTGTCTTTTTTGCTCCGGAGGTTGCCGAAAGCGAAACCAGGTGCTTTTGAGGATGGAGTCCGCAGGAAAGCAGAGAGGGCCAAATTGTCTGGGGCATTTTAAAGGGTTCCAAGAGATAGTGAGAACCAGCATTACTTTTCCCCGCTGGCACCTTTGCTGTGGCAGCAAAAGCTGGACGTTTGTCTTTTTTGCTCCGGAGGTTGCCGAAAGCGAAAACAGGTGCTTTTGAGGATGGAGTCCGCAGGAAAGCAGAGAGGGCCAACGTGTCTGGGTCATTTGAAGAGGTTCCAGGAGGCAATGAGGACCAGCATTACTTTTCCCCGCTGGCACCTTTGCTGTGGCAGCAAAACCTGGACGTTTGTCTTTTTTGCTCCGGAGGTTGCCGAAAGCGAAAACAGGTGCTTTTGAGGATGGAGTCCGCAGGAAAGCAGAGAGGGCCAAATTGTCTGGGGCATTTGAAAGGGTTCCAGGAGGCAGTGAGAACCAGCATTACTTTTCCCCGCTGGCACCTTTGCTGTGGCAGCAAAACCTGGACGTTTGTCTTTTTTGCTCCGGAGGTTGCCGAAAGCGAAAACAGGTGCTTTTGAGGATGGAGTCCGCAGGAAAGCAGAGAGGGCCAAATTGTCTGTGGCATTTGAAAGGGTTCCAGGAGACAGTGAGAACCAGCATTACTTTTCCCCGCTGGCACCTTTGCTGTGGCAGCAAAAGCTGGACGTTTGTCTTTTTTGCTCCGGAGGTTGCCAAAAGCGAAAAAAGGTGCTTTTGAGGATGGAGTCCGCAGGAAAGCAGAGAGGGCCAAATTGTCTGTGGCATTTGAAAGGGTTCCAGGAGGCAGTGAGAATCAGCATTACTTTTCCCTGCTGGCACCTTTGCTGTGGCAGCAAAACCTGGACGTTTGTCTTCTTTGCTCCGGAGGTTGCCGAAAGCAAAAACAGGTGCTTTTGAGGATGGAGTCCGCAGGAAAGCAGAGAGGGCCAAATTGTCTGGGGCATTTGAAGAGGTTCCAGGAGGCAATGAGGACCAGCATTACTTTTCCCCGCTGTCACCTTTGCTGTGGCAGCAAAAGCTGGACGTTTGTCTTTTTTGCTCCGGAGGTTGCCGAAAGCGAAAACAGGTGCTTTTGAGGATGGAGTCCGCAGGAAAGCAGAGAGGGCCAAATTGTCTGGGGCATTTGAAAGGGTTCCAGGAGGCAGTGAGAACCAGCATTACTTTTCCCCGCTGGCACCTTTGCTGTTGCAGCAAAACCTGGACGTTTGTCTTTTTTGCTCAGGAGGTTGTCGAAAGCGAAACCAGGTGCTTTTGAGGATGGAGTCCGCAGGAAAGCAGAGAGGGCCAAATTGTCTGTGGCATTTGAAAGGGTTCCAGGAGGCAGTGAGAACCAGCATTACTTTTCCCCGCTGGCACCTTTGCTGTGGCAGCAAAAGCTGGACGTTTGTCTTTTTTGCTCCGGAGGTTGCAGAAAGCGAAAACAGGTGCTTTTGAGGATGGAGTCCGCAGGAAAGCAGAGAGGGCCAAATTGTCTGGGGCATTTGAAGAGGTTCCAGGAGGCAATGAGGACCAGCATCACTTTTCCCCGCTGGCACCTTTGCTGTGGCAGCAAAAGCTGGACGTTTGTCTTTTTTGCTCCGGAGGTTGCCGAAAGCGAAACCAGGTGCTTTTGAGGATGGAGTCCGCAGGAAAGCAGAGAGGGCCAAATTGTCTGTGGCATTTGAAAGAGTTCCAGGAGGCAGTGAGAACCAGCATTACTTTTCCCCGCTGGCACCTTTGCTGTGGCAGCAAAAGCTGGACGTTTGTCTTTTTTGCTCCGGAGGCTGCCGAAAGGGAAAACAGGTGCTTTTGAGGATGGAGTCCGCAGGAAAGCAGAGAGGGCCAAATTGTCTGGGGCATTTGAAGAAGTTCCAGGAGGCAATGAGGACCAGCATCACTTTTCCCCGCTGGCACCTTTGCTGTGGCAGCAAAAGCTGGACGTTTGTCTTTTTTGCTCCTGAGGTTGCCGAAAGCGAAAACAGGTGCTTTTGAGGATGGAGTCCGCAGGAAAGCAGAGAGGGCCAAATTGTCTGGGGCATTTGAAGGGTTTCCAGGAGGCAATGAGGACCAGCATCACTTTTCCCCGCTGGCACCTTTGCTGTGGCAGCAAAAGCTGGACGTTTGTCTTTTTTGCTCCGGAGGTTGCCGAAAGCGAAAACAGGTGCTCTTGAGAATGGAGTCCGCAGGAAAGCAGAGAGGGCCAAATTGTCTGTGGCATTTGAAAGGGTTCCAGGAGGCAGTGAGAACCAGCATTACTTTTCCCCGCTAGCACCTTTGCTGTGGCAGCAAAACCTGGACGTTTGTCTTTTTTGCTCCGGAGGTTGCCGAAAGCGAAAACAGGTGCTTTTGAGGATGGAGTCCGCAGGAAAGCAGAGAGGGCCAAATTGTCTGTGGCATTTGAAAGGGTTCCAGGAGACAGTGAGAACCAGCATTACTTTTCCCCGCTGGCACCTTTGCTGTGGCAGCAAAAGCTGGACGTTTGTCTTTTTTGCTCCGGAGGTTGCCAAAAGCGAAAAAAGGTGCTTTTGAGGATGGAGTCCGCAGGAAAGCAGAGAGGGCCAAATTGTCTGTGGCATTTGAAAGGGTTCCAGGAGGCAGTGAGAATCAGCATTACTTTTCCCTGCTGGCACCTTTGCTGTGGCAGCAAAACCTGGATGTTTGTCTTCTTTGCTCCGGAGGTTGCCGAAAGCAAAAACAGGTGCTTTTGAGGATGGAGTCCGCAGGAAAGCAGAGAGGGCCAAATTGTCTGGGGCATTTGAAGAGGTTCCAGGAGGCAATGAGGACCAGCATTACTTTTCCCCGCTGTCACCTTTGCTGTGGCAGCAAAAGCTGGACGTTTGTCTTTTTTGCTCCGGAGGTTGCCGAAAGCGAAAACAGGTGCTTTTGAGGATGGAGTCCGCAGGAAAGCAGAGAGGGCCAAATTGTCTGGGGCATTTGAAAGGGTTCCAGGAGGCAGTGAGAACCAGCATTACTTTTCCCCGCTGGCACCTTTGCTGTTGCAGCAAAACCTGGACGTTTGTCTTTTTTGCTCAGGAGGTTGTCGAAAGCGAAACCAGGTGCTTTTGAGGATGGAGTCCGCAGGAAAGCAGAGAGGGCCAAATTGTCTGTGGCATTTGAAAGGGTTCCAGGAGGCAGTGAGAACCAGCATTACTTTTCCCCGCTGGCACCTTTGCTGTGGCAGCAAAAGCTGGACGTTTGTCTTTTTTGCTCCGGAGGTTGCAGAAAGCGAAAACAGGTGCTTTTGAGGATGGAGTCCGCAGGAAAGCAGAGAGGGCCAAATTGTCTGGGGCATTTGAAGAGGTTCCAGGAGGCAATGAGGACCAGCATTACTTTTCCCCGCTGGCACCTTTGCTGTGGCAGCAAAAGCTGGACGTTTGTCTTTTTTGCTCCGGAGGTTGCCGAAAGCGAAACCAGGTGCTTTTGAGGATGGAGTCCGCAGGAAAGCAGAGAGGGCCAAATTGTCTGTGGCATTTGAAAGAGTTCCAGGAGGCAGTGAGAACCAGCATTACTTTTCCCCGCTGGCACCTTTGCTGTGGCAGCAAAAGCTGGACGTTTGTCTTTTTTGCTCCGGAGGCTGCCGAAAGGGAAAACAGGTGCTTTTGAGGATGGAGTCCGCAGGAAAGCAGAGAGGGCCAAATTGTCTGGGGCATTTGAAGAAGTTCCAGGAGGCAATGAGGACCAGCATCACTTTTCCCCGCTGGCACCTTTGCTGTGGCAGCAAAAGCTGGACGTTTGTCTTTTTTGCTCCTGAGGTTGCCGAAAGCGAAAACAGGTGCTTTTGAGGATGGAGTCCGCAGGAAAGCAGAGAGGGCCAAATTGTCTGGGGCATTTGAAGGGTTTCCAGGAGGCAATGAGGACCAGCATCACTTTTCCCCGCTGGCACCTTTGCTGTGGCAGCAAAAGCTGGACGTTTGTCTTTTTTGCTCCGGAGGTTGCCGAAAGCGAAAACAGGTGCTCTTGAGAATGGAGTCCGCAGGAAAGCAGAGAGGGCCAAATTGTCTGTGGCATTTGAAAGGGTTCCAGGAGGCAGTGAGAACCAGCATTACTTTTCCCCGCTAGCACCTTTGCTGTGGCAGCAAAAGCTGGACGTTTGTCTTTTTTGCTCCAGAGGCTGCCGAAAGCGAAAACAGGTGCTTTTGAGGATGGAGTCCGCAGGAAAGCAGAGAGGGCCAAATTGTCTGGGGCATTTGAAGAGGTTCCAGGAGGCAATGAGGACCAGCATTACTTTTCCCCGCTGGCACCTTTGCTGTGGCAGCAAAACCTGGACGTTTGTCTTTTTTGCTCCGGAGGTTACCAAAAGCGAAAACAGGTGCTTTTGAGGATGGAGTCCGCAGGAAAGCAGAGAGGGCCAAATTGTCTGTGGCATTTGAAAGGGTTCCAGAAGACAGTGAGAACCAGCATTACTTTTCCCCGCTGGCACCTTTGCTGTGGCAGCAAAAGCTGGACGTTTGTCTTTTTTGCTCCGGAGGTTGCCAAAAGCGAAACCAGGTGCTTTTGAGGATGGAGTCCGCAGGAAAGCAGAGAGGGCCAAATTGTCTGGGGCATTTGAAAGGGTTCAAGGAGGCAGTGAGAACCAGCAATACTTTTCCCTGCTGGCACCTTTGCTGTGGCAGCAAAACCTGGACGTTTGTCTTTTTTGCTCCTGAGGATGCCGAAATCGAAAACAGGTGCTTTTGAGGATGGAGTCCGCAGGAAAGCAGAGAGGGCCAAATTGTCTGTGGCATTTGAAAGGGTTCCAGGAGACAGTGAGAACCAGCATTACTTTTCCCCGCTGGCACCTTTGCTGTGGCAGCAAAACCTGGACGTTTGTCTTTTTTGCTCCGGAGGTTGCCGAAAGCGAAAACAGGTGCTTTTGAGGATGGAGTCCGCAGGAAAGCAGAGAGGGCCAAATTGTCTGTGGCATTTGAAAGGGTTCCAGAAGACAGTGAGAACCAGCATTACTTTTCCCCGCTGGCACCTTTGCTGTGGCAGCAAAACCTGGACGTTTGTCTTTTTTGCTCCGGAGGTTGCCGAAAGCGAAAACAGGTGCTTTTGAGGATGGAGTCCGCAGGAAACAGAGAGGGCCAAATTGTCTGGGGCATTTGAAGGGGTTCCAGGAGGCAGTGAGAACCAGCATCACTTTTCCCCGCTGGCACCTTTGCTGTGGCAGCAAAAGCTGGACGTTTGTCTTTTTTGCTCCGGAGGTTGCCGAAAGCGAAACCAGGTGCTTTAGAGGATGGAGTCCGCAGGAAAGCAGAGAGGGCCAAATTGTCTGGGGCATTTGAAAGGGTTCCAAGAGATAGTGAGAACCAGCATTACTTTTCCCCGCTGGCACCTTTGCTGTGGCAGCAAAAGCTGGACGTTTGTCTTTTTTGCTCCGGAGGTTGCCGAAAGCGAAAACAGGTGCTTTTGAGGATGGAGTCCGCAGGAAAGCAGAGAGGGCCAACGTGTCTGGGTCTTTTGAAGAGGTTCCAGGAGGCAATGAGGACCAGCATTACTTTTCCCCGCTGGCACCTTTGCTGTGGCAGCAAAACCTGGACGTTTGTCTTTTTTGCTCCGGAGGTTGCCGAAAGCGAAAACAGGTGCTTTTGAGGATGGAGTCCGCAGGAAAGCAGAGAGGGCCAAATTGTCTGGGGCATTTGAAAGGGTTCCAGGAGGCAGTGAGAACCAGCATTACTTTTCCCCGCTGGCACCTTTGCTGTGGCAGCAAAAGCTGGACGTTTGTCTTTTTTGCTCCGGACGTTGCCGAAAGCGAAAACAGGTGCTTTTGAGGATGGAGTCCGCAGGAAAGCAGAGAGGGCCAAATTGTCTGTGGCATTTGAAAGGGTTCCAGGAGACAGTGAGAACCAGCATTACTTTTCCCCGCTGGCACCTTTGCTGTGGCAGCAAAAGCTGGACGTTTGTCTTTTTTGCTCCGGAGGTTGCCAAAAGCGAAAAAAGGTGCTTTTGAGGATGGAGTCCGCAGGAAAGCAGAGAGGGCCAAATTGTCTGTGGCAATTGAAAGGGTTCCAGGAGGCAGTGAGAATCAGCATTACTTTTCCCTGCTGGCACCTTTGCTGTGGCAGCAAAACCTGGACGTTTGTCTTCTTTGCTCCGGAGGTTGCCGAAAGCGAAAACAGGTGCTTTTGAGGATGGAGTCCGCAGGAAAGCAGAGAGGGCCAAATTGTTTGGGGCATTTGAAGAGGTTCCAGGAGGCAATGAGGACCAGCATTACTTTTCCCCGCTGTCACCTTTGCTGTGGCAGCAAAAGCTGGACGTTTGTCTTTTTTGCTCCGGAGGTTGCCGAAAGCGAAAACAGGTGCTTTTGAGGATGGAGTCCGCAGGAAAGCAGAGAGGGCCAAATTGTCTGTGGCATTTGAAAGGGTTCAAGGAGGCAGTGAGAACCAGCAATACTTTTCCCTGCTGGCACCTTTGCTGTGGCAGCAAAACCTGGACGTTTGTCTTTTTTGCTCCTGAGGATGCCGAAATCGAAAACAGGTGCTTTTGAGGATGGAGTCCGCAGGAAAGCAGAGAGGGCCAAATTGTCTGTGGCATTTGAAAGGGTTCCAGGAGACAGTGAGAACCAGCATTACTTTTCCCCGCTGGCACCTTTGCTGTGGCAGCAAAACCTGGACGTTTGTCTTTTTTGCTCCGGAGGTTGCCGAAAGCGAAAACAGGTGCTTTTGAGGATGGAGTCCGCAGGAAAGCAGAGAGGGCCAAATTGTCTGGGGCATTTGAAAGGGTTCCAGGAGGCAGTGAGAACCAGCATTACTTTTCCCCGCTGGCACCTTTGCTGTTGCAGCAAAACCTGGACGTTTGTCTTTTTTGCTCAGGAGGTTGTCGAAAGCGAAACCAGGTGCTTTAGAGGATGGAGTCCGCAGGAAAGCAGAGAGGGCCAAATTGTCTGGGGCATTTGAAAGGGTTCCAAGAGATAGTGAGAACCAGCATTACTTTTCCCCGCTGGCACCTTTGCTGTGGCAGCAAAAGCTGGACGTTTGTCTTTTTTGCTCCGGAGGTTGCCGAAAGCGAAAACAGGTGCTTTTGAGGATGGAGTCCGCAGGAAAGCAGAGAGGGCCAACGTGTCTGGGTCTTTTGAAGAGGTTCCAGGAGGCAATGAGGACCAGCATTACTTTTCCCCGCTGGCACCTTTGCTGTGGCAGCAAAACCTGGACGTTTGTCTTTTTTGCTCCGGAGGTTGCCGAAAGCGAAAACAGGTGCTTTTGAGGATGGAGTCCGCAGGAAAGCAGAGAGGGCCAAATTGTCTGGGGCATTTGAAAGGGTTCCAGGAGGCAGTGAGAACCAGCATTACTTTTCCCCGCTGGCACCTTTGCTGTGGCAGCAAAAGCTGGACGTTTGTCTTTTTTGCTCCGGACGTTGCCGAAAGCGAAAACAGGTGCTTTTGAGGATGGAGTCCGCAGGAAAGCAGAGAGGGCCAAATTGTCTGTGGCATTTGAAAGGGTTCCAGGAGACAGTGAGAACCAGCATTACTTTTCCCCGCTGGCACCTTTGCTGTGGCAGCAAAAGCTGGACGTTTGTCTTTTTTGCTCCGGAGGTTGCCAAAAGCGAAAAAAGGTGCTTTTGAGGATGGAGTCCGCAGGAAAGCAGAGAGGGCCAAATTGTCTGTGGCAATTGAAAGGGTTCCAGGAGGCAGTGAGAATCAGCATTACTTTTCCCTGCTGGCACCTTTGCTGTGGCAGCAAAACCTGGACGTTTGTCTTCTTTGCTCCGGAGGTTGCCGAAAGCGAAAACAGGTGCTTTTGAGGATGGAGTCCGCAGGAAAGCAGAGAGGGCCAAATTGTCTGGGGCATTTGAAGAGGTTCCAGGAGGCAATGAGGACCAGCATTACTTTTCCCCGCTGTCACCTTTGCTGTGGCAGCAAAAGCTGGACGTTTGTCTTTTTTGCTCCGGAGGTTGCCGAAAGCGAAAACAGGTGCTTTTGAGGATGGAGTCCGCAGGAAAGCAGAGAGGGCCAAATTGTCTGGGGCATTTGAAAGGGTTCCAGGAGGCAGTGAGAACAAGCATTACTTTTCCCCGCTGGCACCTTTGCTGTTGCAGCAAAACCTGGACGTTTGTCTTTTTTGCTCAGGAGGTTGTCGAAAGCGAAACCAGGTGCTTTTGAGGATGGAGTCCGCAGGAAAGCAGAGAGGGCCAAATTGTCTGAGGCATTTGAAAGGGTTCCAGGAGGCAGTGAGAACCAGCATTACTTTTCCCCGCTGGCACCTTTGCTGTGGCAGCAAAAGCTGGACGTTTGTCTTTTTTGCTCCGGAGGTTGCAGAAAGTGAAAACAGGTGCTTTTGAGGATGGAGTCCGCAGGAAAGCAGAGAGGGCCAAATTGTCTGGGGCATTTGAAGAGGTTCCAGGAGGCAATGAGGACCAGCATCACTTTTCCCCGCTGGCACCTTTGCTGTGGCAGCAAAAGCTGGACGTTTGTCTTTTTTGCTCCGGAGGTTGCCGAAAGCGAAACCAGGTGCTTTTGAGGATGGAGTCCGCAGGAAAGCAGAGAGGGCCAAATTGTCTGTGGCATTTGAAAGAGTTCCAGGAGGCAGTGAGAACCAGCATTACTTTTCCCCGCTGGCACCTTTGCTGTGGCAGCAAAAGCTGGACGTTTGTCTTTTTTGCTCCGGAGGCTGCCGAAAGGGAAAACAGGTGCTTTTGAGGATGGAGTCCGCAGGAAAGCAGAGAGGGCCAAATTGTCTGGGGCATTTGAAGAAGTTCCAGGAGGCAATGAGGACCAGCATCACTTTTCCCCGCTGGCACCTTTGCTGTGGCAGCAAAAGCTGGACGTTTGTCTTTTTTGCTCCGGAGGTTGCCGAAAGCGAAAACAGGTGCTTTTGAGGATGGAGTCCGCAGGAAAGCAGAGAGGGCCAAATTGTCAGGGGCATTTGAAGGGGTTCCAGGAGGCAATGAGGACCAGCATTACTTTTCCCCGCTGCCACCTTTGCTGTGGCAGCAAAAGCTGGACGTTTGTCTTTTTTGCTCCGGAGGTTGCCGAAAGCGAAAACAGGTGCTTTTGAGGATGGAGTCCGCAGGAAAGCAGAGAGGGCCAAATTGTCTGTGGCATTTGAAAGGGTTCCAGGAGGCAGTGAGAACCAGCATTACTTTTTCCCGCTGGCACCTTTGCTGTGGCAGCAAAACCTGGACGTTTGTCTTTTTTGCTCCGGAGGTTGCCGAAAGCGAAAACAGGTGCTTTTGAGGATGGAGTCCGCAGGAAAGCAGAGAGGGCCAAATTGTCTGGGGCATTTGAAAGGGTTCCAGGAGGCAGTGAGAACCAGCAATACTTTTCCCTGCTGGCACCTTTGCTGTGGCAGCAAAACCTGGACGTTTGTCTTTTTTGCTCCTGAGGATGCCGAAATCGAAAACAGGTGCTTTTGAGGATGGAGTCCGCAGGAAAGCAGAGAGGGCCAAATTGTCTGGGGCATTTGAAAGGGTTCCAGGAGGCAGTGAGAACCAGCATTACTTTTCCCCGCTGGCACCTTTGCTGTGGCAGCAAAACCTGGACGTTTGTCTTTTTTGCTCCGGAGGTTGCCGAAAGCGAAAACAGGTGCTTTTGAGGATGGAGTCCGCAGGAAAGCAGAGAGTGCCAAATTGTCTGTGGCATTTGAAAGGGTTCCAGGAGACAGTGAGAACCAGCATTACTTTTCCCCGCTGGCACCTTTGCTGTGGCAGCAAAAGCTGGACGTTTGTCTTTTTTGCTCCGGAGGTTGCCGAAAGCGAAACCAGGTGCTTTTGAGGATGGAGTCCGCAGGAAAGCAGAGAGGCCCAAATTGTCTGGGGCATTTGAAGAAGTTCCAGGAGGCAATGAGGACCAGCATTACTTTTCCCTGCTGGCACCTTTGCTGTGGCAGCAAAAGCTGGACGTTTGTCTTTTTTGTTCCGGAGGTTGCCGAAAGCGAAAACAGGTGCTTTTGAGGATGGAGTCCGCAGGAAAGCAGAGAGGGCCAAATTGTCTGTGGCATTTGAAAGGGTTCCAGGAGGCAGTGAGAACCAGCATTACTTTTCCCTGCTGGCACCTTTGCTGTGGCAGCAAAAGCTGGACGTTTGTCTTCTTTGCTCCGGAGGTTGCCGAAAGCGAAAACAGGTGCTTTTGAGGATGGAGTCCGCAGGAAAGCAGAGAGGGCCAAATTGTCTGGGGCATTTGAAGAGGTTCCAGGAGGCAATGAGGACCAGCATTACTTTTCCCCGCTGGCACCTTTGCTGTGGCAGCAAAAGCTGGACGTTTGTCTTTTTTGCTCCGGAGGTTGCCGAAAGCGAAACCAGGTGCTTTTGAGGATGGAGTCCGCAGGAAAGCAGAGAGGGCCAAATTGTCTGGGGCATTTGAAAGGGTTCCAGGAGGCAGTGAGAACCAGCATTACTTTTCCCCGCTGGCACCTTTGCTGTGGCAGCAAAAGCTGGACGTTTGTCTTTTTTGCTCCGGAGGTTGCCGAAAGCGAAAACAGGTGCTTTTGAGGATGGAGTCCGCAGGAAAGCAGAGAGGGCCAAATTGTCTGGGGCATTTGAAGAGGTTCCAGGAGGCAATGAGGACCAGCATCACTTTTCCCCGCTGGCACCTTTGCTGTGGCAGCAAAAGCTGGACGTTTGTCTTTTTTGCTCCGGAGGTTGCCGAAAGCGAAACCAGGTGCTTTTGAGGATGGAGTCCGCAGGAAAGCAGAGAGGGCCAAATTGTCTGTGGCATTTGAAAGAGTTCCAGGAGGCAGTGAGAACCAGCATTACTTTTCCCCGCTGGCACCTTTGCTGTGGCAGCAAAAGCTGGACGTTTGTCTTTTTTGCTCCGGAGGTTGCCGAAAGCGAAAACAGGTGCTTTTGAGGATGGAGTCCGCAGGAAAGCAGAGAGGGCCAAATTGTCTGGGGCATTTGAAGAAGTTCCAGGAGGCAATGAGGACCAGCATTACTTTTCCCCGCTGTCACCTTTGCTGTGGCAGCAAAACCTGGACGTTTGTCTTTTTTGCTCCGGAGGTTGCCGAAAGCGAAAACAGGTGCTTTTGAGGATGGAGTCCGCAGGAAAGCAGAGAGGGCCAAATTATCTGGGGCATTTGAAGGTGTTCCAGGAGGCAATGAGGACCAGCATTACTTTTCCCCGCTGGCACCTTTGCTGTGGCAGCAAAAGCTGGACGTTTGTCTTTTTTGCTCCGGAGGTTGCCGAAAGGGAAAACAGGTGCTTTTGAGGATGGAGTCCGCAGGAAAGCAGAGAGGGCCAAATTATCTGGGGCATTTGAAGGGGTTCCAGGAGGCAATGAGGACCAGCATTACTTTTCCCTGCTGCCACCTTTGCTGTGGCAGCAAAAGCTGGACGTTTGTCTTTTTTGCTCCGGAGGTTGCTGAAAGCGAAACCAGCTTTTGAGGATGGAGTCCGCAGGAAAGCAGAGAGGGCAAATTGTCTGGGGCATTTGAAAGGGTTCCAGGAGGCAGTGAGAACCAGCATTACTTTTTCCCGCTGGCACCTTTGCTGTGGCAGCAAAAGCTGGACGTTTGTCTTTTTTGCTCCAGAGGATGCCGAAAGCGAAAAAAGGTGCTTTTGAGGATGGAGTCCGCAGGAAAGCAGAGAGGGCCAAATTGTCTGGGGCATTTGAAGAGGTTCCAGGAGGCAATGAGGACCAGCATCACTTTTCCCCGCTGGCACCTTTGCTGTGGCAGCAAAACCTGGACGTTTGTCTTTTTTGCTCAGGAGGTTGCCGAAAGCGAAAACAGGTGCTTTTGAGGATGGAGTCCGCAGGAAAGCAGAGAGGGCCAAATTGTCTGGGGCATTTGAAAGGGTTCCAGGAGGCAGTGAGAACCAGCATTACTTTTCCCCGCTGGCACCTTTGCTGTGGCAGCAAAACCTGGATGTTTTTATTTTTTGCTCCGGAGGTTGCCGAAAGCGAAAACAGGTGCTTTTGAGAATGGAGTCCGCAGGAAAGCAGAGAGGGCCAAATTGTCTGTGGCATTTGAAGAGGTTCCAGGAGGCAATGAGGACCAGCATCACTTTTCCCCGCTGGCACCTTTGCTGTGGCAGCAAAAGCTGGACGTTTGTCTTTTTTGCTCCGGAGGTTGCCGAAAGCGAAAACAGGTGCTTTTGAGGATGGAGTCCGCAGGAAAGCAGAGAGGGCCAAATTGTCTGGGGCATTTGAAAGGGTTCCAGGAGACAGTGAGAACCAGCATTACTTTTCCCCGCTGGCACCTTTGCTGTGGCAGCAAAAGCTGGACGTTTGTCTTTTTTGCTCCGGAGGTTGCCGAAAGCGAAACCAGGTGCTTTTGAGGATGGAGTCCGCAGGAAAGCAGAGAGGGCCAAATTGTCTGGGGCATTTGAATAGGTTCCAGGAGGCAATGAGGACCAGCATCACTTTTCCCCGCTGGCACCTTTGCTGTGGCAGCAAAACCTGGACGTTTGTCTTTTTTGCTCAGGAGGTTGCCGAAAGCGAAAACAGGTGCTTTTGAGGATGGAGTCCGCAGGAAAGCAGAGAGGGCCAAATTGTCTGTGGCATTTGAAAGGGTTCCAGGAGACAGTGAGAACCAGCATTACTTTTCCCCGCTAGCACCTTTGCTGTGGCAGCAAAAGCTGGACGTTTGTCTTTTTTGCTCCAGAGGCTGCCGAAAGCGAAAACAGGTGCTTTTGAGGATGGAGTCTGCAGGAAAGCAGAGAGGGCCAAATTGTCTGTGGCATTTGAAGAGGTTCCAGGAGGCAATGAGGACCAGCATTACTTTTCCCCGCTGGCACCTTTGCTGTGGCAGCAAAAGCTGGACGTTTGTCTTCTTTGCTCCGGAGGCTGCCGAAAGCGAAAAAAGGTGCTTTTGAGGATGGAGTCCGCAGGAAAGCAGAGAGGGCCAAATTGTCTGTGGCATTTGAAAGGGTTCCAGGAGGCAGTGAGAACCAGCATCACTTTTCCCCGCTGGCACCTTTGCTGTGGCAGCAAAACCTGGACGTTTGTCTTTTTTGCTCCGGAGGCTGCCGAAAGCGAAAACAGGTGCTTTTGAGGATGGAGTCCGCAGGAAAGCAGAGAGGGCAAAATTGTCTGGGGCATTTGAAGGGGTTGCAGGAGGCAGTGAGAACCAGCATTACTTTTCCCCGCTGGCACCTTTGCTGTGGCAGCAAAAGCTGGACGATTGTCTTTTTTGCTCCGGAGGATGCCGAAAGCGAAAACAGGTGCTTTTGAGGATGGAGTCCGCAGGAAAGCAGAGAGGGCCAAATTGTCTGGGGCATTTGAAAGGGTTCCAGGAGGCAGTGAGAACCAGCATTACTTTTCCCCGCTGGCACCTTTGCTGTGGCAGCAAAACCTGGATGTTTTTATTTTTTGCTCCGGAGGTTGCCGAAAGCGAAAACAGGTGCTTTTGAGAATGGAGTCCGCAGGAAAGCAGAGAGGGCCAAATTGTCTGTGGCATTTGAAGAGGTTCCAGGAGGCAATGAGGACCAGCATCACTTTTCCCCGCTGGCACCTTTGCTGTGGCAGCAAAAGCTGGACGTTTGTCTTTTTTGCTCCGGAGGTTGCCGAAAGCGAAAACAGGTGCTTTTGAGGATGGAGTCCGCAGGAAAGCAGAGAGGGCCAAATTGTCTGGGGCATTTGAAAGGGTTCCAGGAGACAGTGAGAACCAGCATTACTTTTCCCCGCTGGCACCTTTGCTGTGGCAGCAAAAGCTGGACGTTTGTCTTTTTTGCTCCGGAGGTTGCCGAAAGCGAAACCAGGTGCTTTTGAGGATGGAGTCCGCAGGAAAGCAGAGAGGGCCAAATTGTCTGGGGCATTTGAATAGGTTCCAGGAGGCAATGAGGACCAGCATCACTTTTCCCCGCTGGCACCTTTGCTGTGGCAGCAAAACCTGGACGTTTGTCTTTTTTGCTCAGGAGGTTGCCGAAAGCGAAAACAGGTGCTTTTGAGGATGGAGTCCGCAGGAAAGCAGAGAGGGCCAAATTGTCTGTGGCATTTGAAAGGGTTCCAGGAGACAGTGAGAACCAGCATTACTTTTCCCCGCTAGCACCTTTGCTGTGGCAGCAAAAGCTGGACGTTTGTCTTTTTTGCTCCAGAGGCTGCCGAAAGCGAAAACAGGTGCTTTTGAGGATGGAGTCTGCAGGAAAGCAGAGAGGGCCAAATTGTCTGTGGCATTTGAAGAGGTTCCAGGAGGCAATGAGGACCAGCATTACTTTTCCCCGCTGGCACCTTTGCTGTGGCAGCAAAAGCTGGACGTTTGTCTTCTTTGCTCCGGAGGCTGCCGAAAGCGAAAAAAGGTGCTTTTGAGGATGGAGTCCGCAGGAAAGCAGAGAGGGCCAAATTGTCTGTGGCATTTGAAAGGGTTCCAGGAGGCAGTGAGAACCAGCATCACTTTTCCCCGCTGGCACCTTTGCTGTGGCAGCAAAACCTGGACGTTTGTCTTTTTTGCTCCGGAGGCTGCCGAAAGCGAAAACAGGTGCTTTTGAGGATGGAGTCCGCAGGAAAGCAGAGAGGGCAAAATTGTCTGGGGCATTTGAAGGGGTTGCAGGAGGCAGTGAGAACCAGCATTACTTTTCCCCGCTGGCACCTTTGCTGTGGCAGCAAAAGCTGGACGATTGTCTTTTTTGCTCCGGAGGATGCCGAAAGCGAAAACAGGTGCTTTTGAGGATGGAGTCCGCAGGAAAGCAGAGAGGGCCAAATTGTCCGGGGCATTTGAAGAGGTTCCAGGAGGCAATGAGGACCAGCATTACTTTTCCCCGCTGGCACCTTTGCTGTGGCAGCAAAAGCTGGACGTTTGTCTTTTTTGCTCCGGAGGTTGCCGAAAGCGAAACCAGGTGCTTTTGAGGATGGAGTCCGCAGGAAAGCAGAGAGGGCCAAATTGTCTGGGGCATTTGAAAGGGTTCCAGGAGACAGTGAGAACCAGCATTACTTTTCCCCGCTGGCACCTTTGCTGTGGCAGCAAAACCTGGACGTTTGTCTTTTTTGCTCCGGAGGTTGCCGAAAGCGAAACCAGGTGCTTTTGAGGATGGAGTCCGCAGGAAAGCAGAGAGGGTCAACTTGTCTGGGGCATTTGAAAGGGTTCAAGGAGGCAGTGAGAACCAGCATTACTTTTCCCCGCTGACACCTTTGCTGTGGCAGCAAAAGCTGGACGTTTGTCTTTTTTGCTCTGGAGGTTGCTAAAGGGAAAACAGGTGCTTTTGAGGATGGAGTCCGCAGGAAAGCAGAGAGGGCCAAATTGTCCGTGGCATTTGAAGAGGTTCCAGGAGGCAATGAGGACCAGCATCACTTTTCCCTGCTGGCACCTTTGCTGTGGCAGCAAAAGCTGGACGTTTGTCTTTTTTGCTCCGGAGCTTGCCGAAAGCGAAAACAGGTGTTTTTGAGGATGGAGTCCGCAGGAAAGCAGAGAGGGCCAAATTGTCTGGGGCATTTGAAAGGGTTCCAGGAGACAGTGAGAACCAGCATTACTTTTCCCCGCTGGCACCTTTGCTGTGGCAGCAAAACCTGGACGTTTGTCTTTTTTGCTCCGGAGGTTGCCGAAAGCGAAAAAAGGTGCTTTTGAGGATGGAGTCCGCAGGAAAGCAGAGAGGGCCAAATTGTCTGTGGCATTTGAAAGGGTTCCAGGAGGCAGTGAGAACCAACATTACTTTTCCCTGCTGGCACCTTTGCTGTGGCAGCAAAAGCTGGACGTTTGTCTTTTTTGCTCCGGAGGTTGACGAAAGCGAAAACAGGTGCTTTTGAGGATGGAGTCCGCAGGAAAGCAGAGAGGGCCAAATTGTCTGTGGCATTTGAAAGGGTTCCAGGAGGCAGTGAGAACCAGCATTACTTTTCCCCGCTGGCACCTTTGCTGTGGCAGCAAAAGCTGGACGTTTGTCTTCTTTGCTCCGGAGGATGCCGAAAGCGAAAACAGGTGCTTTTGAGGATGGAGTCCGCAGGAAAGCAGAGAGGGCCAAATTGTCTGTGGCATTTGAAGAGGTTCCAGGAGGCAATGAGGACCAGCATTACTTTTCCCCGCTGGCACCTTTGCTGTGGCAGCAAAAGCTGGACGTTTGTCTTTTTTGCTCCTGAGGATGCCGAAAGCGAAAACAGGTGCTTTTGAGGATGGAGTCCGCAGGAAAGCAGAGAGGGCCAAATTGTCTGTGGCATTTGAAAGGGTTCCAGGAGGCAGTGAGAACCAGCATTACTTTTCCCCGCTGGCACCTTTGCTGTGGCAGCAAAAGCTGGACGTTTGTCTTTTTTGCTCCGGAGGTTGCCGAAAGCGAAAACAGGTGCTTTTGAGGATGGAGTCCGCAGGAAAGCAGAGAGGGCCAAATTGTCTGTGGCATTTGAAAGGGTTCCAGGAGACAGTGAGAACCAGCATTACTTTTCCCCGCTGGCACCTTTGCTGTGGCAGCAAAAGCTGGACGTTTGTCTTTTTTGCTCCTGAGGTTGCCAAAAGCGAAAAAAGGTGCTTTTGAGGATGGAGTCCGCAGGAAAGCAGAGAGGGCCAAATTGTCTGTTGAATTTGAAAGGGTTCCAGGAGGCAGTGAAAACCAGCATTACTTTTCCCCGCTGGCACCTTTGCTGTGGCAGCAAAAGCTGGACGTTTGTCTTTTTTGCTCCGGAGGTTGCCGAAAGCGAAAAAGGTGCTTTTGAGGATGGAGTCCGCAGGAAAGCAGAGAGGGCCAAATTGTCTGTGGCATTTGAAGAGGTTCCAGGAGGCAATGAGGACCAGCATTACTTTTCCCCGCTGTCACCTTTGCTGTGGTAGCAAAAGCTGGACGTTTGTCTTTTCTGCTCCGGAGGTTGCCGAAAGCGAAAACAGGTGCTTTTGAGGATGGAGTCCGCAGGAAAGCAGAGAGGGCCAAATTGTCTGGGGCATTTGAAGGGGTTCCAGGAGGCAGTGAGAACCAGCATTACTTTTCCCCGCTGGCACCTTTGCTGTGGCAGCAAAAGCTGGACGTTTGTCTTTTTTGCTCCTGAGGTTGCCGAAAGTGAAAACAGGTGCTTTTGAGGATGGAGTCCGCAGGAAAGCAGAGAGGGCCAAATTGTCGGGGGCATTTGAAAGGGTTCCAAGAGACAGTGAGAACCAGCATTACTTTTCCCTGCTGGCACATTTACTGTGGCAGCAAAACCTGGACGTTTGTCTTTTTTGCTCCGGAGGTTGCCGAAAGCGAAAACAGGTGCTTTTGAGGATGGAGTCCGCAGGAAAGCAGAGAGGGCAAAATTGTCTGTGGCATTTGAAAGGGTTCCAGGAGGCAGTGAGAACCAGCATTACTTTTCCCCGCTGGCACCTTTGCTGTGGCAGCAAAACCTGGACGTTTGTCTTTTTTGCTCCGGAGGTTGCCGAAAGCGAAACCAGGTGCTTTTGAGGATGGAGTCCGCAGGAAAGCAGAGAGGGCCAAATTGTCTGGGGCATTTGAAGAGGTTCCAGGAGGCAATGAGGACCAGCATCACTTTTCCCCGCTGGCACCTTTGCTGTGGCAGCAAAAGCTGGACGTTTGTCTTTTTTGCTCCGGAGGTTGCCGAAAGCGAAAACAGGTGCTTTTGAGGATGGAGTCCGCAGGAAAGCAGAGAGGGCCAAATTGTCTGGGGCATTTGAAAGGGTTCCAGGAGGCAGTGAGAAACAGCATTACTTTTCCCCGCTGGCACCTTTGCTGTGGCAGCAAAAGCTGGACGTTTGTCTTTTTTGCTCCGGAGGTTGCCGAAAGCGAAAACAGGTGCTTTTGAGGATGGAGTCCGCAGGAAAGCAGAGAGGGCCAAATTGTCTGGGGCATTTGAAAGGGTTCCAGGAGACAGTGAGAACCAGCATTACTTTTCCCCGCTGGCACCTTTGCCGTGGCAGCAAAACCTGGACGTTTGTCTTTTTTGCTCCGGAGGTTGCCGAAAGCGAAACCAGGTGCTTTTTAGGATGGAGTCCGCAGGAAAGCAGAGAGGGCCAAATTGTCTGGGGCATTTGAAGAGGTTCCAGGAGGCAATGAGGACCAGCATCACTTTTCCCCGCTGGCACCTTTGCTGTGGCAGCAAAACCTGGACGTTTGTCTTTTTTGCTCAGGAGGTTGCCGAAAGCGAAACCAGGTGCTTTTGAGGATGGAGTCCGCAGGAAAGCAGAGAGGGCCAAATTGTCTGTGGCATTTGAAAGGGTTCCAGGAGGCAGTGAGAACCAGCATTACTTTTCCCCGCTGGCACCTTTGCTGTGGCAGCAAAACCTGGACGTTTGTCTTTTTTGCTCCAGAGGCTGCCGAAAGCGAAAACAGGTGCTTTTGAGGATGGAGTCCGCAGGAAAGCAGAGAGGGCCAAATTGTCTGTGGCATTTGAAGAGGTTCCAGGAGGCAATGAGGACCAGCATCACTTTTCCCCGCTGGCACCTTTGCTGTGGCAGCAAAAGCTGGACGTTTGTCTTTTTTGCTCCGGAGGTTGCCGAAAGCGAAAACAGGTGCTTTTGAGGATGGAGTCCGCAGGAAAGCAGAGAGGGCCAAATTGTCTGTGGCATTTGAAAGGGTTCCAGGAGGCAGTGAGAACCAGCATTACTTTTCCCCGCTGGACCCTTTGCTGTGGCAGCAAAACCTGGACGTTTGTCTTTTTTGCTCCGGAGGCTGCCGAAAGCGAAAACAGGTGCTTTTGAGGATGGAGTCCGCAGGAAAGCAGAGAGGGCCAAATTGTCTGTGGCATTTGAAAGGGTTCCAGGAGACAGTGAGAACCAGCATTACTTTTCCCCGCTGGCACCTTTGCTGTGGCAGCAAAACCTGGACGTTTGTCTTTTTTGCTCAGGAGGTTGCCGAAAGCGAAACCAGGTGCTTTTGAGGATGGAGTCCACAGGAAAGCAGAGAGGGCCAAATTGTCTGTGGCATTTGAAAGGGTTCCAGGAGGCAGTGAGAACCAGCATTACTTTTCCCCGCTGGCACCTTTGCTGTGGCAGCAAAACCTGGACGTTTGTCTTTTTTGCTCCGGAGGTTGCCGAAAGCGAAACCAGGTGCTTTTGAGGATGGAGTCCGCAGGAAAGCAGAGAGGGCCAAATTGTCTGTGGCATTTGAAAGGGTTCCAGGAGGCAGTGAGAACCAGCATTACTTTTCCCCGCTGGCACCTTTGCTGTGGCAGCAAAAGCTGGACGTTTGTCTTTTTTGCTCCAGAGGCTGCCGAAAGCGAAAACAGGTGCTTTTGAGGATGGAGTCCGCAGGAAAGCAGAGAGGGCCAAATTGTCTGTGGCATTTGAAGAGGTTCCAGGAGGCAATGAGGACCAGCATCACTTTTCCCCGCTGGCACCTTTGCTGTGGCAGCAAAAGCTGGACGTTTGTCTTTTTTGCTCCGGAGGTTGCCGAAAGCGAAAACAGGTGCTTTTGAGGATGGAGTCCGCAGGAAAGCAGAGAGGGCCAAATTGTCTGTGGCATTTGAAAGGGTTCCAGGAGGCAGTGAGAACCAGCATTACTTTTCCCCGCTGGCACCTTTGCTGTGGCAGCAAAAGCTGGACGTTTGTCTTTTTTGCTCCAGAGGCTGCCGAAAGCGAAAACAGGTGCTTTTGAGGATGGAGTCCGCAGGAAAGCAGAGAGGGCCAAATTGTCTGTGGCATTTGAAGAGGTTCCAGGAGGCAATGAGGACCAGCATCACTTTTCCCCGCTGGCACCTTTGCTGTGGCAGCAAAAGCTGGACGTTTGTCTTTTTTGCTCCGGAGGTTGCCGAAAGCGAAAACAGGTGCTTTTGAGGATGGAGTCCGCAGGAAAGCAGAGAGGGCCAAATTGTCTGTGGCATTTGAAAGGGTTCCAGGAGGCAGTGAGAACCAGCATTACTTTTCCCCGCTGGCACCTTTGCTGTGGCAGCAAAACCTGGACGTTTGTCTTTTTTGCTCCGGAGGATGCCGAAAGCGAAAACAGGTGCTTTTGAGGATGGAGTCCGCAGGAAAGCAGAGAGGGCCAAATTGTCTGTGGCATTTGAAAGGGTTCCAGGAGACAGTGAGAACCAGCATTACTTTTCCCCGCTGGCACCTTTGCTGTGGCAGCAAAAGCTGGACGTTTGTCTTTTTTGCTCCGGAGGTTGCCGAAAGCGAAACCAGGTGCTTTTTAGGATGGAGTCCGCAGGAAAGCAGAGAGGGCCAAATTGTCTGTGGCATTTGAAGAGGTTCCAGGAGGCAATGAGGACCAGCATCACTTTTCCCCGCTGGCACCTTTGCTGTGGCAGCAAAAGCTGGACGTTTGTCTTTTTTGCTCAGGAGGTTGCCGAAAGCGAAACCAGGTGCTTTTGAGGATGGAGTCCACAGGAAAGCAGAGAGGGCCAAATTGTCTGTGGCATTTGAAAGGGTTCCAGGAGGCAGTGAGAACCAGCATTACTTTTCCCCGCTGGCACCTTTGCTGTGGCAGCAAAACCTGGACGTTTGTCTTTTTTGCTCCGGAGGTTGCCGAAAGCGAAACCAGGTGCTTTTTAGGATGGAGTCCGCAGGAAAGCAGAGAGGGCCAAATTGTCTGGGGCATTTGAAGAGGTTCCAGGAGGCAATGAGGACCAGCATCACTTTTCCCCGCTGGCACCTTTGCTGTGGCAGCAAAACCTGGACGTTTGTCTTTTTTGCTCAGGAGGTTGCCGAAAGCGAAACCAGGTGCTTTTGAGGATGGAGTCCGCAGGAAAGCAGAGAGGGCCAAATTGTCTGTGGCATTTGAAAGGGTTCCAGGAGGCAGTGAGAACCAGCATTACTTTTCCCCGCTGGCACCTTTGCTGTGGCAGCAAAAGCTGGACGTTTGTCTTTTTTGCTCCAGAGGCTGCCGAAAGCGAAAACAGGTGCTTTTGAGGATGGAGTCCGCAGGAAAGCAGAGAGGGCCAAATTGTCTGTGGCATTTGAAGAGGTTCCAGGAGGCAATGAGGACCAGCATCACTTTTCCCCGCTGGCACCTTTGCTGTGGCAGCAAAAGCTGGACGTTTGTCTTTTTTGCTCCGGAGGTTGCCGAAAGCGAAAACAGGTGCTTTTGAGGATGGAGTCCGCAGGAAAGCAGAGAGGGCCAAATTGTCTGTGGCATTTGAAAGGGTTCCAGGAGACAGTGAGAACCAGCATTACTTTTCCCCGCTGGCACCTTTGCTGTGGCAGCAAAAGCTGGACGTTTGTCTTTTTTGCTCCGGAGGTTGCCGAAAGCGAAAACAGGTGCTTTTGAGGATGGAGTCCGCAGGAAAGCAGAGAGGGCCAAATTGTCTGGGGCATTTGAAGAGGTTCCAGGAGGCAATGAGGACCAGCATTACTTTTCCCCGCTGTCACCTTTGCTGTGGCAGCAAAAGCTGGACGATTGTCTTTTTTGCTCAGGAGGTTGCCGAAAGCGAAAACAGGTGCTTTTGAGGATGGAGTCCGCAGGAAAGCAGAGAGGGCCAAATTGTCCGGGGCATTTGAAAGGGTTCCAGGAGGCAGTGAGAACCAGCATTACTTTTCCCCGCTGGCACCTTTGCTGTGGCAGCAAAACCTGGACGTTTGTCTTTTTTGCTCCGGAGGCTGCCGAAAGCGAAAACAGGTGCTTTTGAGGATGGAGTCCGCAGGAAAGCAGAGAGGGCCAAATTGTCTGGGGCATTTGAAGGGGTTGCAGGAGGCAGTGAGAACCAGCATTACTTTTCCCCGCTGGCACCTTTGCTGTGGCAGCAAAACCTGGACGTTTGTCTTTTTTGCTCCGGAGGTTGCCGAAAGCGAAAACAGGTGCTTTTGAGGATGGAGTCCGCAGGAAAGCAGAGAGGGCCAAATTGTCTGGGGCATTTGAAGAGGTTCCAGGAGGCAATGAGGACCAGCATTACTTTTCCCCGCTGGCACCTTTGCTGTGGCAGCAAAAGCTGGACGTTTGTCTTTTTTGCTCCGGAGGTTGCCGAAAGCGAAAACAGGTGCTTTTGAGGATGGAGTCCGCAGGAAAGCAGAGAGGGCCAAATTGTCTGGGGCATTTGAAAGGGTTCCAGGAGACAGTGAGAACCAGCATTACTTTTCGCCGCTGGCACCTTTGCTGTGGCAGCAAAACCTGGACGTTTGTCTTTTTTGCTCCGGAGGTTGCCGAAAGCGAAACCAGGTGCTTTTGAGGATGGAGTCCGCAGGAAAGCAGAGAGGGCCAAATTGTCTGGGGCATTTGAAAGGGTTCAAGGAGGCAGTGAGAACCAGCATTACTTTTCCCCGCTGACACCTTTGCTGTGGCAGAAAAGCTGGACGATTGTCTTTTTTGCTCCGGAGGTTGCTGAAAGCGAAAACAGGTGCTTTTGAGGATGGAGTCCGCAGGAAAGCAGAGAGGGCCAAATTGTCCGTGGCATTTGAAGAGGTTCCAGGAGGCAATGAGGACCAGCATCACTTTTCCCTGCTGGCACCTTTGCTGTGGCAGCAAAAGCTGGACGTTTGTCTTTTTTGCTCCGGAGGTTGCCAAAAGCGAAAACAGGTGCTTTTGAGGATGGAGTCCGCAGGAAAGCAGAGAGGGCCAGATTGTCTGGGGCATTTGAAGAGGTTCCAGGAGGCAATGAGGACCAGGATTACTTTTCCCCGCTGGCACCTTTGCTGTGGCAGCAAAACCTGGACGTTTGTCTTTTTTGCTCCGGAGGTTGCCGAAAGCGAAAAAAGGTGCTTTTGAGGATGGAGTCCGCAGGAAAGCAGAGAGGGCCAAATTGTCTGTGGCATTTGAAAGGGTTCCAGGAGGCAGTGAGAACCAGCATTACTTTTCCCCGCTGGCACCTTTGCTGTGGCAGCAAAACCTGGACGTTTGTCTTTTTTGCTCCGGAGGTTGCCGAAAGCGAAAACAGGTGCTTTTGAGGATGGAGTCCGCAGGAAAGCAGAGAGGGCCAAATTGTCTGGGGCATTTGAAAGGGTTCCAGGAGGCAGTGAGAACCAGCATTACTTTTCCCCGCTGGCACCTTTGCTGTGGCAGCAAAAGCTGGACGTTTGTCTTCTTTGCTCCGGAGGTTGCCGAAAGCGAAAACAGGTGCTTTTGAGGATGGAGTCCGCAGGAAAGCAGAGAGGGCCAAATTGTCTGTGGCATTTGAAGAGGTTCCAGGAGGCAATGAGGACCAGCATTACTTTTCCCCGCTGTCACCTTTGCTGTGGTAGCAAAAGCTGGACGTTTGTCTTTTTTGCTCCTGAGGATGCCGAAAGCGAAAACAGGTGCTTTTGAGGATGGAGTCCGCAGGAAAGCAGAGAGGGCCAAATTGTCTGTGGCATTTGAAGGGGTTCCAGGAGGCAGTGAGAACCAGCATTACTTTTCCCCGCTGGCACCTTTGCTGTGGCAGCAAAAGCTGGACGTTTGTCTTTTTTGCTCCTGAGGTTGCCGAAAGTGAAAACAGGTGCTTTTTAGGATGGAGTCCGCAGGAAAGCAGAGAGGGCCAAATTGTCTGGGGCATTTGAAAGGGTTCCAACAGACAGTGAGAACCAGCATTACTTTTCCCTGCTGGCACATTTGCTGTGGCAGCAAAACCTGGACGTTTGTCTTTTTTGCTCCGGAGGTTGCCGAAAGCGAAAACAGGTGCTTTTGAGGATGGAGTCCGCAGGAAAGCAGAGAGGGCAAAATTGTCTGGGGCATTTGAAAGGGTTCCAGGAGGCAGTGAGAACCAGCATTACTTTTCCCCGCTGGCACCTTTGCTGTGGCAGCAAAACCTGGACGTTTGTCTTTTTTGCTCCGGAGGTTGCCGAAAGCGAAACCAGGTGCTTTTGAGGATGGAGTCCGCAGGAAAGCAGAGAGGGCCAAATTGTCTGTGGCATTTGAAGAGGTTCCAGGAGGCAATGAGGACCAGCATCACTTTTCCCCGCTGGCACCTTTGCTGTGGCAGCAAAACCTGGACGTTTGTCTTTTTTGCTCCAGAGGTTGCCGAAAGCGAAAACAGGTGCTTTTGAGGATGGAGTCCGCAGGAAAGCAGAGAGGGCCAAATTGTCTGTGGCATTTGAAAGGGTTCCAGGAGGCAGTGAGAACCAGCATTACTTTTCCCCGCTGGCACCTTTGCTGTGGCAGCAAAAGCTGGACGTTTGTCTTTTTTGCTCCGGAGGTTGCCGAAAGCGAAAACAGGTGCTTTTGAGGATGGAGTCCGCAGGAAAGCAGAGAGGGCCAAATTGTCTGGGGCATTTGAAAGGGTTCCAGGAGACAGTGAGAACCAGCATTACTTTTCCCCGCTGTCACCTTTGCTGTGGCAGCAAAACCTGGACGTTTGTCTTTTTTGCTCCGGAGTTTGCCGAAAGCGAAACCAGGTGCTTTTTAGGATGGAGTCCGCAGGAAAGCAGAGAGGGCCAAATTGTCTGTGGCATTTGAAAGGGTTCCAGGAGGCAGTGAGAACCAGCATTACTTTTCCCCGCTGGCACCTTTGCTGTGGCAGCAAAAGCTGGACGTTTGTCTTTTTTGCTCCGGAGGTTGCCGAAAGCGAAAACAGGTGCTTTTGAGGATGGAGTCCGCAGGAAAGCAGAGAGGGCCAAATTGTCTGTGGCATTTGAAAGGGTTCCAGGAGACAGTGAGAACCAGCATTACTTTTCCCCGCTGGCACCTTTGCTGTGGCAGCAAAAGCTGGACGTTTGTCTTTTTTGCTCCGAAGGTTGCCGAAAGCGAAAAAGGTGCTTTTGAGGATGGAGTCCGCAGGAAAGCAGAGAGGGCCAAATTGTCTGGGGCATTTGAAGAGGTTCCAGGAGGCAATGAGGACCAGCATTACTTTTCCCCGCTGTCACCTTTGCTGTGGTAGCAAAAGCTGGACGTTTGTCTTTTCTGCTCCGGAGGTTGCCGAAAGCGAAAACAGGTGCTTTTGAGGATGGAGTCCGCAGGAAAGCAGAGAGGGCCAAATTGTCTGTGGCATTTGAAGGGGTTCCAGGAGGCAGTGAGAACCAGCATTACTTTTCCCCGCTGGCACCTTTGCTGTGGCAGCAAAACCTGGACGTTTGTCTTTTTTGCTCCGGAGGTTGCCGAAAGCGAAACCAGGTGCTTTTGAGGATGGAGTCCGCAGGAAAGCAGAGAGGGCCAAATTGTCTGTGGCATTTGAAGAGGTTCCAGGAGGCAATGAGGACCAGCATCACTTTTCCCCGCTGGCACCTTTGCTGTGGCAGCAAAACCTGGACGTTTGTCTTTTTTGCTCCGGAGGTTGCCGAAAGCGAAAACAGGTGCTTTTGAGGATGGAGTCCGCAGGAAAGCAGAGAGGGCCAAATTGTCTGTGGCATTTGAAAGGGTTCCAGGAGGCAGTGAGAACCAGCATTACTTTTCCCCGCTGGCACCTTTGCTGTGGCAGCAAAAGCTGGACGTTTGTCTTTTTTGCTCCGGAGGTTGCCGAAAGCGAAAACAGGTGCTTTTGAGGATGGAGTCCGCAGGAAAGCAGAGAGGGCCAAATTGTCTGGGGCATTTGAAAGGGTTCCAGGAGACAGTGAGAACCAGCATTACTTTTCCCCGCTGTCACCTTTGCTGTGGCAGCAAAACCTGGACGTTTGTCTTTTTTGCTCCGGAGGTTGCCGAAAGCGAAACCAGGTGCTTTTTAGGATGGAGTCCGCAGGAAAGCAGAGAGGGCCAAATTGTCTGGGGCATTTGAAGAGGTTCCAGGAGGCAATGAGGACCAGCATCACTTTTCCCCGCTGGCACCTTTGCTGTGGCAGCAAAACCTGGACGTTTGTCTTTTTTGCTCAGGGGGTTGCCGAAAGCGAAAACAGGTGCTTTTGAGGATGGAGTCCGCAGGAAAGCAGAGAGGGCCAAATTGTCTGTGGCATTTGAAAGGGTTCCAGGAGGCAGTGAGAACCAGCATTACTTTTCCCCGCTGGCACCTTTGCTGTGGCAGCAAAAGCTGGACGTTTGTCTTTTTTGCTCCGGAGGTTGCCGAAAGCGAAAACAGGTGCTTTTGAGGATGGAGTCCGCAGGAAAGCAGAGAGGGCCAAATTGTCTGGGGCATTTGAAAGGGTTCCAGGAGGCAGTGAGAACCAGCATTACTTTTCCCCGCTGGCACCTTTGCTGTGGCAGCAAAAGCTGGACGTTTGTCTTTTTTGCTCCGGAGGTTGCCGAAAGCGAAAACAGGTGCTTTTGAGGATGGAGTCCGCAGGAAAGCAGAGAGGGCCAAATTGTCTGGGGCATTTGAAAGGGTTCCAGGAGGCAGTGAGAACCAGCATTACTTTTCCCCGCTGGCACCTTTGCTGTGGCAGCAAAAGCTGGACGTTTGTCTTTTTTGCTCCGGAGGTTGCCGAAAGCGAAAACAGGTGCTTTTGAGGATGGAGTCCGCAGGAAAGCAGAGAGGGCCAAATTGTCTGTGGCATTTGAAGAGGTTCCAGGAGGCAATGAGGACCAGCATCACTTTTCCCCGCTGGCACCTTTGCTGTGGCAGCAAAACCTGGACGTTTGTCTTTTTTGCTCAGGAGGTTGCCGAAAGCGAAAACAGGTGCTTTTGAGGATGGAGTCCGCAGGAAAGCAGAGAGGGCCAAATTGTCTGTGGCATTTGAAGAGGTTCCAGGAGGCAATGAGGACCAGCATCACTTTTCCCCGCTGGCACCTTTGCTGTGGCAGCAAAAGCTGGACGTTTGTCTTTTTTGCTCCGGAGGTTGCCGAAAGCGAAAACAGGTGCTTTTGAGGATGGAGTCCGCAGGAAAGCAGAGAGGGCCAAATTGTCTGGGGCATTTGAAAGGGTTCCAGGAGACAGTGAGAACCAGCATTACTTTTCCCCGCTGGCACCTTTGCTGTGGCAGCAAAAGCTGGACGTTTGTCTTTTTTGCTCCGGAGGTTGCCGAAAGCGAAAACAGGTGCTTTTGAGGATGGAGTCCGCAGGAAAGCAGAGAGGGCCAAATTGTCTGTGGCATTTGAAGAGGTTCCAGGAGGCAATGAGGACCAGCATTACTTTTCCCCGCTGTCACCTTTGCTGTGGCAGCAAAAGCTGGACGATTGTCTTTTTTGCTCCGGAGGATGCCGAAAGCGAAAACAGGTGCTTTTGAGGATGGAGTCCGCAGGAAAGCAGAGAGGGCCAAATTGTCCAGGGCATTTGAAAGGGTTCCAGGAGGCAGTGAGAACCAGCATTACTTTTCCCCGCTGGCACCTTTGCTGTGGCAGCAAAACCTGGACGTTTGTCTTTTTTGCTCCGGAGGCTGCCGAAAGCGAAAACAGGTGCTTTTGAGGATGGAGTCCGCAGGAAAGCAGAGAGGGCCAAATTGTCTGGGGCATTTGAAGGGGTTCCAGGAGACAGTGAGAACCAGCATTACTTTTCCCCGCTGGCACCTTTGCTGTGGCAGCAAAAGCTGGACGTTTGTCTTTTTTGCTCCGGAGGTTGCCGAAAGCGAAAACAGGTGCTTTTGAGGATGGAGTCCGCAGGAAAGCAGAGAGGGCCAAATTGTCTGGGGCATTTGAAGAGGTTCCAGGAGGCAATGAGGACCAGCATTACTTTTCCCCGCTGGCACCTTTGCTGTGGCAGCAAAACCTGGACGTTTGTCTTTTTTGCTCAGGAGGCTGCCGAAAGCGAAAACAGGTGCTTTTGAGGATGGAGTCCGCAGGAAAGCAGAGAGGGCCAAATTGTCTGGGGCATTTGAAAGGGTTCCAGGAGACAGTGAGAACCAGCATTACTTTTCCCCGCTGGCACCTTTGCTGTGGCAGCAAAAGCTGGACATTTGTCTTTTTTGCTCCGGAGGTTGCCGAAAGCGAAAACAGGTGCTTTTGAGGATGGAGTCCGCAGGAAAGCAGAGAGGGCCAAATTGTCTGTGGCATTTGAAAGGGTTCAAGGAGGCAGTGAGAACCAGCATTACTTTTCCCCGCTGACACCTTTGCTGTGACAGAAAAGCTGGACGTTTGTCTTTTTTGCTCCGGAGGTTGCCGAAAGCGAAAACAGGTGCTTTTGAGGATGGAGTCCGCAGGAAAGCAGAGAGGGCCAAATTGTCTGGGGCATTTGAAGAGGTTCCAGGAGGCAATGAGGACCAGCATCACTTTTCCCCGCTGGCACCTTTGCTGTGGCAGCAAAACCTGGACGTTTGTCTTTTTTGCTCAGGAGGTTGCGAAAGCGAAAACAGGTGCTTTTGAGGATGGAGTCCGCAGGAAAGCAGAGAGGGCCAAATTGTCTGGGGCATTTGAAGGGGTTGCAGGAGGCAGTGAGAACCAGCATTACTTTTCCCCGCTGGCACCTTTGCTGTGGCAGCAAAAGCTGGACGATTGTCTTTTTTGCTCCGGAGGATGCCGAAAGCGAAAACAGGTGCTTTTGAGGATGGAGTCCGCAGGAAAGCAGAGAGGGCCAAATTGTCTGTGGCATTTGAAGAGGTTCCAGGAGGCAATGAGGACCAGCATCACTTTTCCCCGCTGGCACCTTTGCTGTGGCAGCAAAAGCTGGACGTTTGTCTTTTTTGCTCCGGAGGTTGCCGAAAGCGAAAACAGGTGCTTTTGAGGATGGAGTCCGCAGGAAAGCAGAGAGGGCCAAATTGTCTGGGGCATTTGAAAGGGTTCCAGGAGGCAGTGAGAACCAGCATTACTTTTCCCCGCTGGCACCTTTGCTGTGGCAGCAAAAGCTGGACGTTTGTCTTTTTTGCTCCGGAGGTTGCCGAAAGCGAAAACAGGTGCTCTTGAGGATGGAGTCCGCAGGAAAGCAGAGAGGGCCAAATTGTCTGTGGCATTTGAAGAGGTTCCAGGAGGCAATGAGGACCAGCATTACTTTTCCCTGCTGGCACCTTTGCTGTGGCAGCAAAACCTGGACGATTGTCTTTTTTGCTCCGGAGGATGCCGAAAGCGAAAACAGGTGCTTTTGAGGATGGAGTCCGCAGGAAAGCAGAGAGGGCCAAATTGTCCAGGGCATTTGAAAGGGTTCCAGGAGGCAGTGAGAACCAGCATTACTTTTCCCCGCTGGCACCTTTGCTGTGGCAGCAAAACCTGGACGTTTGTCTTTTTTGCTCCGGAGGCTGCCGAAATCGAAAACAGGTGCTTTTGAGGATGGAGTCCGCAGGAAAGCAGAGAGGGCCAAATTGTCTGGGGCATTTGAAGGGGTTCCAGGAGACAGTGAGAACCAGCATTACTTTTCCCCGCTGGCACCTTTGCTGTGGCAGCAAAAGCTGGACGTTTGTCTTTTTTGCTCCGGAGGTTGCCGAAAGCGAAAACAGGTGCTTTTGAGGATGGAGTCCGCAGGAAAGCAGAGAGGGCCAAATTGTCTGGGGCATTTGAAAGGGTTCCAGGAGGCAGTGAGAACCAGCATTACTTTTCCCCGCTGGCACCTTTGCTGTGGCAGCAAAAGCTGGACGTTTGTCTTTTTTGCTCCGGAGGTTGCCGAAAGCTAAAACAGGTGCTTTAGAGGATGGAGTCCGCAGGAAAGCAGAGAGGGCCAAATTGTCTGGGGCATTTGAAAGGGTTCCAGGAGACAGTGAGAACCAGCATTACTTTTCCCCGCTGGCACCTTTGCTGTGGCAGCAAAACCTGGACGTTGGTCTTTTTTGCTCCGGAGGTTGCCGAAAGCGAAACCAGGTGCTTTTTAGGATGGAGTCCGCAGGAAAGCAGAGAGGGCCAAATTGTCTGGGGCATTTGAAGAGGTTCCAGGAGGCAATGAGGACCAGCATCACTTTTCCCCGCTGGCACCTTTGCTGTGGCAGCAAAACCTGGACGTTTGTCTTTTTTGCTCCGGAGGTTGCCGAAAGCGAAAACAGGTGCTTTTGAGGATGGAGTCCGCAGGAAAGCAGAGAGGGCCAAATTGTCTGTGGCATTTGAAAGGGTTCCAGGAGGCAGTGAGAACCAGCATTACTTTTCCCCGCTGGCACCTTTGCTGTGGCAGCAAAAGCTGGACGTTTGTCTTTTTTGCTCCAGAGGTTGCCGAAAGCGAAAACAGGTGCTTTTGAGGATGGAGTCCGCAGGAAAGCAGAGAGGGCCAAATTGTCTGTGGCATTTGAAGAGATTCCAGGAGGCAATGAGGACCAGCATCACTTTTCCCCGCTGGCACCTTTGCTGTGGCAGCAAAAGCTGGACGTTTGTCTTTTTTGCTCCGGAGGTTGCCGAAAGCGAAAACAGGTGCTTTTGAGGATGGAGTCCGCAGGAAAGCAGAGAGGGCCAAATTGTCCAGGGCATTTGAAAGGGTTCCAGGAGGCAGTGAGAACCAGCATTACTTTTCCCCGCTGGCACCTTTGCTGTGGCAGCAAAACCTGGACGTTTGTCTTTTTTGCTCCGGAGGCTGCCGAAAGCGAAAACAGGTGCTTTTGAGGATGGAGTCCGCAGGAAAGCAGAGAGGGCCAAATTGTCTGGGGCATTTGAAGGGGTTCCAGGAGACAGTGAGAACCAGCATTACTTTTCCCCGCTGGCACCTTTGCTGTGGCAGCAAAAGCTGGACGTTTGTCTTTTTTGCTCCAGAGGTTGCCGAAAGCGAAAACAGGTGCTTTTGAGGATGGAGTCCGCAGGAAAGCAGAGAGGGCCAAATTGTCTGGGGCATTTGAAGAGGTTCCAGGAGGCAATGAGGACCAGCATTACTTTTCCCCGCTGGCACCTTTGCTGTGGCAGCAAAAGCTGGACGTTTGTCTTTTTTGCTCCGGAGGTTGCCGAAAGCGAAAACAGGTGCTTTTGAGGATGGAGTCCGCAGGAAAGCAGAGAGGGCCAAATTGTCTGTGGCATTTGAAGAGGTTCCAGGAGGCAATGAGGACCAGCATCACTTTTCCCCGCTGGCACCTTTGCTGTGGCAGCAAAAGCTGGACGTTTGTCTTTTTTGCTCCGGAGGTTGCCGAAAGCGAAAACAGGTGCTTTTGAGGATGGAGTCCGCAGGAAAGCAGAGAGGGCCAAATTGTCTGGGGCATTTGAAAGGGTTCCAGGAGGCAGTGAGAACCAGCATTACTTTTCCCCGCTGGCACCTTTGCTGTGGCAGCAAAAGCTGGACGTTTGTCTTTTTTGCTCCAGAGGCTGCCGAAAGCGAAAACAGGTGCTTTTGAGGATGGAGTCCGCAGGAAAGCAGAGAGGGCCAAATTGTCTGTGGCATTTGAAGAGGTTCCAGGAGGAAATGAGGACCAGCATCACTTTTCCCCGCTGGCACCTTTGCTGTGGCAGCAAAAGCTGGACGTTTGTCTTTTTTGCTCCGGAGGTTGCCGAAAGCGAAAACAGGTGCTTTTGAGGATGGAGTCCGCAGGAAAGCAGAGAGGGCCAAATTGTCTGGGGCATTTGAAAGGGTTCCAGGAGACAGTGAGAACCAGCATTACTTTTCCCCGCTGGCACCTTTGCTGTGGCAGCAAAAGCTGGACGTTTGTCTTTTTTGCTCCGGAGGTTGCCGAAAGCGAAAACAGGTGCTCTTGAGGATGGAGTCCGCAGGAAAGCAGAGAGGGCCAAATTGTCTGTGGCATTTGAAAGGGTTCCAGGAGGCAGTGAGAACCAGCATTACTTTTCCCCGCTGGCACCTTTGCTGTGGCAGCAAAACCTGGACGTTTGTCTTTTTTGCTCCGGAGGATGCCGAAAGCGAAAACAGGTGCTTTTGAGGATGGAGTCCGCAGGAAAGCAGAGAGGGCCAAATTGTCTGGGGCATTTGAAAGGGTTCCAGGAGGCAGTGAGAACCAGCATTACTTTTCCCCGCTGGCACCTTTGCTGTGGCAGCAAAACCTGGACGTTTGTCTTTTTTGCTCCGGAGGCTGCCGAAATCGAAAACAGGTGCTTTTGAGGATGGAGTCCGCAGGAAAGCAGAGAGGGCCAAATTGTCTGGGGCATTTGAAGGGGTTCCAGGAGACAGTGAGAACCAGCATTACTTTTCCCCGCTGGCACCTTTGCTGTGGCAGCAAAAGCTGGACGTTTGTCTTTTTTGCTCCGGAGGTTGCCGAAAGCGAAAACAGGTGCTTTTGAGGATGGAGTCCGCAGGAAAGCAGAGAGGGCCAAATTGTCTGTGGCATTTGAAAGGGTTCCAGGAGGCAGTGAGAACCAGCATTACTTTTCCCCGCTGGCACCTTTGCTGTGGCAGCAAAAGCTGGACGTTTGTCTTTTTTGCTCCAGAGGCTGCCGAAAGCGAAAACAGGTGCTTTTGAGGATGGAGTCCGCAGGAAAGCAGAGAGGGCCAAATTGTCTGTGGCATTTGAAGAGATTCCAGGAGGCAATGAGGACCAGCATCACTTTTCCCCGCTGGCACCTTTGCTGTGGCAGCAAAACCTGGACGTTTGTCTTTTTTGCTCCGGAGGTTGCCGAAAGCGAAAACAGGTGCTTTTGAGGATGGAGTCCGCAGGAAAGCAGAGAGGGCCAAATTGTCCAGGGCATTTGAAAGGGTTCCAGGAGGCAGTGAGAACCAGCATTACTTTTCCCCGCTGGCACCTTTGCTGTGGCAGCAAAACCTGGACGTTTGTCTTTTTTGCTCCGGAGCTTGCCGAAAGCTAAAACAGGTGCTTTAGAGGATGGAGTCCGCAGGAAAGCAGAGAGGGCCAAATTGTCTGGGGCATTTGAAAGGGTTCCAGGAGACAGTGAGAACCAGCATTACTTTTCCCCGCTGGCACCTTTGCTGTGGCAGCAAAACCTGGACGTTGGTCTTTTTTGCTCCGGAGGTTGCCGAAAGCGAAACGAGGTGCTTTTTAGGATGGAGTCCGCAGGAAAGCAGAGAGGGCCAAATTGTCTGTGGCATTTGAAGAGGTTCCAGGAGGCAATGAGGACCAGCATCACTTTTCCCCGCTGGCACCTTTGCTGTGGCAGCAAAACCTGGACGTTTGTCTTTTTTGCTCAGGAGGTTGCCGAAAGCGAAACCAGGTGCTTTTGAGGATGGAGTCCGCAGGAAAGCAGAGAGGGCCAAATTGTCTGTGGCATTTGAAAGGGTTCCAGGAGGCAGTGAGAACCAGCATTACTTTTCCCCGCTGGCACCTTTGCTGTGGCAGCAAAAGCTGGACGTTTGTCTTTTTTGCTCCAGAGGCTGCCGAAAGCGAAAACAGGTGCTTTTGAGGATGGAGTCCGCAGGAAAGCAGAGAGGGCCAAATTGTCTGTGGCATTTGAAGAGATTCCAGGAGGCAATGAGGACCAGCATCACTTTTCCCCGCTGGCACCTTTGCTGTGGCAGCAAAAGCTGGACGTTTGTCTTTTTTGCTCCGGAGGTTGCCGAAAGCGAAAACAGGTGCTTTTGAGGATGGAGTCCGCAGGAAAGCAGAGAGGGCCAAATTGTCCAGGGCATTTGAAAGGGTTCCAGGAGGCAGTGAGAACCAGCATTACTTTTCCCCGCTGGCACCTTTGCTGTGGCAGCAAAACCTGGACGTTTGTCTTTTTTGCTCCGGAGGCTGCCGAAAGCGAAAACAGGTGCTTTTGAGGATGGAGTCCGCAGGAAAGCAGAGAGGGCCAAATTGTCTGGGGCATTTGAAGGGGTTCCAGGAGACAGTGAGAACCAGCATTACTTTTCCCCGCTGGCACCTTTGCTGTGGCAGCAAAAGCTGGACGTTTGTCTTTTTTGCTCCAGAGGTTGCCGAAAGCGAAAACAGGTGCTTTTGAGGATGGAGTCCGCAGGAAAGCAGAGAGGGCCAAATTGTCTGGGGCATTTGAAGAGGTTCCAGGAGGCAATGAGGACCAGCATTACTTTTCCCCGCTGGCACCTTTGCTGTGGCAGCAAAAGCTGGACGTTTGTCTTTTTTGCTCCGGAGGTTGCCGAAAGCGAAAACAGGTGCTTTTGAGGATGGAGTCCGCAGGAAAGCAGAGAGGGCCAAATTGTCTGTGGCATTTGAAGAGGTTCCAGGAGGCAATGGGGACCAGAATCACTTTTCCCCGCTGGCACCTTTGCTGTGGCAGCAAAAGCTGGACGTTTGTCTTTTTTGCTCCGGAGGTTGCCGAAAGCGAAAACAGGTGCTTTTGAGGATGGAGTCCGCAGGAAAGCAGAGAGGGCCAAATTGTCTGTGGCATTTGAAAGGGTTCCAGGAGGCAGTGAGAACCAGCATTACTTTTCCCCGCTGGCACCTTTGCTGTGGCAGCAAAACCTGGACGTTTGTCTTTTTTGCTCCGGAGGCTGCCGAAAGCGAAAACAGGTGCTTTTGAGGATGGAGTCCGCAGGAAAGCAGAGAGGGCCAAATTGTCTGGGGCATTTGAAGGGGTTCCAGGAGACAGTGAGAACCAGCATTACTTTTCCCCGCTGGCACCTTTGCTGTGGCAGCAAAAGCTGGACGTTTGTCTTTTTTGCTCCGGAGGTTGCTGAAAGCGAAAACAGGTGCTTTTGAGGATGGAGTCCGCAGGAAAGCAGAGAGGGCCAAATTGTCTGGGGCATTTGAAAGGGTTCCAGGAGACAGTGAGAACCAGCATTACTTTTCCCCGCTGGCACCTTTGCTGTGGCAGCAAAACCTGGACGTTTGTCTTTTTTGCTCCGGAGGTTGCCGAAAGCGAAAACAGGTGCTTTTGAGGATGGAGTCCGCAGGAAAGCAGAGAGGGCCAAATTGTCTGGGGCATTTGAAGAGGTTCCAGGAGGCAATGAGGACCAGCATCACATTTCCCCGCTGGCACCTTTGCTGTGGCAGCAAAAGCTGGACGTTTGTCTTTTTTGCTCCGGAGGTTGCCGAAAGCGAAAACAGGTGCTTTTGAGGATGGAGTCCGCAGGAAAGCAGAGAGGGCCAAATTGTCTGGGGCATTTGAAAGGGTTCCAGGAGACAGTGAGAACCAGCATTACTTTTCCCTGCTGGCACCTTTGCTGTGGCAGCAAAACCTGGACGTTTGTCTTTTTTGCTCCGGAGGTTGCCGAAAGCGAAACCAGGTGCTTTTGAGGATGGAGTCCGCAGGAAAGCAGAGAGGGCCAAATTGTCTGGGGCATTTGAAGAGGTTCCAGGAGGCAATGAGGACCAGCATCACTTTTCCCCGCTGGCACCTTTGCTGTGGCAGCAAAACCTGGACGTTTGTCTTTTTTGCTCAGGAGGTTGCGAAAGCGAAAACAGGTGCTTTTGAGGATGGAGTCCGCAGGAAAGCAGAGAGGGCCAAATTGTCTGGGGCATTTGAAAGGGTTCCAGGAGGCAGTGAGAACCAGCATTACTTTTCCCCGCTGGCACCTTTGCTGTGGCAGCAAAAGCTGGACGTTTGTCTTTTTTGCTCCAGAGGCTGCCGAAAGCGAAAACAGGTGCTTTTGAGGATGGAGTCCGCAGGAAAGCAGAGAGGGCCAAATTGTCTGTGGCATTTGAAGAGGTTCCAGGAGGCAATGAGGACCAGCATCACTTTTCCCCGCTGGCACCTTTGCTGTGGCAGCAAAAGCTGGACGTTTGTCTTTTTTGCTCCGGAGGTTGCCGAAAGCGAAAACAGGTGCTTTTGAGGATGGAGTCCGCAGGAAAGCAGAGAGGGCCAAATTGTCTGGGGCATTTGAAAGGGTTCCAGGAGGCAGTGAGAACCAGCATTACTTTTCCCCGCTGGCACCTTTGCTGTGGCAGCAAAAGCTGGACGTTTGTCTTTTTTGCTCCGGAGGTTGCCGAAAGCGAAAACAGGTGCTCTTGAGGATGGAGTCCGCAGGAAAGCAGAGAGGGCCAAATTGTCTGTGGCATTTGAAGAGGTTCCAGGAGGCAATGAGGACCAGCATTACTTTTCCCTGCTGTCACCTTTGCTGTGGCAGCAAAAGCTGGACGATTGTCTTTTTTGCTCCGGAGGATGCCGAAAGCGAAAACAGGTGCTTTTGAGGATGGAGTCCGCAGGAAAGCAGAGAGGGCCAAATTGTCCAGGGCATTTGAAAGGGTTCCAGGAGGCAGTGAGAACCAGCATTACTTTTCCCCGCTGGCACCTTTGCTGTGGCAGCAAAACCTGGACGTTTGTCTTTTTTGCTCCGGAGGCTGCCGAAAGCGAAAACAGGTGCTTTTGAGGATGGAGTCCGCAGGAAAGCAGAGAGGGCCAAATTGTCTGGGGCATTTGAAGGGGTTCCAGGAGACAGTGAGAACCAGCATTACTTTTCCCCGCTGGCACCTTTGCTGTGGCAGCAAAAGCTGGACGTTTGTCTTTTTTGCTCCGGAGGTTGCCGAAAGCGAAAACAGGTGCTTTTGAGGATGGAGTCCGCAGGAAAGCAGAGAGGGCCAAATTGTCTGTGGCATTTGAAAGGGTTCCAGGAGGCAGTGAGAACCAGCATTACTTTTCCCCGCTGGCACCTTTGCTGTGGCAGCAAAAGCTGGACGTTTGTCTTTTTTGCTCCGGAGGTTGCCGAAAGCTAAAACAGGTGCTTTAGAGGATGGAGTCCGCAGGAAAGCAGAGAGGGCCAAATTGTCTGGGGCATTTGAAAGGGTTCCAGGAGACAGTGAGAACCAGCATTACTTTTCCCCGCTGGCACCTTTGCTGTGGCAGCAAAACCTGGACGTTGGTCTTTTTTGCTCCGGAGGTTGCCGAAAGCGAAACGAGGTGCTTTTTAGGATGGAGTCCGCAGGAAAGCAGAGAGGGCCAAATTGTCTGGGGCATTTGAAGAGGTTCCAGGAGGCAATGAGGACCAGCATCACTTTTCCCCGCTGGCACCTTTGCTGTGGCAGCAAAAGCTGGACGTTTGTCTTTTTTGCTCCGGAGGTTGCCGAAAGCGAAAACAGGTGCTTTTGAGGATGGAGTCCGCAGGAAAGCAGAGAGGGCCAAATTGTCTGTGGCATTTGAAAGGGTTCCAGGAGGCAGTGAGAACCAGCATTACTTTTCCCCGCTGGCACCTTTGCTGTGGCAGCAAAAGCTGGACGTTTGTCTTTTTTGCTCCAGAGGCTGCCGAAAGCGAAAACAGGTGCTTTTGAGGATGGAGTCCGCAGGAAAGCAGAGAGGGCCAAATTGTCTGTGGCATTTGAAGAGATTCCAGGAGGCAATGAGGACCAGCATCACTTTTCCCCGCTGGCACCTTTGCTGTGGCAGCAAAAGCTGGACGTTTGTCTTTTTTGCTCCTGAGGTTGCCGAAAGCGAAAACAGGTGCTTTTGAGGATGGAGTCCGCAGGAAAGCAGAGAGGGCCAAATTGTCCAGGGCATTTGAAAGGGTTCCAGGAGGCAGTGAGAACCAGCATTACTTTTCCCCGCTGGCACCTTTGCTGTGGCAGCAAAACCTGGACGTTTGTCTTTTTTGCTCCGGAGGCTGCCGAAAGCGAAAACAGGTGCTTTTGAGGATGGAGTCCGCAGGAAAGCAGAGAGGGCCAAATTGTCTGGGGCATTTGAAGGGGTTCCAGGAGACAGTGAGAACCAGCATTACTTTTCCCCGCTGGCACCTTTGCTGTGGCAGCAAAAGCTGGACGTTTGTCTTTTTTGCTCCAGAGGTTGCCGAAAGCGAAAACAGGTGCTTTTGAGGATGGAGTCCGCAGGAAAGCAGAGAGGGCCAAATTGTCTGGGGCATTTGAAGAGGTTCCAGGAGGCAATGAGGACCAGCATTACTTTTCCCCGCTGGCACCTTTGCTGTGGCAGCAAAAGCTGGACGTTTGTCTTTTTTGCTCCGGAGGTTGCCGAAAGCGAAAACAGGTGCTTTTGAGGATGGAGTCCGCAGGAAAGCAGAGAGGGCCAAATTGTCTGTGGCATTTGAAGAGGTTCCAGGAGGCAATGAGGACCAGCATCACTTTTCCCCGCTGGCACCTTTGCTGTGGCAGCAAAAGCTGGACGTTTGTGGAGGAGAGGGAAAAGACTTGCAGCACGAGTATCAGGTGCCTTTTGAGGATGGAGTCCGCAGGAAAGCAGAGAGGGCCAAATTGTCCAGGGCATTTGAAAGGGTTCCAGGAGGCAGTGAGAACCAGCATTACTTTTCCCCGCTGGCACCTTTGCTGTGGCAGCAAAACCTGGACGTTTGTCTTTTTTGCTCCGGAGGCTGCCGAAAGCGAAAACAGGTGCTTTTGAGGATGGAGTCCGCAGGAAAGCAGAGAGGGCCAAATTGTCTGGGGCATTTGAAGGGGTTCCAGGAGACAGTGAGAACCAGCATTACTTTTCCCGCTGGCACCTTTGCTGTGGCAGCAAAAGCTGGACGTTTGTCTTTTTTGCTCCGGAGGTTGCCGAAAGCGAAAACAGGTGCTTTTGAGGATGGAGTCCGCAGGAAAGCAGAGAGGGCCAAATTGTCTGTGGCATTTGAAAGGGTTCCAGGAGACAGTGAGAACCAGCATTACTTTTCCCCGCTGGCACCTTTGCTGTGGCAGCAAAACCTGGACGTTTGTCTTTTTTGCTCCGGAGGTTGCCGAAAGCGAAAACAGGTGCTTTTGAGGATGGAGTCCGCAGGAAAGCAGAGAGGGCCAAATTGTCTGGGGCATTTGAAGAGGTTCCAGGAGGCAATGAGGACCAGCATCACTTTTCCCCGCTGGCACCTTTGCTGTGGCAGCAAAAGCTGGACGTTTGTCTTTTTTGCTCCGGAGGTTGCCGAAAGCGAAAACAGGTGCTTTTGAGGATGGAGTCCGCAGGAAAGCAGAGAGGGCCAAATTGTCTGGGGCATTTGAAAGGGTTCCAGGAGACAGTGAGAACCAGCATTACTTTTCCCTGCTGGCACCTTTGCTGTGGCAGCAAAACCTGGACGTTTGTCTTTTTTGCTCCGGAGGTTGCCGAAAGCGAAACCAGGTGCTTTTGAGGATGGAGTCCGCAGGAAAGCAGAGAGGGCCAAATTGTCTGTGGCATTTGAAGAGGTTCCAGGAGGCAATGAGGACCAGCATCACTTTTCCCCGCTGGCACCTTTGCTGTGGCAGCAAAACCTGGACGTTTGTCTTTTTTGCTCAGGAGGTTGCGAAAGCGAAAACAGGTGCTTTTGAGGATGGAGTCCGCAGGAAAGCAGAGAGGGCCAAATTGTCTGGGGCATTTGAAAGGGTTCCAGGAGGCAGTGAGAACCAGCATTACTTTTCCCCGCTGGCACCTTTGCTGTGGCAGCAAAAGCTGGACGTTTGTCTTTTTTGCTCCAGAGGCTGCCGAAAGCGAAAACAGGTGCTTTTGAGGATGGAGTCCGCAGGAAAGCAGAGAGGGCCAAATTGTCTGTGGCATTTGAAGAGGTTCCAGGAGGCAATGAGGACCAGCATCACTTTTCCCCGCTGGCACCTTTGCTGTGGCAGCAAAAGCTGGACGTTTGTCTTTTTTGCTCCGGAGGTTGCCGAAAGCGAAAACAGGTGCTTTTGAGGATGGAGTCCGCAGGAAAGCAGAGAGGGCCAAATTGTCTGGGGCATTTGAAAGGGTTCCAGGAGACAGTGAGAACCAGCATTACTTTTCCCCGCTGGCACCTTTGCTGTGGCAGCAAAAGCTGGACGTTTGTCTTTTTTGCTCCGGAGGTTGCCGAAAGCGAAAACAGGTGCTCTTGAGGATGGAGTCCGCAGGAAAGCAGAGAGGGCCAAATTGTCTGTGGCATTTGAAGAGGTTCCAGGAGGCAATGAGGACCAGCATTACTTTTCCCTGCTGTCACCTTTGCTGTGGCAGCAAAAGCTGGACGATTGTCTTTTTTGCTCCGGAGGATGCCGAAAGCGAAAACAGGTGCTTTTGAGGATGGAGTCCGCAGGAAAGCAGAGAGGGCCAAATTGTCCAGGGCATTTGAAAGGGTTCCAGGAGGCAGTGAGAACCAGCATTACTTTTCCCCGCTGGCACCTTTGCTGTGGCAGCAAAACCTGGACGTTTGTCTTTTTTGCTCCGGAGGCTGCCGAAAGCGAAAACAGGTGCTTTTGAGGATGGAGTCCGCAGGAAAGCAGAGAGGGCCAAATTGTCTGGGGCATTCGAAGGGGTTCCAGGAGACAGTGAGAACCAGCATTACTTTTCCCCGCTGGCACCTTTGCTGTGGCAGCAAAAGCTGGACGTTTGTCTTTTTTGCTCCGGAGGTTGCCGAAAGCGAAACCAGGTGCTTTTGAGGATGGAGTCCGCAGGAAAGCAGAGAGGGCCAAATTGTCTGGGGCATTTGAAGAGGTTCCAGGAGGCAATGAGGACCAGCATCACTTTTCCCCGCTGGCACCTTTGCTGTGGCAGCAAAACCTGGACGTTTGTCTTTTTTGCTCCGGAGGTTGCCGAAAGCGAAAACAGGTGCTTTTGAGGATGGAGTCCGCAGGAAAGCAGAGAGGGCCAAATTGTCTGGGGCATTTGAAAGGGTTCCAGGAGACAGTGAGAACCAGCATTACTTTTCCCCGCTGGCACCTTTGCTGTGGCAGCAAAAGCTGGACGTTTGTCTTTTTTGCTCCGGAGGTTGCCGAAAGCTAAAACAGGTGCTTTAGAGGATGGAGTCCGCAGGAAAGCAGAGAGGGCCAAATTGTCTGGGGCATTTGAAAGGGTTCCAGGAGACAGTGAGAACCAGCATTACTTTTCCCCGCTGGCACCTTTGCTGTGGCAGCAAAACCTGGACGTTGGTCTTTTTTGCTCCGGAGGTTGCCGAAAGCGAAACCAGGTGCTTTTTAGGATGGAGTCCGCAGGAAAGCAGAGAGGGCCAAATTGTCTGGGGCATTTGAAGAGGTTCCAGGAGGCAATGAGGACCAGCATCACTTTTCCCCGCTGGCACCTTTGCTGTGGCAGCAAAACCTGGACGTTTGTCTTTTTTGCTCAGGAGGTTGCCGAAAGCGAAACCAGGTGCTTTTGAGGATGGAGTCCGCAGGAAAGCAGAGAGGGCCAAATTGTCTGTGGCATTTGAAAGGGTTCCAGGAGGCAGTGAGAACCAGCATTACTTTTCCCCGCTGGCACCTTTGCTGTGGCAGCAAAAGCTGGACGTTTGTCTTTTTTGCTCCAGAGGCTGCCGAAAGCGAAAACAGGTGCTTTTGAGGATGGAGTCCGCAGGAAAGCAGAGAGGGCCAAATTGTCTGTGGCATTTGAAGAGGTTCCAGGAGGCAATGAGGACCAGCATCACTTTTCCCCGCTGGCACCTTTGCTGTGGCAGCAAAAGCTGGACGTTTGTCTTTTTTGCTCCGGAGGTTGCCGAAAGCGAAAACAGGTGCTTTTGAGGATGGAGTCCGCAGGAAAGCAGAGAGGGCCAAATTGTCCAGGGCATTTGAAAGGGTTCCAGGAGGCAGTGAGAACCAGCATTACTTTTCCCCGCTGGCACCTTTGCTGTGGCAGCAAAAGCTGGACGTTTGTCTTTTTTGCTCAGGAGGCTGCCGAAAGCGAAAACAGGTGCTTTTGAGGATGGAGTCCGCAGGAAAGCAGAGAGGGCCAAATTGTCTGGGGCATTTGAAGGGGTTCCAGGAGACAGTGAGAACCAGCATTACTTTTCCCCGCTGGCACCTTTGCTGTGGCAGCAAAAGCTGGACGTTTGTCTTTTTTGCTCCGGAGGTTGCCGAAAGCGAAAACAGGTGCTTTTGAGGATGGAGTCCGCAGGAAAGCAGAGAGGGCCAAATTGTCTGGGGCATTTGAAAGGGTTCCAGGAGACAGTGAGAACCAGCATTACTTTTCCCCGCTGGCACCTTTGCTGTGGCAGCAAAAGCTGGACGTTTGTCTTTTTTGCTCCGGAGGTTGCCGAAAGCGAAAACAGGTGCTTTTGAGGATGGAGTCCGCAGGAAAGCAGAGAGGGCCAAATTGTCTGGGGCATTTGAAGAGGTTCCAGGAGGCAATGAGGACCAGCATCACTTTTCCCCGCTGGCACCTTTGCTGTGGCAGCAAAACCTGGACGTTTGTCTTTTTTGCTCCGGAGGTTGCCGAAAGCGAAAACAGGTGCTTTTGAGGATGGAGTCCGCAGGAAAGCAGAGAGGGCCAAATTGTCTGGGGCATTTGAAAGGGTTCCAGGAGACAGTGAGAACCAGCATTACTTTTCCCTGCTGGCACCTTTGCTGTGGCAGGAAAACCTGGACGTTTGTCTTTTTTGCTCCGGAGGTTGCCGAAAGCGAAACCAGGTGCTTTTGAGGATGGAGTCCGCAGGAAAGCAGAGAGGGCCAAATTGTCTGGGGCATTTGAAGAGGTTCCAGGAGGCAATGAGGACCAGCATCACTTTTCCCCGCTGGCACCTTTGCTGTGGCAGCAAAACCTGGACGTTTGTCTTTTTTGCTCAGGAGGTTGCGAAAGCGAAAACAGGTGCTTTTGAGGATGGAGTCCGCAGGAAAGCAGAGAGGGCCAAATTGTCTGTGGCATTTGAAAGGGTTCCAGGAGGCAGTGAGAACCAGCATTACTTTTCCCCGCTGGCACCTTTGCTGTGGCAGCAAAACCTGGACGTTTGTCTTTTTTGCTCCAGAGGCTGCCGAAAGCGAAAACAGGTGCTTTTGAGGATGGAGTCCGCAGGAAAGCAGAGAGGGCCAAATTGTCTGTGGCATTTGAAGAGGTTCCAGGAGGCAATGAGGACCAGCATCACTTTTCCCCGCTGGCACCTTTGCTGTGGCAGCAAAAGCTGGACGTTTGTCTTTTTTGCTCCGGAGGTTGCCGAAAGCGAAAACAGGTGCTTTTGAGGATGGAGTCCGCAGGAAAGCAGAGAGGGCAAAATTGTCTGGGGCATTTGAAAGGGTTCCAGGAGACAGTGAGAACCAGCATTACTTTTCCCCGCTGGCACCTTTGCTGTGGCAGCAAAAGCTGGACGTTTGTCTTTTTTGCTCCGGAGGTTGCCGAAAGCGAAAACAGGTGCTCTTGAGGATGGAGTCCGCAGGAAAGCAGAGAGGGCCAAATTGTCTGGGGCATTTGAAGAGGTTCCAGGAAGCAATGAGGACCAGCATTACTTTTCCCTGCTGTCACCTTTGCTGTGGCAGCAAAAGCTGGACGATTGTCTTTTTTGCTCCGGAGGTTGCCGAAAGCGAAAACAGGTGCTTTTGAGGATGGAGTCCGCAGGAAAGCAGAGAGGGCCAAATTGTCTGTGGCATTTGAAGAGGTTCCAGGAGGCAATGAGGACCAGCATCACTTTTCCCCGCTGGCACCTTTGCTGTGGCAGCAAAAGCTGGACGTTTGTCTTTTTTGCTCCGGAGGTTGCCGAAATCGAAAACAGGTGCTTTTGAGGATGGAGTCCGCAGGAAAGCAGAGAGGGCCAAATTGTCCAGGGCATTTGAAAGGGTTCCAGGAGGCAGTGAGAACCAGCATTACTTTTCCCCGCTGGCACCTTTGCTGTGGCAGCAAAACCTGGACGTTTGTCTTTTTTGCTCCGGAGGCTGCCGAAAGCGAAAACAGGTGCTTTTGAGGATGGAGTCCGCAGGAAAGCAGAGAGGGCCAAATTGTCTGGGGCATTTGAAGGGGTTCCAGGAGACAGTGAGAACCAGCATTACTTTTCCCCGCTGGCACCTTTGCTGTGGCAGCAAAAGCTGGACGTTTGTCTTTTTTGCTCCGGAGGTTGCCGAAAGCGAAAACAGGTGCTTTTGAGGATGGAGTCCGCAGGAAAGCAGAGAGGGCCAAATTGTCTGGGGCATTTGAAGAGGTTCCAGGAGGCAATGAGGACCAGCATTACTTTTCCCCGCTGGCACCTTTGCTGTGGCAGCAAAACCTGGACGTTTGTCTTTTTTGCTCCGGAGGCTGCCGAAAGCGAAAACAGGTGCTTTTGAGGATGGAGTCCGCAGGAAAGCAGAGAGGGCCAAATTGTCTGGGGCATTTGAAAGGGTTCCAGGAGGCAGTGAGAACCAGCATTACTTTTCCCCGCTGGCACCTTTGCTGTGGCAGCAAAACCTGGACGTTTGTCTTTTTTGCTCCGGAGGTTGCCGAAAGCGAAACCAGGTGCTTTTGAGGATGGAGTCCGCAGGAAAGCAGAGAGGGCCAAATTGTCTGTGGCATTTGAAAGGGTTCAAGGAGGCAGTGAGGACCAGCATTACTTTTCCCCGCTGACACCTTTGCTGTGACAGAAAAGCTGGACGTTTGTCTTTTTTGCTCCGGAGGTTGCCGAAAGCGAAAACAGGTGCTTTTGAGGATGGAGTCCGCAGGAAAGCAGAGAGGGCCAAATTGTCTGGGGCATTTGAAGGGGTTCCAGGAGGCAGTGAGAACCAGCATTACTTTTCCCCGCTGGCACCTTTGCTGTGGCAGCAAAAGCTGGACGTTTGTCTTTTTTGCTCCGGAGGTTGCCGAAAGCGAAAACAGGTGCTTTTGAGGATGGAGTCCGCAGGAAAGCAGAGAGGGCCAAATTGTCTGGGGCATTTGAAAGGGTTCCAGGAGACAGTGAGAACCAGCATTACTTTTCCCCGCTGGCACCTTTGCTGTGGCAGCAAAAGCTGGACGTTTGTCTTTTTTGCTCCGGAGGTTGCCGAAAGCGAAACCAGGTGCTTTTGAGGATGGAGTCCGCAGGAAAGCAGAGAGGGCCAAATTGTCTGGGGCATTTCAAAGGGTTCAAGGAGGCAGTGAGAACCAGCATTACTTTTCCCCGCTGACACCTTTGCTGTGACAGAAAAGCTGGACGTTTGTCTTTTTTGCTCCGGAGGTTGCCGAAAGCGAAAACAGGTGCTTTTGAGGATGGAGTCTGCAGGAAAGCAGAGAGGGCCAAATTGTCTGGGGCATTTGAAGAGGTTCCAGGAGGCAATGAGGACCAGCATCACATTTCCCCGCTGGCACCTTTGCTGTGGCAGCAAAAGCTGGACGTTTGTCTTTTTTGCTCCGGAGGTTGCCGAAAGCGAAAACAGGTGCTTTTGAGGATGGAGTCCGCAGGAAAGCAGAGAGGGCCAAATTGTCTGGGGCATTTGAAAGGGTTCCAGGAGACAGTGAGAACCAGCATTACTTTTCCATGCTGGCACCTTTGCTGTGGCAGCAAAACCTGGACGTTTGTCTTTTTTGCTCCGGAGGTTGCCGAAAGCGAAACCAGGTGCTTTTGAGGATGGAGTCCGCAGGAAAGCAGAGAGGGCCAAATTGTCTGGGGCATTTGAAGAGGTTCCAGGAGGCAATGAGGACCAGCATCACTTTTCCCCGCTGGCACCTTTGCTGTGGCAGCAAAACCTGGACGTTTGTCTTTTTTGCTCAGGAGGTTGCGAAAGCGAAAACAGGTGCTTTTGAGGATGGAGTCCGCAGGAAAGCAGAGAGGGCCAAATTGTCTGGGGCATTTGAAAGGGTTCCAGGAGGCAGTGAGAACCAGCATTACTTTTCCCTGCTGGCACCTTTGCTGTGGCAGCAAAACCTGGACGTTTGTCTTTTTTGCTCCAGAGGCTGCCGAAAGCGAAAACAGGTGCTTTTGAGGATGGAGTCCGCAGGAAAGCAGAGAGGGCCAAATTGTCTGTGGCATTTGAAGAGGTTCCAGGAGGCAATGAGGACCAGCATCACTTTTCCCCGCTGGCACCTTTGCTGTGGCAGCAAAAGCTGGACGTTTGTCTTTTTTGCTCCGGAGGTTGCCGAAAGCGAAAACAGGTGCTTTTGAGGATGGAGTCCGCAGGAAAGCAGAGAGGGCCAAATTGTCTGGGGCATTTGAAAGGGTTCCAGGAGACAGTGAGAACCAGCATTACTTTTCCCCGCTGGCACCTTTGCTGTGGCAGCAAAAGCTGGACGTTTGTCTTTTTTGCTCCTGAGGTTGCCGAAAGCGAAAACAGGTGCTCTTGAGGATGGAGTCCGCAGGAAAGCAGAGAGGGCCAAATTGTCTGTGGCATTTGAAGAGGTTCCAGGAGGCAATGAGGACCAGCATTACTTTTCCCTGCTGTCACCTTTGCTGTGGCAGCAAAAGCTGGACGATTGTCTTTTTTGCTCCGGAGGATGCCGAAAGCGAAAACAGGTGCTTTTGAGGATGGAGTCCGCAGGAAAGCAGAGAGGGCCAAATTGTCTGGGGCATTTGAAAGGGTTCCAGGAGGCAGTGAGAACCAGCATTACTTTTCCCCGCTGGCACCTTTGCTGTGGCAGCAAAACCTGGACGTTTGTCTTTTTTGCTCCGGAGGCTGCCGAAAGCGAAAACAGGTGCTTTTGAGGATGGAGTCCGCAGGAAAGCAGAGAGGGCCAAATTGTCTGGGGCATTTGAAGGGGTTCCAGGAGACAGTGAGAACCAGCATTACTTTTCCCCGCTGGCACCTTTGCTGTGGCAGCAAAAGCTGGACGTTTGTCTTTTTTGCTCCGGAGGCTGCCGAAAGCGAAAAAAGGTGCTTTTGAGGATGGAGTCCGCAGGAAAGCAGAGAGGGCCAAATTGTCTGTGGCATTTGAAGAGGTTCCAGGAGGCAATGAGGACCAGCATCACTTTTCCCCGCTGGCACCTTTGCTGTGGCAGCAAAACCTGGACGTTTGTCTTTTTTGCTCCGGAGGTTGCCGAAAGCGAAACCAGGTGCTTTTGAGGATGGAGTCCGCAGGAAAGCAGAGAGGGCCAAATTGTCTGGGGCATTTGAAGAGGTTCCAGGAGGCAATGAGGACCAGCATCACTTTTCCCCGCTGGCACCTTTGCTGTGGCAGCAAAACCTGGACGTTTGTCTTTTTTGCTCCGGAGGTTGCGAAAGCGAAAACAGGTGCTTTTGAGGATGGAGTCCGCAGGAAAGCAGAGAGGGCCAAATTGTCTGTGGCATTTGAAAGGGTTCCAGGAGGCAGTGAGAACCAGCATTACTTTTCCCTGCTGGCACCTTTGCTGTGGCAGCAAAAGCTGGACGTTTGTCTTTTTTGCTCCAGAGGCTGCCGAAAGCGAAAACAGGTGCTTTTGAGGATGGAGTCCGCAGGAAAGCAGAGAGGGCCAAATTGTCTGTGGCATTTGAAGAGGTTCCAGGAGGCAATGAGGACCAGCATCACTTTTCCCCGCTGGCACCTTTGCTGTGGCAGCAAAAGCTGGACGTTTGTCTTTTTTGCTCCGGAGGTTGCCGAAAGCGAAAACAGGTGCTTTTGAGGATGGAGTCCGCAGGAAAGCAGAGTGGGCCAAATTGTCTGGGGCATTTGAAAGGGTTCCAGGAGACAGTGAGAACCAGCATTACTTTTCCCCGCTGGCACCTTTGCTGTGGCAGCAAAAGCTGGACGTTTGTCTTTTTTGCTCTGGAGGTTGCCGAAAGCGAAAACAGGTGCTCTTGAGGATGGAGTCCGCAGGAAAGCAGAGAGGGCCAAATTGTCTGTGGCATTTGAAGAGGTTCCAGGAGGCAATGAGGACCAGCATTACTTTTCCCTGCTGTCACCTTTGCTGTGGCAGCAAAAGCTGGACGATTGTCTTTTTTGCTCCGGAGGATGCCGAAAGCGAAAACAGGTGCTTTTGAGGATGGAGTCCGCAGGAAAGCAGAGAGGGCCAAATTGTCCAGGGCATTTGAAAGGGTTCCAGGAGGCAGTGAGAACCAGCATTACTTTTCCCCGCTGGCACCTTTGCTGTGGCAGCAAAACCTGGACGTTTGTCTTTTTTGCTCCGGAGGCTGCCGAAAGCGAAAACAGGTGCTTTTGAGGATGGAGTCCGCAGGAAAGCAGAGAGGGCCAAATTGTCTGGGGCATTTGAAGGGGTTCCAGGAGACAGTGAGAACCAGCATTACTTTTCCCCGCTGGCACCTTTGCTGTGGCAGCAAAAGCTGGACGTTTTTCTTTTTTGCTCCGGAGGTTGCCGAAAGCGAAAACAGGTGCTTTTGAGGATGGAGTCCGCAGGAAAGCAGAGAGGGCCAAATTGTCTGGGGCATTTGAAGAGGTTCCAGGAGGCAATGAGGACCAGCATCACTTTTCCCCGCTGGCACCTTTGCTGTGGCAGCAAAACCTGGACGTTTGTCTTTTTTGCTCAGGAGGTTGCCGAAAGCGAAAACAGGTGCTTTTGAGGATGGAGTCCGCAGGAAAGCAGAGAGGGCCAAATTGTCTGTGGCATTTGAAAGGGTTCCAGGAGGCAGTGAGAACCAGCATTACTTTTCCCCGCTGGCACCTTTGCTGTGGCAGCAAAACCTGGACGTTGGTCTTTTTTGCTCCGGATGTTGCCGAAAGCGAAACCAGGTGCTTTTTAGGATGGAGTCCGCAGGAAAGCAGAGAGGGCCAAATTGTCTGGGGCATTTGAAGAGGTTCCAGGAGGCAATGAGGACCAGCATCACTTTTCCCCGCTGGCACCTTTGCTGTGGCAGCAAAACCTGGACGTTTGTCTTTTTTGCTCAGGAGGTTGCCGAAAGCGAAACCAGGTGCTTTTGAGGATGGAGTCCGCAGGAAAGCAGAGAGGGCCAAATTGTCTGTGGCATTTGAAAGGGTTCCAGGAGGCAGTGAGAACCAGCATTACTTTTCCCCGCTGGCACCTTTGCTGTGGCAGCAAAAGCTGGACGTTTGTCTTTTTTGCTCCAGAGGCTGCCGAAAGAGAAAACAGGTGCTTTTGAGGATGGAGTCCGCAGGAAAGCAGAGAGGGCCAAATTGTCTGTGGCATTTGAAAGGGTTCCAGGAGGCAGTGAGAACCAGCATTACTTTTCCCCGCTTGCACCTTTGCTGTGGCAGCAAAACCTGGACGTTTGTCTTTTTTGCTCCGGAGGCTGCCGAAAGCGAAAACAGGTGCTTTTGAGGATGGAGTCCGCAGGAAAGCAGAGAGGGCCAAATTGTCTGGGGCATTTGAAGGGGTTCCAGGAGACAGTGAGAACCAGCATTACTTTTCCCCGCTGGCACCTTTGCTGTGGCAGCAAAAGCTGGACGTTTGTCTTTTTTGCTCCGGAGGTTGCCGAAAGCGAAAACAGGTGCTTTTGAGGATGGAGTCCGCAGGAAAGCAGAGAGGGCCAAATTGTCTGGGGCATTTGAAGAGGTTCCAGGAGGCAATGAGGACCAGCATCACTTTTCCCCGCTGGCACCTTTGCTGTGGCAGCAAAACCTGGACGTTTGTCTTTTTTGCTCCGGAGGTTGCCGAAAGCGAAAACAGGTGCTTTTGAGGATGGAGTCCGCAGGAAAGCAGAGAGGGCCAAATTGTCTGTGGCATTTGAAAGGGTTCCAGGAGGCAGTGAGAACCAGCATTACTTTTCCCCGCTGGCACCTTTGCTGTGGCAGCAAAACCTGGACGTTTGTCTTTTTTGCTCCGGAGGTTGCCGAAAGCGAAACCAGGTGCTTTTGAGGATGGAGTCCGCAGGAAAGCAGAGAGGGCCAAATTGTCTGGGGCATTTGAAGAGGTTCCAGGAGGCAATGAGGACCAGCATCACTTTTCCCCGCTGGCACCTTTGCTGTGGCAGCAAAACCTGGACGTTTGTCTTTTTTGCTCAGGAGGTTGCGAAAGCGAAAACAGGTGCTTTTGAGGATGGAGTCCGCAGGAAAGCAGAGAGGGCCAAATTGTCTGTGGCATTTGAAAGGGTTCCAGGAGGCAGTGAGAACCAGCATTACTTTTCCCTGCTGGCACCTTTGCTGTGGCAGCAAAAGCTGGACGTTTGTCTTTTTTGCTCCAGAGGCTGCCGAAAGCGAAAACAGGTGCTTTTGAGGATGGAGTCCGCAGGAAAGCAGAGAGGGCCAAATTGTCTGTGGCATTTGAAGAGGTTCCAGGAGGCAATGAGGACCAGCATCACTTTTCCCCGCTGGCACCTTTGCTGTGGCAGCAAAAGCTGGACGTTTGTCTTTTTTGCTCCGGAGGTTGCCGAAAGCGAAAACAGGTGCTTTTGAGGATGGAGTCCGCAGGAAAGCAGAGAGGGCCAAATTGTCTGGGGCATTTGAAAGGGTTCCAGGAGACAGTGAGAACCAGCATTACTTTTCCCCGCTGGCACCTTTGCTGTGGCAGCAAAAGCTGGACGTTTGTCTTTTTTGCTCCGGAGGTTGCCGAAAGCGAAAACAGGTGCTCTTGAGGATGGAGTCCGCAGGAAAGCAGAGAGGGCCAAATTGTCTGTGGCATTTGAAGAGGTTCCAGGAGGCAATGAGGACCAGCATTACTTTTCCCTGCTGTCACCTTTGCTGTGGCAGCAAAAGCTGGACGATTGTCTTTTTTGCTCCGGAGGATGCCGAAAGCGAAAACAGGTGCTTTTGAGGATGGAGTCCGCAGGAAAGCAGAGAGGGCCAAATTGTCCAGGGCATTTGAAAGGGTTCCAGGAGGCAGTGAGAACCAGCATTACTTTTCCCCGCTGGCACCTTTGCTGTGGCAGCAAAACCTGGACGTTTGTCTTTTTTGCTCCGGAGGCTGCCGAAAGCGAAAACAGGTGCTTTTGAGGATGGAGTCCGCAGGAAAGCAGAGAGGGCCAAATTGTCTGGGGCATTCGAAGGGGTTCCAGGAGACAGTGAGAACCAGCATTACTTTTCCCCGCTGGCACCTTTGCTGTGGCAGCAAAAGCTGGACGTTTGTCTTTTTTGCTCCGGAGGTTGCCGAAAGCGAAACCAGGTGCTTTTGAGGATGGAGTCCGCAGGAAAGCAGAGAGGGCCAAATTGTCTGGGGCATTTGAAGAGGTTCCAGGAGGCAATGAGGACCAGCATCACTTTTCCCCGCTGGCACCTTTGCTGTGGCAGCAAAACCTGGACGTTTGTCTTTTTTGCTCAGGAGGTTGCCGAAAGCGAAAACAGGTGCTTTTGAGGATGGAGTCCGCAGGAAAGCAGAGAGGGCCAAATTGTCTGTGGCATTTGAAAGGGTTCCAGGAGGCAGTGAGAACCAGCATTACTTTTCCCCGCTGGCACCTTTGCTGTGGCAGCAAAACCTGGAAGTTGGTCTTTTTTGCTCCGGAGGTTGCCGAAAGCTAAAACAGGTGCTTTAAAGGATGGAGTCCGCAGGAAAGCAGAGAGGGCCAAATTGTCTGGGGCATTTGAAAGGGTTCCAGGAGACAGTGAGAACCAGCATTACTTTTCCCCGCTGGCACCTTTGCTGTGGCAGCAAAACCTGGACGTTGGTCTTTTTTGCTCCGGATGTTGCCGAAAGCGAAACCAGGTGCTTTTTAGGATGGAGTCCGCAGGAAAGCAGAGAGGGCCAAATTGTCTGGGGCATTTGAAGAGGTTCCAGGAGGCAATGAGGACCAGCATCACTTTTCCCCGCTGGCACCTTTGCTGTGGCAGCAAAACCTGGACGTTTGTCTTTTTTGCTCAGGAGGTTGCCGAAAGCGAAACCAGGTGCTTTTGAGGATGGAGTCCGCAGGAAAGCAGAGAGGGCCAAATTGTCTGTGGCATTTGAAAGGGTTCCAGGAGGCAGTGAGAACCAGCATTACTTTTCCCCGCTGGCACCTTTGCTGTGGCAGCAAAAGCTGGACGTTTGTCTTTTTTGCTCCAGAGGCTGCCGAAAGAGAAAACAGGTGCTTTTGAGGATGGAGTCCGCAGGAAAGCAGAGAGGGCCAAATTGTCTGTGGCATTTGAAGAGGTTCCAGGAGGCAATGAGGACCAGCATCACTTTTCCCCGCTGGCACCTTTGCTGTGGCAGCAAAAGCTGGACGTTTGTCTTTTTTGCTCCGGAGGTTGCCGAAAGCGAAAACAGGTGCTTTTGAGGATGGAGTCCGCAGGAAAGCAGAGAGGGCCAAATTGTCTGTGGCATTTGAAAGGGTTCCAGGAGGCAGTGAGAACCAGCATTACTTTTCCCCGCTGGCACCTTTGCTGTGGCAGCAAAACCTGGACGTTTGTCTTTTTTGCTCCGGAGGCTGCCGAAAGCGAAAACAGGTGCTTTTGAGGATGGAGTCCGCAGGAAAGCAGAGAGGGCCAAATTGTCTGGGGCATTTGAAGGGGTTCCAGGAGACAGTGAGAACCAGCATTACTTTTCCCCGCTGGCACCTTTGCTGTGGCAGCAAAAGCTGGACGTTTGTCTTTTTTGCTCCGGAGGTTGCCGAAAGCGAAAACAGGTGCTTTTGAGGATGGAGTCCGCAGGAAAGCAGAGAGGGCCAAATTGTCTGGGGCATTTGAAGAGGTTCCAGGAGGCAATGAGGACCAGCATTACTTTTCCCCGCTGGCACCTTTGCTGTGGCAGCAAAACCTGGACGTTTGTCTTTTTTGCTCCGGAGGTTGCCGAAAGCGAAAACAGGTGCTTTTGAGGATGGAGTCCGCAGGAAAGCAGAGAGGGCCAAATTGTCTGTGGCATTTGAAAGGGTTCAAGGAGGCAGTGAGAACCAGCATTACTTTTCCCCGCTGACACCTTTGCTGTGACAGAAAACCTGGACGTTTGTCTTTTTTGCTCCGGAGGTTGCTGAAAGCGAAAACAGTTGCTTTTGAGGATGGAGTCCGCAGGAAAGCAGAGAGGGCCAAATTGTCTGTGGCATTTGAAAGGGTTCAAGGAGGCAGTGAGAACCAGCATTACTTTTCCCCGCTGACACCTTTGCTGTGACAGAAAAGCTGGACGTTTGTCTTTTTTGCTCCGGAGGTTGCCGAAAGCGAAAACAGGTGCTTTTGAGAATGGAGTCCGCAGGAAAGCAGAGAGGGCCAAATTGTCTGTGGCATTTGAAGAGGTTCCAGGAGGCAATGAGGACCAGCATCACTTTTCCCCGCTGGCACCTTTGCTGTGGCAGCAAAAGCTGGACGTTTGTCTTTTTTGCTCCGGAGGTTGCCGAAAGCGAAAACAGGTGCTTTTGAGGATGGAGTCCGCAGGAAAGCAGAGAGGGCCAAATTGTCTGGGGCATTTGAAAGGGTTCCAGGAGACAGTGAGAACCAGCATTACTTTTCCCCGCTGGCACCTTTGCTGTGGCAGCAAAACCTGGACGTTTGTCTTTTTTGCTCCGGAGGTTGCCGAAAGAGAAAACAGGTGCTTTTGAGGATGGAGTCCGCAGGAAAGCAGAGAGGGACAAATTGTCCAGGGCATTTGAAGAGGTTCCAGGAGGCAATGAGGACCAGCATCACTTTTCCCCGCTGGCACCTTTGCTGTGGCAGCAAAAGCTGGACGTTTGTCTTTTTTGCTCCGGAGGTTGCCGAAAGCGAAAACAGGTGCTTTTGAGGATGGAGTCCGCAGGAAAGCAGAGAGGGCCAAATTGTCTGGGGCATTTGAAGAGGTTCCAGGAGGCAATGAGGACCAGCATTACTTTTCCCCGCTGGCACCTTTGCTGTGGCAGCAAAACCTGGACGTTTGTCTTTTTTGCTCCGGAGGCTGCCGAAAGCGAAAACAGGTGCTTTTGAGGATGGAGTCCGCAGGAAAGCAGAGAGGGCCAAATTGTCTGGGGCATTTGAAGGGGTTCCAGGAGACAGTGAGAACCAGCATTACTTTTCCTTGCTGGCACCTTTGCTGTGGCAGCAAAAGCTGGACGTTTGTCTTTTTTGCTCCGGAGGTTGCTGAAATCGAAAACAGTTGCTTTTGAGGATGGAGTCCGCAGGAAAGCAGAGAGGGCCAAATTGTCTGTGGCATTTGAAAGGGTTCAAGGAGGCAGTGAGAACCAGCATTACTTTTCCCCGCTGACACCTTTGCTGTGACAGAAAAGCTGGACGTTTGTCTTTTTTGCTCCGGAGGTTGCCGAAAGCGAAAACAGGTGCTTTTGAGAATGGAGTCCGCAGGAAAGCAGAGAGGGCCAAATTGTCTGTGGCATTTGAAGAGGTTCCAGGAGGCAATGAGGACCAGCATCACTTTTCCCCGCTGGCACCTTTGCTGTGGCAGCAAAAGCTGGACGTTTGTCTTTTTTGCTCCGGAGGTTGCCGAAAGCGAAAACAGGTGCTTTTGAGGATGGAGTCCGCAGGAAAGCAGAGAGGGCCAAATTGTCTGGGGCATTTGAAAGGGTTCCAGGAGACAGTGAGAACCAGCATTACTTTTCCCCGCTGGCACCTTTGCTGTGGCAGCAAAACCTGGACGTTTGTCTTTTTTGCTCCGGAGGCTGCCGAAAGCGAAAACAGGTGCTTTTGAGGATGGAGTCCGCAGGAAAGCAGAGAGGGCCAAATTGTCTGGGGCATTTGAAGGGGTTCCAGGAGACAGTGAGAACCAGCATTACTTTTCCCCGCTGGCACCTTTGCTGTGGCAGCAAAAGCTGGACGTTTGTCTTTTTTGCTCCGGAGGTTGCCGAAAGCGAAAACAGGTGCTTTTGAGGATGGAGTCCGCAGGAAAGCAGAGAGGGCCAAATTGTCTGGGGCATTTGAAGAGGTTCCAGGAGGCAATGAGGACCAGCATTACTTTTCCCCGCTGGCACCTTTGCTGTGGCAGCAAAACCTGGACGTTTGTCTTTTTTGCTCCGGAGGTTGCCGAAAGCGAAAACAGGTGCTTTTGAGGATGGAGTCCGCAGGAAAGCAGAGAGGGCCAAATTGTCTGTGGCATTTGAAAGGGTTCAAGGAGGCAGTGAGAACCAGCATTACTTTTCCCCGCTGACACCTTTGCTGTGACAGAAAAGCTGGACGTTTGTCTTTTTTGCTCCGGAGGTTGCTGAAAGCGAAAACAGTTGCTTTTGAGGATGGAGTCCGCAGGAAAGCAGAGAGGGCCAAATTGTCTGTGGCATTTGAAAGGGTTCAAGGAGGCAGTGAGAACCAGCATTACTTTTCCCCGCTGACACCTTTGCTGTGACAGAAAAGCTGGACGTTTGTCTTTTTTGCTCCGGAGGTTGCCGAAAGCGAAAACAGGTGCTTTTGAGAATGGAGTCCGCAGGAAAGCAGAGAGGGCCAAATTGTCTGTGGCATTTGAAGAGGTTCCAGGAGGCAATGAGGACCAGCATCACTTTTCCCCGCTGGCACCTTTGCTGTGGCAGCAAAAGCTGGACGTTTGTCTTTTTTGCTCCGGAGGTTGCCGAAAGCGAAAACAGGTGCTTTTGAGGATGGAGTCCGCAGGAAAGCAGAGAGGGCCAAATTGTCTGTGGCATTTGAAAGGGTTCCAGGAGGCAGTGAGAACCAGCATTACTTTTCCCCGCTGGCACCTTTGCTGTGGCAGCAAAACCTGGACGTTTGTCTTTTTTGCTCCGGAGGCTGCCGAAAGCGAAAACAGGTGCTTTTGAGGATGGAGTCCGCAGGAAAGCAGAGAGGGCCAAATTGTCTGGGGCATTTGAAGGGGTTCCAGGAGACAGTGAGAACCAGCATTACTTTTCCCCGCTGGCACCTTTGCTGTGGCAGCAAAAGCTGGACGTTTGTCTTTTTTGCTCCGGAGGTTGCCGAAAGCGAAAACAGGTGCTTTTGAGGATGGAGTCCGCAGGAAAGCAGAGAGGGCCAAATTGTCTGGGGCATTTGAAGAGGTTCCAGGAGGCAATGAGGACCAGCATTACTTTTCCCCGCTGGCACCTTTGCTGTGGCAGCAAAACCTGGACGTTTGTCTTTTTTGCTCCGGAGGTTGCCGAAAGCGAAAACAGGTGCTTTTGAGGATGGAGTCCGCAGGAAAGCAGAGAGGGCCAAATTGTCTGTGGCATTTGAAAGGGTTCAAGGAGGCAGTGAGAACCAGCATTACTTTTCCCCGCTGACACCTTTGCTGTGACAGAAAAGCTGGACGTTTGTCTTTTTTGCTCCGGAGGTTGCTGAAAGCGAAAACAGTTGCTTTTGAGGATGGAGTCCGCAGGAAAGCAGAGAGGGCCAAATTGTCTGTGGCATTTGAAAGGGTTCAAGGAGGCAGTGAGAACCAGCATTACTTTTCCCCGCTGACACCTTTGCTGTGACAGAAAAGCTGGACGTTTGTCTTTTTTGCTCCGGAGGTTGCCGAAAGCGAAAACAGGTGCTTTTGAGAATGGAGTCCGCAGGAAAGCAGAGAGGGCCAAATTGTCTGTGGCATTTGAAGAGGTTCCAGGAGGCAATGAGGACCAGCATCACTTTTCCCCGCTGGCACCTTTGCTGTGGCAGCAAAAGCTGGACGTTTGTCTTTTTTGCTCCGGAGGTTGCCGAAAGCGAAAACAGGTGCTTTTGAGGATGGAGTCTGCAGGAAAGCAGAGAGGGCCAAATTGTCTGGGGCATTTGAAAGGGTTCCAGGAGACAGTGAGAACCAGCATTACTTTTCCCCGCTGGCACCTTTGCTGTGGCAGCAAAACCTGGACGTTTGTCTTTTTTGCTCCGGAGGTTGCCGAAAGAGAAAACAGGTGCTTTTGAGGATGGAGTCCGCAGGAAAGCAGAGAGGGACAAATTGTCCAGGGCATTTGAAGAGGTTCCAGGAGGCAATGAGGACCAGCATCACTTTTCCCCGCTGGCACCTTTGCTGTGGCAGCAAAAGCTGGACGTTTGTCTTTTTTGCTCCGGAGGTTGCCGAAAGCGAAAACAGGTGCTTTTGAGGATGGAGTCCGCAGGAAAGCAGAGAGGGCCAAATTGTCTGGGGCATTTGAAGAGGTTCCAGGAGGCAATGAGGACCAGCATTACTTTTCCCCGCTGGCACCTTTGCTGTGGCAGCAAAACCTGGACGTTTGTCTTTTTTGCTCCGGAGGCTGCCGAAAGCGAAAACAGGTGCTTTTGAGGATGGAGTCCGCAGGAAAGCAGAGAGGGCCAAATTGTCTGGGGCATTTGAAGGGGTTCCAGGAGACAGTGAGAACCAGCATTACTTTTCCTTGCTGGCACCTTTGCTGTGGCAGCAAAAGCTGGACGTTTGTCTTTTTTGCTCCGGAGGTTGCTGAAAGCGAAAACAGTTGCTTTTGAGGATGGAGTCCGCAGGAAAGCAGAGAGGGCCAAATTGTCTGTGGCATTTGAAAGGGTTCAAGGAGGCAGTGAGAACCAGCATTACTTTTCCCCGCTGACACCTTTGCTGTGACAGAAAAGCTGGACGTTTGTCTTTTTTGCTCCGGAGGTTGCCGAAAGCGAAAACAGGTGCTTTTGAGAATGGAGTCCGCAGGAAAGCAGAGAGGGCCAAATTGTCTGTGGCATTTGAAGAGGTTCCAGGAGGCAATGAGGACCAGCATCACTTTTCCCCGCTGGCACCTTTGCTGTGGCAGCAAAAGCTGGACGTTTGTCTTTTTTGCTCCGGAGGTTGCCGAAAGCGAAAACAGGTGCTTTTGAGGATGGAGTCCGCAGGAAAGCAGAGAGGGCCAAATTGTCTGGGGCATTTGAAAGGGTTCCAGGAGACAGTGAGAACCAGCATTACTTTTCCCCGCTGGCACCTTTGCTGTGGCAGCAAAACCTGGACGTTTGTCTTTTTTGCTCCGGAGGTTGCCGAAAGAGAAAACAGGTGCTTTTGAGGATGGAGTCCGCAGGAAAGCAGAGAGGGACAAATTGTCCAGGGCATTTGAAGAGGTTCCAGGAGGCAATGAGGACCAGCATCACTTTTCCCCGCTGGCACCTTTGCTGTGGCAGCAAAAGCTGGACGTTTGTCTTTTTTGCTCCGGAGGTTGCCGAAAGCGAAAACAGGTGCTTTTGAGGATGGAGTCCGCAGGAAAGCAGAGAGGGCCAAATTGTCTGGGGCATTTGAAGAGGTTCCAGGAGGCAATGAGGACCAGCATTACTTTTCCCCGCTGGCACCTTTGCTGTGGCAGCAAAACCTGGACGTTTGTCTTTTTTGCTCCGGAGGCTGCCGAAAGCGAAAACAGGTGCTTTTGAGGATGGAGTCCGCAGGAAAGCAGAGAGGGCCAAATTGTCTGGGGCATTTGAAGGGGTTCCATGAGACAGTGAGAACCAGCATTACTTTTCCTTGCTGGCACCTTTGCTGTGGCAGCAAAAGCTGGACGTTTGTCTTTTTTGCTCCGGAGGTTGCTGAAAGCGAAAACAGTTGCTTTTGAGGATGGAGTCCGCAGGAAAGCAGAGAGGGCCAAATTGTCTGTGGCATTTGAAAGGGTTCAAGGAGGCAGTGAGAACCAGCATTACTTTTCCCCGCTGACACCTTTGCTGTGACAGAAAAGCTGGACGTTTGTCTTTTTTGCTCCGGAGGTTGCCGAAAGCGAAAACAGGTGCTTTTGAGAATGGAGTCCGCAGGAAAGCAGAGAGGGCCAAATTGTCTGTGGCATTTGAAGAGGTTCCAGGAGGCAATGAGGACCAGCATCACTTTTCCCCGCTGGCACCTTTGCTGTGGCAGCAAAAGCTGGACGTTTGTCTTTTTTGCTCCGGAGGTTGCCGAAAGCGAAAACAGGTGCTTTTGAGGATGGAGTCCGCAGGAAAGCAGAGAGGGCCAAATTGTCTGGGGCATTTGAAAGGGTTCCAGGAGACAGTGAGAACCAGCATTACTTTTCCCCGCTGGCACCTTTGCTGTGGCAGCAAAACCTGGACGTTTGTCTTTTTTGCTCCGGAGGTTGCCGAAAGAGAAAACAGGTGCTTTTGAGGATGGAGTCCGCAGGAAAGCAGAGAGGGCCAAATTGTCCAGGGCATTTGAAGAGGTTCCAGGAGGCAATGAGGACCAGCATCACTTTTCCCCGCTGGCACCTTTGCTGTGGCAGCAAAAGCTGGACGTTTGTCTTTTTTGCTCCGGAGGTTGCCGAAAGCGAAAACAGGTGCTTTTGAGGATGGAGTCCGCAGGAAAGCAGAGAGGGCCAAATTGTCCAGGGCATTTGAAAGGGTTCCAGGAGGCAGTGAGAACCAGCATTACTTTTCCCCGCTGGCACCTTTGCTGTGGCAGCAAAACCTGGACGTTTGTCTTTTTTGCTCCGGAGGCTGCCGAAAGCGAAAACAGGTGCTTTTGAGGATGGAGTCCGCAGGAAAGCAGAGAGGGCCAAATTGTCTGGGGCATTTGAAAGGGTTCAAGGAGGCAGTGAGAACCAGCATTACTTTTCCCCGCTGACACCTTTGCTGTGACAGAAAAGCTGGACGTTTGTCTTTTTTGCTCCGGAGGTTGCTGAAAGCGAAAACAGTTGCTTTTGAGGATGGAGTCCGCAGGAAAGCAGAGAGGGCCAAATTGTCTGTGGCATTTGAAAGGGTTCAAGGAGGCAGTGAGAACCAGCATTACTTTTCCCCGCTGGCACCTTTGCTGTGACAGAAAAGCTGGACGTTTGTCTTTTTTGCTCCGGAGGTTGCCGAAAGCGAAAACAGGTGCTTTTGAGAATGGAGTCCGCAGGAAAGCAGAGAGGGCCAAATTGTCTGTGGCATTTGAAGAGGTTCCAGGAGGCAATGAGGACCAGCATCACTTTTCCCCGCTGGCACCTTTGCTGTGGCAGCAAAAGCTGGACGTTTGTCTTTTTTGCTCCGGAGGTTGCCGAAAGCGAAAACAGGTGCTTTTGAGGATGGAGTCCGCAGGAAAGCAGAGAGGGCCAAATTGTCTGGGGCATTTGAAAGGGTTCCAGGAGACAGTGAGAACCAGCATTACTTTTCCCCGCTGGCACCTTTGCTGTGGCAGCAAAACCTGGACGTTTGTCTTTTTTGCTCCGGAGGTTGCCGAAAGCGAAACCAGGTGCTTTTGAGGATGGAGTCCGCAGGAAAGCAGAGAGGGCCAAATTGTCTGTGGCATTTGAAAGGGTTCCAGGAGGCAGTGAGAACCAGCATTACTTTTCCCCGCTGGCACCTTTGCTGTGGCAGCAAAACCTGGACGTTTGTCTTTTTTGCTCCGGAGGCTGCCGAAAGCGAAAACAGGTGCTTTTGAGGATGGAGTCCGCAGGAAAGCAGAGAGGGCCAAATTGTCTGGGGCATTTGAAGGGGTTCCAGGAGACAGTGAGAACCAGCATTACTTTTCCCCGCTGGCACCTTTGCTGTGGCAGCAAAAGCTGGACGTTTGTCTTTTTTGCTCCGGAGGTTGCCGAAAGCGAAAACAGGTGCTTTTGAGGATGGAGTCCGCAGGAAAGCAGAGAGGGCCAAATTGTCTGGGGCATTTGAAGAGGTTCCAGGAGGCAATGAGGACCAGCATCACTTTTCCCCGCTGGCACCTTTGCTGTGGCAGCAAAACCTGGACGTTTGTCTTTTTTGCTCAGGAGGTTGCCGAAAGCGAAAACAGGTGCTTTTGAGGATGGAGTCCGCAGGAAAGCAGAGAGGGCCAAATTGTCTGTGGCATTTGAAAGGGTTCCAGGAGGCAGTGAGAACCAGCATTACTTTTCCCCGCTGGCACCTTTGCTGTGGCAGCAAAAGCTGGACGTTTGTCTTTTTTGCTCCGGAGGTTGCCGAAAGCGAAAACAGGTGCTTTTGAGGATGGAGTCCGCAGGAAAGCAGAGAGGGCCAAATTGTCTGGGGCATTTGAAAGGGTTCCAGGAGACAGTGAGAACCAGCATTACTTTTCCCCGCTGGCACCTTTGCTGTGGCAGCAAAAGCTGGACGTTTGTCTTTTTTGCTCCGGAGGTTGCCGAAAGCGAAAACAGGTGCTTTTGAGGATGGAGTCCGCAGGAAAGCAGAGAGGGCCAAATTGTCTGGGGCATTTGAAGAGGTTCCAGGAGGCAATGAGGACCAGCATCACTTTTCCCCGCTGGCACCTTTGCTGTGGCAGCAAAAGCTGGACGTTTGTCTTTTTTGCTCCGGAGGTTGCCGAAAGCGAAACCAGGTGCTTTTGAGGATGGAGTCCGCAGGAAAGCAGAGAGGGCCAAATTGTCTGTGGCATTTGAAAGGGTTCCAGGAGGCAGTGAGAACCAGCATTACTTTTCCCTGCTGGCACCTTTGCTGTGGCAGCAAAAGCTGGACGTTTGTCTTTTTTGCTCCAGAGGCTGCCGAAAGCGAAAAAAGGTGCTTTTGAGGATGGAGTCCGCAGGAAAGCAGAGAGGGCCAAATTGTCTGTGGCATTTGAAGAGGTTCCAGGAGGCAATGAGGACCAGCATCACTTTTCCCCGCTGGCACCTTTGCTGTGGCAGCAAAAGCTGGACGTTTGTCTTTTTTGCTCCGGAGGTTGCCGAAAGCGAAAACAGGTGCTTTTGAGGATGGAGTCCGCAGGAAAGCAGAGAGGGCCAAATTGTCTGTGGCATTTGAAAGGGTTCCAGGAGGCAGTGAGAACCAGCATTACTTTTCCCCGCTGGCACCTTTGCTGTGGCAGCAAAACCTGGACGTTTGTCTTTTTTGCTCCGGAGGTTGCCGAAAGCGAAAACAGGTGCTTTTGAGGATGGAGTCCGCAGGAAAGCAGAGAGGGCCAAATTGTCTGGGGCATTTGAAGAGGTTCCAGGAGGCAATGAGGACCAGCATTACTTTTCCCCGCTGTCACCTTTGCTGTGGCAGCAAAAGCTGGACGATTGTCTTTTTTGCTCCGGAGGATGCCAAAAGCGAAAACAGGTGCTTTTGAGGATGGAGTCCGCAGGAAAGCAGAGAGGGTCAAATTGTCTGTGGCATTTGAAAGGGTTCCAGGAGGCAGTGAGAACCAGCATTACTTTTCCCCGCTGGCACCTTTGCTGTGGCAGCAAAACATGGACGTTTGTCTTTTTTGCTCCGGAGGCTGCCGAAAGCGAAACCAGGTGCTTTTGAGGATGGAGTCCGCAGGAAAGCAGAGAGGGCCAAATTGTCTGGGGCATTTGAAGGGGTTCCAGGAGACAGTGAGAACCAGCATTACTTTTCCCCGCTGGCACCTTTGCTGTGGCAGCAAAAGCTGGACGTTTGTCTTTTTTGCTCCGGAGGTTGCCGAAAGCGAAACCAGGTGCTTTTGAGGATGGAGTCCGCAGGAAAGCAGAGAGGGCCAAATTGTCTGGGGCATTTGAAGAGGTTCCAGGAGGCAATGAGGACCAGCATTACTTTTCCCCGCTGGCACCTTTGCTGTGGCAGCAAAACCTGGACGTTTGTCTTTTTTGCTCCGGAGGCTGCCGAAAGCGAAAACAGGTGCTTTTGAGGATGGAGTCCGCAGGAAAGCAGAGAGGGCCAAATTGTCTGGGGCATTTGAAAGGGTTCCAGGAGACAGTGAGAACCAGCATTACTTTTCCCCGCTGGCACCTTTGCTGTGGCAGCAAAACCTGGACTTTTGTCTTTTTTGCTCCGGAGGTTGCCGAAAGCGAAACCAGGTGCTTTTGAGGATGGAGTCCGCAGGAAAGCAGAGAGGGCCAAATTGTCTGTGGCATTTGAAAGGGTTCAAGGAGGCAGTGAGAACCAGCATTACTTTTCCCCGCTGACACCTTTGCTGTGACAGAAAAGCTGGACGTTTGTCTTTTTTGCTCCGGAGGTTGCCGAAAGCGAAAACAGGTGCTTTTGAGAATGGAGTCCGCAGGAAAGCAGAGAGGGCCAAATTGTCTGTGGCATTTGAAGAGGTTCCAGGAGGCAATGAGGACCAGCATCACTTTTCCCCGCTGGCACCTTTGCTGTGGCAGCAAAACCTGGACGTTTGTCTTTTTTGCTCCGGAGGTTGCCGAAAGCGAAAACAGGTGCTTTTGAGGATGGAGTCCGCAGGAAAGCAGAGAGGGCCAAATTGTCTGGGGCATTTGAAAGGGTTCCAGGAGACAGTGAGAACCAGCATTACTTTTCCCCGCTGGCACCTTTGCTGTGGCAGCAAAACCTGGACGTTTGTCTTTTTTGCTCCGGAGGTTGCTGAAAGCGAAAACAGGTGCTTTTGAGGATGGAGTCCGCAGGAAAGCAGAGAGGGCCAAATTGTCTGTGGCATTTGAAAGGGTTCAAGGAGGCAGTGAGAACCAGCATTACTTTTCCCCGCTGACACCTTTGCTGTGGCAGCAAAAGCTGGACGTTTGTCTTTTTTGCTCCGGAGGTTGCCGAAAGCGAAAACAGGTGCTTTTGAGGATGGAGTCCGCAGGAAAGCAGAGAGGGCCAAATTGTCTGGGGCATTTGAAGAGGTTCCAGGAGGCAATGAGGACCAGCATTACTTTTCCCCGCTGTCACCTTTGCTGTGGCAGCAAAAGCTGGACGATTGTCTTTTTTGCTCCGGAGGATGCCGAAAGCGAAAACAGGTGCTTTTGAGGATGGAGTCCGCAGGAAAGCAGAGAGGGCCAAATTGTCTGTGGCATTTGAAGGGGTTCCAGGAGGCAGTGAGAACCAGCATTACTTTTCCCCGCTGGCACCTTTGCTGTGGCAGCAAAAGCTGGACGTTTGTCTTTTTTGCTCCGGAGGTTGCCGAAAACGAAAACAGGTGCTTTTGAGGATGGAGTCCGCAGGAAAGCAGAGAGGGCCAAATTGTCTGGGGCATTTGAAGAGGTTCCAGGAGGCAATGAGGACCAGCATTACTTTTCCCCGCTGGCACCTTTGCTGTGGCAGCAAAACCTGGACGTTTGTCTTTTTTGCTCCGGAGGTTGCCGAAAGCGAAAACAGGTGCTTTTGAGGATGGAGTCCGCAGGAAAGCAGAGAGGGCCAAATTGTCTGGGGCATTTGAAAGGGTTCCAGGAGACAGTGAGAACCAGCATTACTTTTCCCCGCTGGCACCTTTGCTGTGGCAGCAAAAGCTGGACGTTTGTCTTTTTTGCTCCGGAGGTTGCCGAAAGCGAAAACAGGTGCTTTTGAGGATGGAGCCCGCAGGAAAGCAGAGAGGGCCAAATTGTCTGGGGCATTTGAAAGGGTTCAAGGAGGCAGTGAGAACCAGCATTACTTTTCCCCGCTGACACCTTTGCTGTGACAGAAAAGCTGGACGTTTGTCTTTTTTGCTCCGGAGGTTGCTGAAAGCGAAAACAGGTGCTTTTGAGGATGGAGTCCGCAGGAAAGCAGAGAGGGCCAAATTGTCTGTGGCATTTGAAGAGGTTCCAGGAGGCAATGAGGACCAGCATCACTTTTCCCTGCTGGCACCTTTGCTGTGGCAGCAAAAGCTGGACGTTTGTCTTTTTTGCTCCGGAGGTTGCCGAAAGCGAAAACAGGTGTTTTTGAGGATGGAGTCCGCAGGAAAGCAGAGAGGGCCAAATTGTCTGGGGCATTTGAAAGGGTTCCAGGAGGCAGTGAGAACCAGCATTACTTTTCCCCGCTGGCACCTTTGCTGTGGCAGCAAAAGCTGGACGTTTGTCTTTTTTGCTCCGGAGGTTGCCGAAAGCGAAAAAAGGTGCTTTTGAGGATGGAGTCCGCAGGAAAGCAGAGAGGGCCAAATTGTCTGTGGCATTTGAAAGGGTTCCAGGAGGCAGTGAGAACCAGCATTACTTTTCCCCGCTGGCACCTTTGCTGTGGCAGCAAAAGCTGGACGTTTGTCTTTTTTGCTCCGGAGGTTGCCGAAAGCGAAAACAGGTGCTTTTGAGGATGGAGTCCGCAGGAAAGCAGAGAGGGCCAAATTGTCTGGGGCATTTGAAAGGGTTCCAGGAGACAGTGAGAACCAGCATTACTTTTCCCCGCTGGCACCTTTGCTGTGGCAGCAAAAGCTGGACGTTTGTCTTCTTTGCTCCGGAGGTTGCCGAAAGAGAAAACAGGTGCTTTTGAGGATGGAGTCCGCAGGAAAGCAGAGAGGGCCAAATTGTCTGTGGCATTTGAAGAGGTTCCAGGAGGCAATGAGGACCAGCATTACTTTTCCCCGCTGGCACCTTTGCTGTGGCAGCAAAAGCTGGACGTTTGTCTTTTTTGCTCCTGAGGATGCCGAAAGCGAAAACAGGTGCTTTTGAGGATGGAGTCCGCAGGAAAGCAGAGAGTGCCAAATTGTCTGTGGCATTTGAAAGGGTTCCAGGAGGCAGTGAGAACCAGCATTAGTTTTCCCCGCTGGCACCTTTGCTGTTGCCACAAAAGCTGGACGTTTGTCTTTTTTGCTCCGGAGGTTGCCAAAAGCGAAAAAAGGTGCTTTTGAGGATGGAGTCCGCAGGAAAGCAGAAAGGGCCAAATTGTCTGTTGAATTTGAAAGGGTTCCAGGAGGCAGTGAGAACCAGCATTACTTTTCCCCGCTGGCACCTTTGCTGTGGCAGCAAAAGCTGGACGTTTGTCTTTTTTGCTCCTGAGGTTGTCGAAAGCGAAAAAGGTGCTTTTGAGGATGGAGTCCGCAGGAAAGCAGAGAGGGCCAAATTGTCTGGGGCATTTGAAGAGGTTCCAGGAGGCAATGAGAACCAGCATTACTTTTCCCCGCTGTCACATTTGCTGTGGTAGCAAAAGCTGGACGTTTGTCTTTTTTGCTCCGGAGATTGCCGAAAGCGAAAACAGGTGCTTTTGAGGATGGAGTCCGCAGGAAAGCAGAGAGGGCCAAATTGTCTGTGGCATTTGAAGGGGTTCCAGGAGGCAGTGAGAACCAGCATTACTTTTCCCCGCTGGCACCTTTGCTGTGGCAGCAAAACCTGGACGTTTGTCTTTTTTGCTCCTGAGGTTGCCGAAAGTGAAAACAGGTGCTTTTGAGGATGGAGTCCGCAGGAAAGCAGAGAGGGCCAAATTGTCTGGGGCATTTGAAAGGGTTCCAAGAGACAGTGAGAACCAGCATTACTTTTCCCTGCTGGCACCTTTGCTGTGGCAGCAAAAGCTGGACGTTTGTCTTTTTTGCTCCTGAGGTTGCCAAAAGCGAAAACAGGTGCTTTTGAGGATGGAGTCCGCAGGAAAGCAGAGAGGGCCAAATTGTCTGTGGCATTTGAGAGGATTCCAGGAGGCAGTGAGAACCAGCATTACTTTTCCCTGCTGGCACCTTTGCTGTGGCAGCAAAACCTGGACGTTTGTCTTTTTTGCTCCGGAGGTTGCCGAAAGCGAAAACAGGTGCTTTTGAGGATGGAATCCGCAGGAAAGCAGAGAGGGCCAAATTGTCTGGGGCATTTGAAGGGGTTCCAGGAGACAGTGAGAACCAGCATTACTTTTCCCCGCTGGCACCTTTGCTGTGGCAGCAAAACCTGGACGTTTGTCTTTTTTGCTCCGGAGGTTGCCGAAAGCGAAAAAAGGTGCTTTTGAGGATGGAGTCCGCAGGAAAGCAGAGAGGGCCAAATTGTCTGGGGCATTTGAAGAGGTTCCAGGAGGCAATGAGGACCAGCATTACTTTTCCCCGCTGGCACCTTTGCTGTGGCAGCAAAAGCTGGACGTTTGTCTTTTTTGCTCCGGAGGTTGCCGAAAGCGAAAACAGGTGCTTTTGAGGATGGAGTCCGCAGGAAAGCAGAGAGGGCCAAATTGTCTGGGGCATTTGAAAGGGTTCCAGGAGGCAGTGAGAACCAGCATTACTTTTCCCCGCTGGCACCTTTGCTGTGGCAGCAAAAGCTGGACGTTTTTCTTTTTTGCTCCGGAGGCTGTCGAAAGCGAAACCAGGTGCTTTTGAGGATGGAGTCCGCAGGAAAGCAGAGAGGGCCAAATTGTCTGTGGCATTTGAAAGGGTTCCAGGAGACAGTGAGAACCAGCATTACTTTTCCCCGCTGGCACCTTTGCTGTGGCAGAAAAGCTGGACGTTTGTCTTTTTTGCTCCTGAGGTTGCCGAAAGCGAAAACAGGTGCTTTTGAGGATGGAGTCCGCAGGAAAGCAGAGAGGGCCAAATTGTCTGTGGCATTTGAAGAGGTTCCAGGAGGCAATGAGGACCAGCATCACTTTTCCCCGCTGGCACCTTTGCTGTGGCAGCAAAAGCTGGACGTTTGTCTTTTTTGCTCCGGAGGTTGCCGAAAGCGAAAACAGGTGCTTTTGAGGATGGAGTCCGCAGGAAAGCAGAGAGGGCCAAATTGTCTGTGGCATTTGAAAGGGTTCCAGGAGGCAGTGAGAACCAGCATTACTTTTCCCCGCTGGCACCTTTGCTGTGGCAGGAAAAGCTGGACGTTTGTCTTTTTTGCTCCTGAGGTTGCCAAAAGCGAAAACAGGTGCTTTTGAGGATGGAGTCCGCAGGAAAGCAGAGAGGGCCAAATTGTCTGTGGCATTTGAGAGGATTCCAGGAGGCAGTGAGAACCAGCATTACTTTTCCCTGCTGGCACCTTTGCTGTGGCAGCAAAACCTGGACGTTTGTCTTTTTTGCTCCGCAGGTTGCTGAAAGCGAAAAAAGGTGCTTTTGAGGATGGAGTCCGCAGGAAAGCAGAGAGGGCCAAATTGTCTGTGGCATTTGAAAGGGTTCCAGGAGGCAGTGAGAACCAGCATTACTTTTCCCCGCTGGCACCTTTGCTGTGGCAGCAAAAGCTGGACGTTTGTCTTTTTTGCTCCGGAGGTTGCCGAAAGCGAAAACAGGTGCTTTTGAGGATGGAGTCCGCAGGAAAGCAGAGAGGGCCAAATTGTCTGGGGCATTTGAAAGGGTTCCAGGAGGCAGTGAGAACCAGCATTACTTTTCCCCGCTGGCACCTTTGCTGTGGCAGCAAAAGCTGGACGTTTGTCTTCTTTGCTCCGGAGGTTGCCGAAAGAGAAAACAGGTGCTTTTGAGGATGGAGTCCGCAGGAAAGCAGAGAGGGCCAAATTGTCTGTGGCATTTGAAGAGGTTCCAGGAGGCAATGAGGACCAGCATTACTTTTCCCCGCTGGCACCTTTGCTGTGGCAGCAAAAGCTGGACGTTTGTCTTTTTTGCTCCTGAGGATGCCGAAAGCGAAAACAGGTGCTTTTGAGGATGGAGTCCGCAGGAAAGCAGAGAGTGCCAAATTGTCTGTGGCATTTGAAAGGGTTCCAGGAGGCAGTGAGAACCAGCATTAGTTTTCCCCGCTGGCACCTTTGCTGTTGCCACAAAAGCTGGACGTTTGTCTTTTTTGCTCCGGAGGTTGCCAAAAGCGAAAAAAGGTGCTTTTGAGGATGGAGTCCGCAGGAAAGCAGAAAGGGCCAAATTGTCTGTTGAATTTGAAAGGGTTCCAGGAGGCAGTGAGAACCAGCATTACTTTTCCCCGCTGGCACCTTTGCTGTGGCAGCAAAAGCTGGACGTTTGTCTTTTTTGCTCCTGAGGTTGCCGAAAGCGAAAAAGGTGCTTTTGAGGATGGAGTCCGCAGGAAAGCAGAGAGGGCCAAATTGTCTGGGGCATTTGAAGAGGTTCCAGGAGGCAATGAGAACCAGCATTACTTTTCCCCGCTGTCACATTTGCTGTGGTAGCAAAAGCTGGACGTTTGTCTTTTTTGCTCCGGAGATTGCCGAAAGCGAAAACAGGTGCTTTTGAGGATGGAGTCCGCAGGAAAGCAGAGAGGGCCAAATTGTCTGTGGCATTTGAAGGGGTTCCAGGAGGCAGTGAGAACCAGCATTACTTTTCCCCGCTGGCACCTTTGCTGTGGCAGCAAAACCTGGACGTTTGTCTTTTTTGCTCCTGAGGTTGCCGAAAGTGAAAACAGGTGCTTTTGAGGATGGAGTCCGCAGGAAAGCAGAGAGGGCCAAATTGTCTGGGGCATTTGAAAGGGTTCCAAGAGACAGTGAGAACCAGCATTACTTTTCCCTGCTGGCACCTTTGCTGTGGCAGCAAAAGCTGGACGTTTGTCTTTTTTGCTCCTGAGGTTGCCAAAAGCGAAAACAGGTGCTTTTGAGGATGGAGTCCGCAGGAAAGCAGAGAGGGCCAAATTGTCTGTGGCATTTGAGAGGATTCCAGGAGGCAGTGAGAACCAGCATTACTTTTCCCTGCTGGCATCTTTGCTGTGGCAGCAAAACCTGGACGTTTGTCTTTTTTGCTCCGGAGGTTGCCGAAAGCGAAAACAGGTGCTTTTGAGGATGGAATCCGCAGGAAAGCAGAGAGGGCCAAATTGTCTGGGGCATTTGAAGGGGTTCCAGGAGACAGTGAGAACCAGCATTACTTTTCCCCGCTGGCACCTTTGCTGTGGCAGCAAAACCTGGACGTTTGTCTTTTTTGCTCCGGAGGTTGCCGAAAGCGAAAAAAGGTGCTTTTGAGGATGGAGTCCGCAGGAAAGCAGAGAGGGCCAAATTGTCTGGGGCATTTGAAGAGGTTCCAGGAGGCAATGAGGACCAGCATTACTTTTCCCCGCTGGCACCTTTGCTGTGGCAGCAAAAGCTGGACGTTTGTCTTTTTTGCTCCGGAGGTTGCCGAAAGCGAAAACAGGTGCTTTTGAGGATGGAGTCCGCAGGAAAGCAGAGAGGGCCAAATTGTCTGGGGCATTTGAAAGGGTTCCAGGAGGCAGTGAGAACCAGCATTACTTTTCCCCGCTGGCACCTTTGCTGTGGCAGCAAAAGCTGGACGTTTTTCTTTTTTGCTCCGGAGGCTGTCGAAAGCGAAACCAGGTGCTTTTGAGGATGGAGTCCGCAGGAAAGCAGAGAGGGCCAAATTGTCTGTGGCATTTGAAAGGGTTCCAGGAGACAGTGAGAACCAGCATTACTTTTCCCCGCTGGCACCTTTGCTGTGGCAGAAAAGCTGGACGTTTGTCTTTTTTGCTCCTGAGGTTGCCGAAAGCGAAAACAGGTGCTTTTGAGGATGGAGTCCGCAGGAAAGCAGAGAGGGCCAAATTGTCTGTGGCATTTGAAGAGGTTCCAGGAGGCAATGAGGACCAGCATCACTTTTCCCCGCTGGCACCTTTGCTGTGGCAGCAAAAGCTGGACGTTTGTCTTTTTTGCTCCGGAGGTTGCCGAAAGCGAAAACAGGTGCTTTTGAGGATGGAGTCCGCAGGAAAGCAGAGAGGGCCAAATTGTCTGTGGCATTTGAAAGGGTTCCAGGAGGCAGTGAGAACCAGCATTACTTTTCCCCGCTGGCACCTTTGCTGTGGCAGGAAAAGCTGGACGTTTGTCTTTTTTGCTCCTGAGGTTGCCAAAAGCGAAAACAGGTGCTTTTGAGGATGGAGTCCGCAGGAAAGCAGAGAGGGCCAAATTGTCTGTGGCATTTGAGAGGATTCCAGGAGGCAGTGAGAACCAGCATTACTTTTCCCTGCTGGCACCTTTGCTGTGGCAGCAAAACCTGGACGTTTGTCTTTTTTGCTCCGCAGGTTGCTGAAAGCGAAAAAAGGTGCTTTTGAGGATGGAGTCCGCAGGAAAGCAGAGAGGGCCAAATTGTCTGGGGCATTTGAAGGGGTTCCAGGAGACAGTGAGAACCAGCATTACTTTTCCCCGCTGTCACCTTTGCTGTGGCAGCAAAACCTGGACGTTTGTCTTTTTTGCTCCGGAGGTTGCCGAAAGCGAAAAAAGGTGCTTTTGAGGATGGAGTCCGCAGGAAAGCAGAGAGGGCCAAATTGTCTGGGGCATTTGAAGAGGTTCCAGGAGGCAATGAGGACCAGCATTACTTTTCCCCGCTGGCACCTTTGCTGTGGCAGCAAAAGCTGGACGTTTGTCTTTTTTGCTCCGGAGGTTGCCGAAAGCGAAAACAGGTGCTTTTGAGGATGGAGTCCGCAGGAAAGCAGAGAGGGCCAAATTGTCTGTGGCATTTGAAAGGGTTCCAGGAGGCAGTGAGAACCAGCATTACTTTTCCCCGCTGGCACCTTTGCTGTGGCAGCAAAACCTGGACGTTTTTCTTTTTTGCTCCGGAGGTTGCCGAAAGCGAAAACAGGTGTTTTTGAGGATGGAGTCCGCAGGAAAGCAGAGAGGGCCAAATTGTCTGTGGCATTTGAAAGGGTTCCAGGAGACAGTGAGAACCAGCATTACTTTTCCCCGCTGGCACCTTTGCTGTGGCAGCAAAACCTGGACGTTTGTCTTTTTTGCTCCGGAGGCTGCCGAAAGCGAAAACAGGTGCTTTTGAGGATGGAGTCCGCAGGAAAGCAGAGAGGGCCAAATTGTCTGTGGCATTTGAAAGGGTTCCAGGAGACAGTGAGAACCAGCATTACTTTTCCCCGCTGGCACCTTTGCTGTGGCAGCAAAACCTGGACGTTTGTCTTTTTTGCTCCGGAGGTTGCCGAAAGCGAAACGAGGTGCTTTTTAGGATGGAGTCCGCAGGAAAGCAGAGAGGGCCAAATTGTCTGGGGCATTTGAAGAGGTTCCAGGAGGCAATGAGAACCAGCATTACTTTTCCCCGCTGTCACCTTTGCTGTGGTAGCAAAAGCTGGACGTTTGTCTTTTTTGCTCCGGAGATTGCCGAAAGCGAAAACAGGTGCTTTTGAGGATGGAGTCCGCAGGAAAGCAGAGAGGGCCAAATTGTCTGTGGCATTTGAAGGGGTTCCAGGAGGCAGTGAGAACCAGCATTACTTTTCCCCGCTGGCACCTTTGCTGTGGCAGCAAAACCTGGACGTTTGTCTTTTTTGCTCCTGAGGTTGCCGAAAGTGAAAACAGGTGCTTTTGAGGATGGAGTCCGCAGGAAAGCAGAGAGGGCCAAATTGTCTGGGGCATTTGAAAGGGTTCCAAGAGACAGTGAGAACCAGCATTACTTTTCCCTGCTGGCACCTTTGCTGTGGCAGCAAAAGCTGGACGTTTGTGTTTTTTGCTCCGGAGGTTGCCGAAAGCGAAAACAGGTGCTTTTGAGGATGGAGTCCGCAGGAAAGCAGAGAGGGCCAAATTGTCTGGGGCATTTGAAAGGGTTCCAGGAGGCAGTGAGAACCAGCATTACTTTTCCCCGCTGGCACCTTTGCTGTGGCAGGAAAAGCTGGACGTTTGTCTTTTTTGCTCCTGAGGTTGCCAAAAGCGAAAACAGGTGCTTTTGAGGATGGAGTCCGCAGGAAAGCAGAGAGGGCCAAATTGTCTGTGGCATTTGAGAGGATTCCAGGAGGCAGTGAGAACCAGCATTACTTTTCCCTGCTGGCACCTTTGCTGTGGCAGCAAAAGCTGGACGTTTGTCTTTTTTGCTCCTGAGGTTGCCGAAAGCGAAAACAGGTGCTTTTGAGGATGGAGTCCGCAGGAAAGCAGAGAGGGCCAAATTGTCTGGGGCATTTGAAGAGGTTCCAGGAGACAGTGAGAACCAGCATTACTTTTCCCCGCTGGCACCTTTGCTGTGGCAGCAAAAGCTGGACGTTTGTCTTTTTTGCTCCGGAGGTTGCCGAAAGCGAAAACAGGTGCTTTAGAGGATGGAGTCCGCAGGAAAGCAGAGAGGGCCAAATTGTCTGGGGCATTTGAAAGGGTTCCAGGAGACAGTGAGAACCAGCATTACTTTTCCCCGCTGGCACCTTTGCTGTGGCAGCAAAACCTGGACGTTGGTCTTTTTTGCTCCGGAGGTTGCCGAAAGCGAAACGAGGTGCTTTTTAGGATGGAGTCCGCAGGAAAGCAGAGAGGGCCAAATTGTCTGTGGCATTTGAAGAGGTTCCAGGAGGCAATGAGGACCAGCATCACTTTTCCCCGCTGGCACCTTTGCTGTGGCAGCAAAACCTGGACGTTTGTCTTTTTTGCTCAGGAGGTTGCCGAAAGCGAAACCAGGTGCTTTTGAGGATGGAGTCCGCAGGAAAGCAGAGAGGGCCAAATTGTCTGTGGCATTTGAAGGGGTTCCAGGAGGCAGTGAGAACCAGCATTACTTTTCCCCGCTGGCACCTTTGCTGTGGCAGCAAAACCTGGACGTTTGTCTTTTTTGCTCCTGAGGTTGCCGAAAGTGAAAACAGGTGCTTTTGAGGATGGAGTCCGCAGGAAAGCAGAGAGGGCCAAATTGTCTGGGGCATTTGAAAGGGTTCCAAGAGACAGTGAGAACCAGCATTACTTTTCCCTGCTGGCACCTTTGCAGTGGCAGCAAAAGCTGGACGTTTGTCTTTTTTGCTCCGGAGGTTGCCGAAAGCGAAAACAGGTGCTTTTGAGGATGGAGTCCGCAGGAAAGCAGAGAGGGCAAAATTGTCTGGGGCATTTGAAAGGGTTCCAGGAGGCAGTGAGAACCAGCATTACTTTTCCCCGCTGGCACCTTTGCTGTGGCAGGAAAAGCTGGACGTTTGTCTTTTTTGCTCCTGAGGTTGCCAAAAGCGAAAACAGGTGCTTTTGAGGATGGAGTCCGCAGGAAAGCAGAGAGGGCCAAATTGTCTGTGGCATTTGAGAGGATTCCAGGAGGCAGTGAGAACCAGCATTACTTTTCCCTGCTGGCACCTTTGCTGTGGCAGCAAAACCTGGACGTTTGTCTTTTTTGCTCCGCAGGTTGCCGAAAGCGAAAACAGGTGCTTTTGAGGATGGAGTCCGCAGGAAAGCAGAGAGGGCCAAATTGTCTGGGGCATTTGAAGGGGTTCCAGGAGACAGTGAGAACCAGCATTACTTTTCCCCGCTGGCACCTTTGCTGTGGCAGCAAAACCTGGACGTTTGTCTTTTTTGCTCCGGAGGTTGCCGAAAGCGAAAAAAGGTGCTTTTGAGGATGGAGTCCGCAGGAAAGCAGAGAGGGCCAAATTGTCTGGGGCATTTGAAGAGGTTCCAGGAGGCAATGAGGACCAGCATTACTTTTCCCCGCTGGCACCTTTGCTGTGGCAGCAAAAGCTGGACGTTTGTCTTTTTTGCTCCGGAGGTTGCCGAAAGCGAAAACAGGTGCTTTTGAGGATGGAGTCCGCAGGAAAGCAGAGAGGGCCAAATTGTCTGTGGCATTTGAAAGGGTTCCAGGAGGCAGTGAGAACCAGCATTACTTTTCCCCGCTGGCACCTTTGCTGTGGCAGCAAAACCTGGACGTTTTTCTTTTTTGCTCCGGAGGCTGTCGAAAGCGAAACCAGGTGCTTTTGAGGATGGAGTCCGCAGGAAAGCAGAGAGGGCCAAATTGTCTGTGGCATTTGAAAGGGTTCCAGGAGACAGTGAGAACCAGCATTACTTTTCCCCGCTGGCACCTTTGCTGTGGCAGAAAAGCTGGACGTTTGTCTTTTTTGCTCCGGAGGTTGCTGAAAGCGAAAACAGGTGCTTTTGAGGATGGAGTCCGCAGGAAAGCAGAGAGGGCCAAATTGTCTGTGGCATTTGAAGAGGTTCCAGGAGGCAATGAGGACCAGCATCACTTTTCCCCGCTGGCACCTTTGCTGTGGCAGCAAAAGCTGGACGTTTGTCTTTTTTGCTCCAGAGGTTGCCGAAAGCGAAAACAGGTGCTTTTGAGGATGGAGTCCGCAGGAAAGCAGAGAGGGCCAAATTGTCTGTGGCATTTGAAAGGGTTCCAGGAGGCAGTGAGAACCAGCATTACTTTTCCCCGCTGGCACCTTTGCTGTGGCAGCAAAAGCTGGACGTTTGTCTTCTTTGCTCCGGAGGTTGCCGAAAGCGAAAACAGGTGCTTTTGAGGATGGAGTCCGCAGGAAAGCAGAGAGGGCCAAATTGTCTGGGGCATTTGAAGAGGTTCCAGGAGGCAATGAGGACCAGCATTACTTTTCCCCGCTGGCACCTTTGCTGTGGCAGCAAAAGCTGGACGTTTGTCTTTTTTGCTCCTGAGGATGCCGAAAGCGAAAACAGGTGCTTTTGAGGATGGAGTCCGCAGGAAAGCAGAGAGGGCCAAATTGTCTGTGGCATTTGAAAGGGTTCCAGGAGGCAGTGAGAACCAGCATTACTTTTCCCCGCTTGCACCTTTGCTGTGGCAGCAAAAGCTGGACGTTTGTCTTTTTTGCTCCTGAGGTTGCCGAAAGTGAAAACAGGTGCTTTTGAGGATGGAGTCCGCAGGAAAGCAGAGAGGGCCAAATTGTCTGGGGCATTTGAAAGGGTTCCAAGAGACAGTGAGAACCAGCATTACTTTTCCCTGCTGGCACCTTTGCTGTGGCAGCAAAAGCTGGACGTTTGTCTTTTTTGCTCCGGAGGTTGCCGAAAGCGAAAACAGGTGCTTTTGAGGATGGAGTCCGCAGGAAAGCAGAGAGGGCAAAATTGTCTGGGGCATTTGAAAGGGTTCCAGGAGGCAGTGAGAACCAGCATTACTTTTCCCCGCTGGCACCTTTGCTGTGGCAGGAAAAGCTGGACGTTTGTCTTTTTTGCTCCTGAGGTTGCCAAAAGCGAAAACAGGTGCTTTTGAGGATGGAGTCCGCAGGAAAGCAGAGAGGGCCAAATTGTCTGGGGCATTTGAGAGGATTCCAGGAGGCAGTGAGAACCAGCATTACTTTTCCCTGCTGGCACCTTTGCTGTGGCAGCAAAACCTGGACGTTTGTCTTTTTTGCTCCGGAGGTTGCTGAAAGCGAAAAAAGGTGCTTTTGAGGATGGAGTCCGCAGGAAAGCAGAGAGGGCCAAATTGTCTGGGGCATTTGAAGGGGTTCCAGGAGACAGTGAGAACCAGCATTACTTTTCCCCGCTGGCACCTTTGCTGTGGCAGCAAAACCTGGACGTTTGTCTTTTTTGCTCCGGAGGTTGCCGAAAGCGAAAACAGGTGCTTTTGAGGATGGAGTCCGCAGGAAAGCAGAGAGGGCCAAATTGTCTGGGGCATTTGAAGAGGTTCCAGGAGGCAATGAGGACCAGCATTACTTTTCCCCGCTGGCACCTTTGCTGTGGCAGCAAAAGCTGGACGTTTGTCTTTTTTGCTCCGGAGGTTGCCGAAAGCGAAAACAGGTGCTTTTGAGGATGGAGTCCGCAGGAAAGCAGAGAGGGCCAAATTGTCTGTGGCATTTGAAAGGGTTCCAGGAGGCAGTGAGAACCATCATTACTTTTCCCCGCTGGCACCTTTGCTGTGGCAGCAAAACCTGGACGTTTTTCTTTTTTGCTCCGGAGGTTGCCGAAAGCGAAAACAGGTGTTTTTGAGGATGGAGTCCGCAGGAAAGCAGAGAGGGCCAAATTGTCTGTGGCATTTGAAAGGGTTCCAGGAGACAGTGAGAACCAGCATTACTTTTCCCCGCTGGCACCTTTGCTGTGGCAGAAAAGCTGGACGTTTGTCTTTTTTGCTCCGGAGGTTGCTGAAAGCGAAAACAGGTGCTTTTGAGGATGGAGTCCGCAGGAAAGCAGAGAGGGCCAAATTGTCTGGGGCATTTGAAGAGGTTCCAGGAGTCAATGAGGACCAGCATCACTTTTCCCCGCTGGCACCTTTGCTGTGGCAGCAAAAGCTGGACGTTTGTCTTTTTTGCTCCGGAGGTTGCCAAAAGCGAAAACAGGTGCTTTTGAGGATGGAGTCCGCAGGAAAGCAGAGAGGGCCAAATTGTCTGTGGCATTTGAAAGGGTTCCAGGAGGCAGTGAGAACCAGCATTACTTTTCCCCGCTGGCACCTTTGCTGTGGCAGCAAAAGCTGGACGTTTGTCTTTTTTGCTCCGGAGGTTGCCGAAAGCGAAAACAGGTGTTTTTGAGGATGGAGTCCGCAGGAAAGCAGAGAGGGCCAAATTGTCTGTGGCATTTGAAAGGGTTCCAGGAGGCAGTGAGAACCAGCATTACTTTTCCTTGCTAGCACCTTTGCTGTGGCAGCAAAAGCTGGACGTTTGTCTTTTTTGCTCTGGAGGTTGCCGAAAGCGAAAACAGGTGCTTTTGAGGATGGAGTACGCAGGAAAGCAGAGAGGGCCAAATTGTCTGGGGCATTTGAAAGGGTTCCAGGAGGCAGTGAGAACCAGCATTACTTTTCCCCGCTGGCACCTTTGCTGTGGCAGCAAAAGCTGGACGTTTGTCTTTTTTGCTCCGGAGCTTGCCGAAAGCGAAAACAGGTGCTTTTTGGATGGAGTCCGCAGGAAAGCAGAGAGGGCCAAATTGTCTGGGGCATTTGAAAGGGTTCCAGGAGGCAGTGAGAACCAGCATTACTTTTCCCCGCTGGCACCTTTGCTGTGGCAGCAAAAGCTGGACGTTTGTCTTTTTTGCTCCGGAGGTTGCCAAAAGCGAAAACAGGTGCTTTTGAGGATGGAGTCCGCAGGAAAGCAGAGAGGGCCAAATTGTCTGTGGCATTTGAAAGGGTTCCAGGAGGCAGTGAGAACCAGCATTACTTTTCCCTGCTGGCACCTTTGCTGTGGCAGCAAAACCTGGACGTTTGTCTTTTTTGCTCAGGAGGTTGCGAAAGCGAAAACAGGTGCTTTTGAGGATGGAGTCCGCAGGAAAGCAGAGAGGGCCAAATTGTCTGGGGCATTTGAAAGGGTTCCAGGAGGCAGTGAGAACCAGCATTACTTTTCCCCGCTGGCACCTTTGCTGTGGCAGCAAAAGCTGGACGTTTGTCTTTTTTGCTCCAGAGGCTGCCGAAAGCGAAAACAGGTGCTTCTGAGGATGGAGTCCGCAGGAAAGCAGAGAGGGTCAAATTGTCTGTGGCATTTGAAGAGGTTCCAGGAGGCAATGAGAACCAGCATCACTTTTCCCCGCTGTCACCTTTGCTGTGGCAGCAAAAGCTGGACGATTGTCTTTTTTGCTCCGGAGGATGCCGAAAGCGAAAACAGGTGCTTTTGAGGATGGAGTCCGCAGGAAAGCAGAGAGGGCCAAATTGTCCGGGGCATTTGAAAGGGTTCCAGGAGGCAGTGAGAACCAGCATTACTTTTCCCCGCTGGCACCTTTGCTGTGGCAGCAAAACCTGGACGTTTGTCTTTTTTGCTCCGGAGGTTGCCGAAAGCGAAAAAAGGTGCTTTTGAGGATGGAGTCCGCAGGAAAGCAGAGAGGGCCAAATTGTCTGTGGCATTTGAAGAGGTTCCAGGAGGCAATGAGGACCAGCATTACTTTTCCCCGCTGGCACCTTTGCTGTGGCAGCAAAAGCTGGACGTTTGTCTTTTTTGCTCCGGAGGTTGCCGAAAGCGAAAACAGGTGCTTTTGAGGATGGAGTCCGCAGGAAAGCAGAGAGGGCCAAATTGTCTGGGGCATTTGAAAGGGTTCCAGGAGGCAGTGAGAACCAGCATTACTTTTCCCCGCTGGCACCTTTGCTGTGGCAGCAAAAGCTGGACGTTTGTCTTTTTTGCTCCAGAGGCTGCCGAAAGCGAAAACAGGTGCTTTTGAGGATGGAGTCCGCAGGAAAGCAGAGAGGGCCAAATTGTCTGTGGCATTTGAAGAGGTTCCAGGAGGCAATGAGGACCAGCATCACTTTTCCCCGCTGTCACCTTTGCTGTGGCAGCAAAAGCTGGACGATTGTCTTTTTTGCTCCGGAGGATGCCGAAAGCGAAAACAGGTGCTTTTGAGGATGGAGTCCGCAGGAAAGCAGAGAGGGCCAAATTGTCTGGGGCATTTGAAAGGGTTCCAGGAGGCAGTGAGAACCAGCATTACTTTTCCCCGCTGGCACCTTTGCTGTGGCAGCAAAACCTGGACGTTTGTCTTTTTTGCTCCGGAGGCTGCCGAAAGCGAAAACAGGTGCTTTTGAGGATGGAGTCCGCAGGAAAGCAGAGAGGGCCAAATTGTCTGTGGCATTTGAAGGGGTTCCAAGAGGCAGTGAGAACCAGCATTACTTTTCCCCGCTGGCACCTTTGCTGTGGCAGCAAAAGCTGGACGTTTGTCTTTTTTGCTCCGGAGGTTGCCGAAAGCGAAAACAGGTGCTTTTGAGGATGGAGTCCGCAGGAAAGCAGAGAGGGCCAAATTGTCTGGGGCATTTGAAAGGGTTCCAGGAGACAGTGAGAACCAGCATTACTTTTCTCCGCTGGCACCTTTGCTGTGGCAGCAAAACCTGGACGTTTGTCTTTTTTGCTCCGGAGGTTGCTGAAATCGAAAACAGGTGCTTTTGAGGATGGAGTCCGCAGGAAAGCAGAGAGGGCCAAATTGTCTGGGGCATTTGAAGAGGTTCCAGGAGGCAATGAGGACCAGCATCACTTTTCCCTGCTGGCACCTTTGCTGTGGCAGCAAAAGCTGGACGTTTGTCTTTTTTGCTCCGGAGGTTGCCGAAAGCGAAAACAGGTGTTTTTGAGGATGGAGTCCGCAGGAAAGCAGAGAGGGCCAAATTGTCTGGGGCATTTGAAAGGGTTCCAGGAGGCAGTGAGAACCAGCATTACTTTTCCCCACTGGCACCTTTGCTGTGGCAGCAAAAGCTGGACGTTTGTCTTTTTTGCTCCGGAGGTTGCCGAAAGCGAAAACAGGTGCTTTTGAGGATGGAGTCCGCAGGAAAGCAGAGAGGGCCAAATTGTCTGTGGCATTTGAAAGGGTTCCAGGAGACAGTGAGAACCAGCATTACTTTTCCCCGCTTGCACCTTTGCTGTGGCAGCAAAAGCTGGACGTTTGTCTTTTTTGCTCCGGAGGTTGCTGAAAGCGAAAACAGGTGCTTTTGAGGATGGAGTCCGCAGGAAAGCAGAGAGGGCCAAATTGTCTGGGGCATTTGAAAGGGTTCCAGGAGGCAGTGAGAACCAGCATTACTTTTCCCCGCTGGCACCTTTGCTGTGGCAGCAAAAGCTGGACGTTTGTCTTTTTTGCTCCGGAGGTTGCCGAAAGCGAAAAAGGTGCTTTTGAGGATGGAGTCCGCAGGAAAGCAGAGAGGGCCAAATTGTCTGGGGCATTTGAAGAGGTTCCAGGAGGCAATGAGAACCAGCATTACTTTTCCCCGCTGTCACCTTTGCTGTGGTAGCAAAAGCTGGACGTTTGTCTTTTTTGCTCCGGAGATTGCCGAAAGCGAAAACAGGTGCTTTTGAGGATGGAGTCCGCAGGAAAGCAGAGAGGGCCAAATTGTCTGTGGCATTTGAAGGGGTTCCAGGAGGCAGTGAGAACCAGCATTACTTTTCCCCGCTGGCACCTTTGCTGTGGCAGCAAAAGCTGGACGTTTGTCTTTTTTGCTCAGGAGGTTGCCGAAAGTGAAAACAGGTGCTTTTGAGGATGGAGTCCGCAGGAAAGCAGAGAGGGCCAAATTGTCTGGGGCATTTGAAAGGGTTCCAAGAGACAGTGAGAACCAGCATTACTTTTCCCTGCTGGCACCTTTGCTGTGGCAGCAAAAGCTGGACGTTTGTCTTTTTTGCTCCGGAGGTTGCCGAAAGCGATAAAATGTGCTTTTGAGGATGGAGTCCGCAGGAAAGCAGAGAGGGCAACATTGTCTGGGGCATTTGAAAGGGTTCCAGGAGGCAGTGAGAACCAGCATTACTTTTCCCCGCTGGCACCTTTGCTGTGGCAGCAAAACCTGGACGTTTGTCTTTTTTGCTCCTGAGGTGGCCAAAAGCGACAACAGGTGCTTTTGAGGATGGAGTCCGCAGGAAAGCAGAGAGGGCCAAATTGTCTGTGGCATTTGAGAGGATTCCAGGAGGCAGTGAGAACCAGCATTACTTTTCCCTGCTGGCACCTTTGCTGTGGCAGCAAAACCTGGACGTTTTTCTTTTTTGCTCCGCAGGTTGCTGAAAGCGAAAACAGGTGCTTTTGAGGATGGAGTCCGCAGGAAAGCAGAGAGGGCCAAATTGTCTGGGGCATTTGAAGGGGTTCCAGGAGACAGTGAGAACCAGCATTACTTTTCCCCGCTGGCACCTTTGCTGTGGCAGAAAAGCTGGACGTTTGTCTTTTTTGCTCCGGAGGTTGCTGAAAGCGAAAACAGGTGCTTTTGAGGATGGAGTCCGCAGGAAAGCAGAGAGGGCCAAATTGTCTGTGGCATTTGAAGAGGTTCCAGGAGGCAATGAGGACCAGCATCACTTTTCCCCGCTGGCACCTTTGCTGTGGCAGCAAAAGCTGGACGTTTGTCTTTTTTGCTCCGGAGGTTGCCAAAAGCGAAAACAGGTGCTTTGGAGGATGGAGTCCGCAGGAAAGCAGAGAGGGCCAAATTGTCTGTGGCATTTGAAAGGGTTCCAGGAGGCAGTGAGAACCAGCATTACTTTTCCCCGCTGGCACCTTTGCTGTGGCAGCAAAACCTGGACGTTTGTCTTTTTTGCTCAGGAGGTTGCCGAAAGCGAAAACAGGTGCTTTTGAGGATGGAGTCCGCAGGAAAGCAGAGAGGGCCAAATTGTCTGTGGCATTTGAAAGGGTTCCAGGAGGCAGTGAGAACCAGCATTACTTTTCCCCGCTAGCACCTTTGCTGTGGCAGCAAAAGCTGGACGTTTGTCTTTTTTGCTCCGGAGGTTGCCGAAAGCGAAAACAGGTGCTTTTGAGGATGGAGTCCGCAGGAAAGCAGAGAGGGCCAAATTGTCTGGGGCATTTGAAAGGGTTCCAGGAGGCAGTGAGAACCAGCATTACTTTTCCCCGCTGGCACCTTTGCTGTGGCAGCAAAAGCTGGACGTTTGTCTTTTTTGCTCCAGAGCTTGCCGAAAGCGAAAACAGGTGCTTTTTGGATGGAGTCCGCAGGAAAGCAGAGAGGGCCAAATTGTCTGGGGCATTTGAAAGGGTTCCAGGAGGCAGTGAGAACCAGCATTACTTTTCCCCGCTGGCACCTTTGCTGTGGCAGCAAAACCTGGACGTTTGTCTTTTTTGCTCCGGAGGTTGCCGAAAGCGAAAACAGGTGCTTTTGAGGATGGAGTCCGCAGGAAAGCAGAGAGGGCCAAATTGTCTGTGGCATTTGAAAGGGTTCCAGGAGGCAGTGAGAACCAGCATTACTTTTCCCTGCTGGCACCTTTGCTGTGGCAGCAAAAGCTGGACTTTTGTCTTTTTTGCTCCGGAGCTTGCCGAAAGCGAAAAAAGGTGCTTTTGAGGATGGAGTCCGCAGGAAAGCAGAGAGGGCCAAATTGTCTGTGGCATTTGAAAGGGTTCCAGGAGGCAGTGAGAACCAGCATTACTTTTCCCCGCTGGCACCTTTGCTGTGGCAGCAAAACCTGGACGTTTGTCTTTTTTGCTCCTGAGGATGCCGAAAGCGAAAAAAGGTGCTTTTGAGGATGGAGTCCGCAGGAAAGCAGAGAGGGCCAAATTGTCTGGGGCATTTGAAGAGGTTCCAGGAGGCAATGAGGACCAGCATTACTTTTCCCCGCTGGCACCTTTGCTGTGGCAGCAAAAGCTGGACGTTTGTCTTTTTTGCTCCTGAGGATGCCGAAAGCGAAAACAGGTGCTTTTGAGGATGGAGTCCGCAGGAAAGCAGAGAGGGCCAAATTGTCTGTGGCATTTGAAAGGGTTCCAGGAGGCAGTGAGAACCAGCATTACTTTTCCCCGCTTGCACCTTTGCTGTGGCAGCAAAAGCTGGACGTTTGTCTTTTTTGCTCCGGAGGTTGCCGAAAGCGAAAACAGGTGTTTTTGAGGATGGAGTCCGCAGGAAAGCAGAGAGGGCCAAATTGTCTGGGGCATTTGAAAGGGTTCCAGGAGGCAGTGAGAACCAGCATTACTTTTCCGCGCTGGCACCTTTGCTGTGGCAGCAAAAGCTGGACGTTTTTCTTTTTTGCTCCGGAGGTTGCCAAAAGCGAAAACAGGTGCTTTTGAGGATGGAGTCCGCAGGAAAGCAGAGAGGGCCAAATTGTCTGTTGAATTTGAAAGGGTTCCAGGAGGCAGTGAGAACCAGCATTACTTTTCCCCGCTGGCACCTTTGCTGTGGCAGCAAAAGCTGGACGTTTGTCTTTTTTGCTCCGGAGGTTGCCGAAAGCGAAAAAGGTGCTTTTGAGGATGGAGTCCGCAGGAAAGCAGAGAGGGCCAAATTGTCTGGGGCATTTGAAGAGGTTCCAGGAGGCAATGAGAACCAGCATTACTTTTCCCCGCTGTCACCTTTGCTGTGGTAGCAAAAGCTGGACGTTTGTCTTTTTTGCTCCGGAGGTTGCCGAAAGCGAAAACAGGTCCTTTTGAGGATGGAGTCCGCAGGAAAGCAGAGAGGGCCAAATTGTCTGTGGCATTTGAAGGGGTTCCAGGAGGCAGTGAGAACCAGCATTACTTTTCCCCGCTGGCACCTTTGCTGTGGCAGCAAAACCTGGACGTTTGTCTTTTTTGCTCCTGAGGTTGCCGAAAGTGAAAACAGGTGCTTTTGAGGATGGAGTCCGCAGGAAAGCAGAGAGGGCCAAATTGTCTGGGGCATTTGAAAGGGTCCCAAGAGACAGTGAGAACCAGCATTACTTTTCCCTGCTGGCACCTTTGCTGTGGCAGCAAAAGCTGGACGTTTGTCTTTTTTGCTCCGGAGGTTGCCGAAAGCGAAAACAGGTGCTTTTGAGGATGGAGTCCGCAGGAAAGCAGAGAGGGCCAAATTGTCTGTGGCATTTGAGAGGATTCCACGAGGCAGTGAGAACCAGCATTACTTTTCCCCGCTGGCACCTTTGCTGTGGCAGAAAAGCTGGACGTTTGTCTTTTTTGCTCCGGAGTTTGCTGAAAGCGAAAACAGGTGCTTTTGAGGATGGAGTCCGCAGGAAAGCAGAGAGGGCCAAATTGTCTGTGGCATTTGAAGAGGTTCCAGGAGGCAATGAGGACCAGCATCACTTTTCCCCGCTGGCACCTTTGCTGTGGCAGCAAAAGCTGGACGTTTGTCTTTTTTGCTCCGGAGGTTGCCAAAAGCGAAAACAGGTGCTTTTGAGGATGGAGTCCGCAGGAAAGCAGAGAGGGCCAAATTGTCTAGGGCATTTGAAAGGGTTCCAGGAGGCAGTGAGAACCAGCATTACTTTTCCCCGCTGGCACCTTTGCTGTGGCAGCAAAACCTGGACGTTTGTCTTTTTTGCTCAGGAGGTTGCCGAAAGCGAAAACAGGTGCTTTTGAGGATGGAGTCCGCAGGAAAGCAGAGAGGGCCAAATTGTCTGTGGCATTTGAAAGGGTTCCAGGAGGCAGTGAGAACCAGCATTACTTTTCCCCGCTAGCACCTTTGCTGTGGTAGCAAAAGCTGGACGTTTGTCTTTTTTGCTCCGGAGGTTGCCGAAAGCGAAAACAGGTGCTTTTGAGGATGGAGTCCGCAGGAAAGCAGAGAGGGCCAAATTGTCTGGGGCATTTGAAAGGGTTCCAGGAGGCAGTGAGAACCAGCATTACTTTTCCCCGCTGGCACCTTTGCTGTGGCAGCAAAACCTGGACGTTTGTCTTTTTTGCTCCGGAGCTTGCCGAAAGCGAAAACAGGTGCTTTTTGGATGGAGTCCGCAGGAAAGCAGAGAGGGCCAAATTGTCTGGGGCATTTGAAAGGGTTCCAGGAGGCAGTGAGAACCAGCATTACTTTTCCCCGCTGGCACCTTTGCTGTGGCAGCAAAAGCTGGACGTTTGTCTTTTTTGCTCCGGAGGTTGCCGAAAGCGAAAACAGGTGCTTTTGAGGATGGAGTCCGCAGGAAAGCAGAGAGGGCCAAATTGTCTGGGGCATTTGAAGAGGTTCCAGGAGGCAATGAGACCAGCATCACTTTTCCCCGCTGGCACCTTTGCTGTGGCAGCAAAACCTGGACGTTTGTCTTTTTTGCTCCTGAGGTTGCCAAAAGCGAAAAAAGGTGCTTTTGAGGATGGAGTCCGCAGGAAAGCAGAGAGGGCCAAATTGTCTGGGGCATTTGAAAGGGTTCCAGGAGGCAGTGAGAACCAGCATTACTTTTCCCCGCTGCACCTTTGCTGTGGCAGCAAAAGCTGGACGTTTGTCTTTTTTGCTCCGGAGGTTGCCGAAAGCGAAAACAGGTGCTTTTGAGGATGGAGTCCGCAGGAAAGCAGAGAGGGCCAAATTGTCTGTGGCATTTGAAAGGGTTCCAGGAGGCAGTGAGAACCAGCATTACTTTTCCCTGCTGGCACCTTTGCTGTGGCAGCAAAAGCTGGACTTTTGTCTTTTTTGCTCCGGAGCTTGCCGAAAGCGAAAACAGGTGCTTTTGAGGATGGAGTCCGCAGGAAAGCAGAGAGGGCCAAATTGTCTGTGGCATTTGAAAGGGTTCCAGGAGGCAGTGAGAACCAGCATTACTTTTCCCCGCTGGCACCTTTGCTGTGGCAGCAAAAGCTGGACGTTTGTCTTTTTTGCTCCTGAGGTTGCCAAAAGCGAAAAAAGGTGCTTTTGAGGATGGAGTCCGCAGGAAAGCAGAGAGGGCCAAATTGTCTGTGGCATTTGAAAGGGTTCCAGGAGGCAGTGAGAACCAGCATTACTTTTCCCTGCTGGCACCTTTGCTGTGGCAGCAAAACCTGGACGTTTGTCTTTTTTGCTCCTGAGGATGCCGAAAGCGAAAACAGGTGCTTTTGAGGATGGAGTCCGCAGGAAAGCAGAGAGGGCCAAATTGTCTGGGGCATTTGAAGAGGTTCCAGGAGGCAATGAGGACCAGCATTACTTTTCCCCGCTGGCACCTTTGCTGTGGCAGCAAAAGCTGGACGTTTGTCTTTTTTGCTCCGGAGGTTGCCGAAAGAGAAACAGGTGCTTTTGAGGATGGAGTCCGCAGGAAAGCAGAGAGGGCCAAATTGTCTGGGGCATTTGAAGAGGTTCCAGGAGGCAATGAGGACCAGCATTACTTTTCCCCGCTGGCACCTTTGCTGTGGCAGCAAAAGCTGGACGTTTGTCTTTTTTGCTCCGGAGGTTGCCGAAAGCGAAAACAGGTGCTTTTGAGGATGGAGTCCGCAGGAAAGCAGAGAGGGCCAAATTGTCTGTGGCATTTGAAAGGGTTCCAGGAGGCAGTGAGAACCAGCATTACTTTTCCCCGCTGGCACCTTTGCTGTGGCAGCAAAAGCTGGACGTTTGTCTTTTTTGCTCCGGAGCTTGCCGAAAGCGAAAACAGGTGCTTTTTGGATGGAGTCCGCAGGAAAGCAGAGAGGGCCAAATTGTCTGGGGCATTTGAAAGGGTTCCAGGAGGCAGTGAGAAGCAGCATTACTTTTCCCCGCTGGCACCTTTGCTGTGGCAGCAAAAGCTGGACGTTTGTCTTTTTTGCTCCGGAGGTTGCCGAAAGCGAAAACAGGTGCTTTTGAGGATGGAGTCCGCAGGAAAGCAGAGAGGGCCAAATTGTCTGTGGCATTTGAAAGGGTTCCAGGAGGCAGTGAGAACCAGCATTACTTTTCCCCGCTGGCACCTTTGCTGTGGCAGCAAAAGCTGGACGTTTGTCTTTTTTGCTCCGGAGGTTGCCGAAAGCGAAAACAGGTGCTTTTGAGGATGGAGTCCGCAGGAAAGCAGAGAGGGCCAAATTGTCTGGGGCATTTGAAAGGGTTCCAGGAGACAGTGAGAACCAGCATTACTTTTCCCCGCTGGCACCTTTGCTGTGGCAGCAAAACCTGGACGTTTGTCTTTTTTGCTCCGGAGGTTGCCAAAAGCGAAAAAAGGTGCTTTTGAGGATGGAGTCCGCAGGAAAGCAGAGAGGGCCAAATTGTCTGGGGCATTTGAAGAAGTTCCAGGAGGCAATGAGGACCAGCATTACTTTTCCCCGCTGGCACTTTTGCTGTGGCAGCAAAACCTGGACGTTTGTCTTTTTTGCTCCGGAGGTTGCCGAAAGCGAAAAAAGTTGCTTTTGAGGATGGAGTCCGCAGGAAAGCAGAGAGGGCCAAATTGTCTGTGGCATTTGAAGAGGTTCCAGGAGGCAATGAGGACCAGCATCACTTTTCCCCGCTGGCACCTTTGCTGTGGCAGCAAAACCTGGACGTTTGTCTTTTTTGCTCCGGAGGTTGCCGAAAGAGAAAACAGGTGCTTTTGAGGATGGAGTCCGCAGGAAAGCAGAGAGGGCCAAATTGTCTGGGGCATTTGAAAGGGTTCCAGGAGGCATTGAGAACCAGCATTACTTTTCCCCGCTGGCACCTTTGCTGTGGCAGCAAAAGCTGGACGTTTGTCTTCTTTGCTCCGGAGGTTGCCGAAAGCGAAAACAGGTGCTTTTGAGGATGGAGTCCGCAGGAAAGCAGAGAGGGCCAAATTGTCTGGGGCATTTGAAGAGGTTCCAGGAGGCAATGAGGACCAGCATTACTTTTCCCCGCTGGCACCTTTGCTGTGGCAGCAAAAGCTGGACGTTTGTCTTTTTTGCTCCTGAGGATGCCGAAAGCGAAAACAGGTGCTTTTGAGGATGGAGTCCGCAGGAAAGCAGAGAGGGCCAAATTGTCTGGGGCATTTGAAAGGGTTCCAGGAGGCAGTGAGAACCAGCATTACTTTTCCCCGCTGGCACCTTTGCTGTGGCAGCAAAAGCTGGACGTTTGTCTTTTTTGCTCCGGAGGCTGCCGAAAGCGAAAACAGGTGCTTTTGAGGATGGAGTCCGCAGGAAAGCAGAGAGGGCCAAATTGTCTGGGGCATTTGAAAGGGTTCCAGGAGACAGTGAGAACCAGCATTACTTTTCCCCGCTGGCACCTTTGCTGTGGCAGCAAAAGCTGGACGTTTGTCTTTTTTGCTCCGGAGGTTGCCGAAAGCGAAAACAGGTGCTTTTGAGGATGGAGTCCGCAGGAAAGCAGAGAGGGCCAAATTGTCTGGGGCATTTGAAAGGGTTCCAGGAGACAGTGAGAACCAGCATTACTTTTCCCCGCTGGCACCTTTGCTGTGGCAGCAAAACCTGGACTTTTCTCTTTTTTGATCCGGAGGTTGCCAAAAGCGAAAAAAGGTGCTTTTGAGGATGGAGTCCGCAGGAAAGCAGAGAGGGCCAAATTGTCTGGGGCATTTGAAGAAGTTCCAGGAGGCAATGAGGACCAGCATTACTTTTCCCCGCTGGCACCTTTGCTGTGGCAGCAAAACCTGGACGTTTGTCTTTTTTGCTCCGGAGGTTGCCGAAAGCGAAAAAAGTTGCTTTTGAGGATGGAGTCCGCAGGAAAGCAGAGAGGGCCAAATTGTCTGTGGCATTTGAAGAGGTTCCAGGAGGCAATGAGGACCAGCATCACTTTTCCCCGCTGGCACCTTTGCTGTGGCAGCAAAAGCTGGACGTTTGTCTTTTTTGCTCCGGAGGTTGCCGAAAGCGAAAACAGGTGCTTTTGAGGATGGAGTCCGCAGGAAAGCAGAGAGGGCCAAATTGTCTGGGGCATTTGAAGAGGTTCCAGGAGGCAATGAGGACCAGCATTACTTTTCCCCGCTGGCACCTTTGCTGTGGCAGCAAAAGCTGGACGTTTGTCTTTTTTGCTCCGGAGGTTGCCGAAAGCGAAAACAGGTGCTTTTGAGGATGGAGTCCGCAGGAAAGCAGAGAGGGCCAAATTGTCTGGGGCATTTGAAAGGGTTCCAAGAGACAGTGAGAACCAGCATTACTTTTCCCCGCTGGCACCTTTGCTGTGGCAGCAAAACCTGGACGTTTTTCTTTTTTGCTCCGGAGGTTGCCGAAAGCGAAAACAGGTGCTTTTGAGGATGGAGTCCGCAGGAAAGCAGAGAGGGCCAAATTGTCTGTGGCATTTGAAGAGGTTCCAGGAGGCAGTGAGGACCAGCATTACTTTTCCCCGCTGGCACCTTTGCTGTGGCAGCAAAAGCTGGACGTTTGTCTTTTTTGCTCCGGAGGTTGCCGAAAGAGAAACAGGTGCTTTTGAGGATGGAGTCCGCAGGAAAGCAGAGAGGGCCAAATTGTCTGGGGCATTTGAAGAGGTTCCAGGAGGCAATGAGGACCAGCATTACTTTTCCCCGCTGGCACCTTTGCTGTGGCAGCAAAAGCTGGACGTTTGTCTTTTTTGCTCCGGAGGTTGCCGAAAGCGAAAACAGGTGCTTTTGAGGATGGAGTCCGCAGGAAAGCAGAGAGGGCCAAATTGTCTGTGGCATTTGAAAGGGTTCCAGGAGGCAGTGAGAACCAGCATTACTTTTCCCCGCTGGCACCTTTGCTGTGGCAGCAAAAGCTGGACGTTTGTCTTTTTTGCTCCGGAGCTTGCCGAAAGCGAAAACAGGTGCTTTTTGGATGGAGTCCGCAGGAAAGCAGAGAGGGCCAAATTGTCTGGGGCATTTGAAAGGGTTCCAGGAGGCAGTGAGAAGCAGCATTACTTTTCCCCGCTGGCACCTTTGCTGTGGCAGCAAAAGCTGGACGTTTGTCTTTTTTGCTCCGGAGGTTGCCGAAAGCGAAAACAGGTGCTTTTGAGGATGGAGTCCGCAGGAAAGCAGAGAGGGCCAAATTGTCTGTGGCATTTGAAAGGGTTCCAGGAGGCAGTGAGAACCAGCATTACTTTTCCCCGCTGGCACCTTTGCTGTGGCAGCAAAAGCTGGACGTTTGTCTTTTTTGCTCCGGAGGTTGCCGAAAGCGAAAACAGGTGCTTTTGAGGATGGAGTCCGCAGGAAAGCAGAGAGGGCCAAATTGTCTGGGGCATTTGAAAGGGTTCCAGGAGACAGTGAGAACCAGCATTACTTTTCCCCGCTGGCACCTTTGCTGTGGCAGCAAAACCTGGACGTTTGTCTTTTTTGCTCCGGAGGTTGCCAAAAGCGAAAAAAGGTGCTTTTGAGGATGGAGTCCGCAGGAAAGCAGAGAGGGCCAAATTGTCTGGGGCATTTGAAGAAGTTCCAGGAGGCAATGAGGACCAGCATTACTTTTCCCCGCTGGCACTTTTGCTGTGGCAGCAAAACCTGGACGTTTGTCTTTTTTGCTCCGGAGGTTGCCGAAAGCGAAAAAAGTTGCTTTTGAGGATGGAGTCCGCAGGAAAGCAGAGAGGGCCAAATTGTCTGTGGCATTTGAAGAGGTTCCAGGAGGCAATGAGGACCAGCATCACTTTTCCCCGCTGGCACCTTTGCTGTGGCAGCAAAACCTGGACGTTTGTCTTTTTTGCTCCGGAGGTTGCCGAAAGAGAAAACAGGTGCTTTTGAGGATGGAGTCCGCAGGAAAGCAGAGAGGGCCAAATTGTCTGGGGCATTTGAAAGGGTTCCAGGAGGCATTGAGAACCAGCATTACTTTTCCCCGCTGGCACCTTTGCTGTGGCAGCAAAAGCTGGACGTTTGTCTTCTTTGCTCCGGAGGTTGCCGAAAGCGAAAACAGGTGCTTTTGAGGATGGAGTCCGCAGGAAAGCAGAGAGGGCCAAATTGTCTGGGGCATTTGAAGAGGTTCCAGGAGGCAATGAGGACCAGCATTACTTTTCCCCGCTGGCACCTTTGCTGTGGCAGCAAAAGCTGGACGTTTGTCTTTTTTGCTCCTGAGGATGCCGAAAGCGAAAACAGGTGCTTTTGAGGATGGAGTCCGCAGGAAAGCAGAGAGGGCCAAATTGTCTGGGGCATTTGAAAGGGTTCCAGGAGGCAGTGAGAACCAGCATTACTTTTCCCCGCTGGCACCTTTGCTGTGGCAGCAAAAGCTGGACGTTTGTCTTTTTTGCTCCGGAGGCTGCCGAAAGCGAAAACAGGTGCTTTTGAGGATGGAGTCCGCAGGAAAGCAGAGAGGGCCAAATTGTCTGGGGCATTTGAAAGGGTTCCAGGAGACAGTGAGAACCAGCATTACTTTTCCCCGCTGGCACCTTTGCTGTGGCAGCAAAAGCTGGACGTTTGTCTTTTTTGCTCCGGAGGTTGCCGAAAGCGAAAACAGGTGCTTTTGAGGATGGAGTCCGCAGGAAAGCAGAGAGGGCCAAATTGTCTGGGGCATTTGAAAGGGTTCCAGGAGACAGTGAGAACCAGCATTACTTTTCCCCGCTGGCACCTTTGCTGTGGCAGCAAAACCTGGACTTTTCTCTTTTTTGATCCGGAGGTTGCCAAAAGCGAAAAAAGGTGCTTTTGAGGATGGAGTCCGCAGGAAAGCAGAGAGGGCCAAATTGTCTGGGGCATTTGAAGAAGTTCCAGGAGGCAATGAGGACCAGCATTACTTTTCCCCGCTGGCACCTTTGCTGTGGCAGCAAAACCTGGACGTTTGTCTTTTTTGCTCCGGAGGTTGCCGAAAGCGAAAAAAGTTGCTTTTGAGGATGGAGTCCGCAGGAAAGCAGAGAGGGCCAAATTGTCTGTGGCATTTGAAGAGGTTCCAGGAGGCAATGAGGACCAGCATCACTTTTCCCCGCTGGCACCTTTGCTGTGGCAGCAAAACCTGGACGTTTGTCTTTTTTGCTCCGGAGGTTGCCGAAAGCGAAAACAGGTGCTTTTGAGGATGGAGTCCGCAGGAAAGCAGAGAGGGCCAAATTGTCTGGGGCATTTGAAAGGGTTCCAAGAGACAGTGAGAACCAGCATTACTTTTCCCCGCTGGCACCTTTGCTGTGGCAGCAAAACCTGGACGTTTTTCTTTTTTGCTCCGGAGGTTGCCGAAAGCGAAAACAGGTGCTTTTGAGGATGGAGTCCGCAGGAAAGCAGAGAGGGCCAAATTGTCTGTGGCATTTGAAGAGGTTCCAGGAGGCAGTGAGGACCAGCATTACTTTTCCCCGCTGGCACCTTTGCTGTGGCAGCAAAACCTGGACGTTTGTCTTTTTTGCTCCGGAGGTTGCCGAAAGCGAAAACAGGTGCTTTTGAGGATGGAGTCCGCAGGAAAGCAGAGAGGGCCAAATTGTCTGTGGCATTTGAAAGGGTTCCAGGAGGCAGTGAGAACCAGCATTACTTTTCCCCGCTGGCACCTTTGCTGTGGCAGCAAAAGCTGGACGTTTGTCTTTTTTGCTCCTGAGGATGCCGAAAACGAAAACAGGTGCTTTTGAGGATGGAGTCCGCAGGAAAGCAGAGAGGGCCAAATTGTCTGTGGCATTTGAAAGGGTTCCAGGAGGCAGTGAGAACCAGCATTACTTTTCCCTGCTGGCACCTTTGCTGTGGCAGCAAAACCTGGACGTTTGTCATTTTTGCTCCGGAGGTTGCTGAAAGCGAAAAAAGGTGCTTTTGAGGATGGAGTCCGCAGGAAAGCAGAGAGGGCCAAATTGTCTGGGGCATTTGAAGGGGTTCCAGGAGACAGTGAGAACCAGCATTACTTTTCCCCGCTGGCACCTTTGCTGTGGCAGCAAAAGCTGGACGTTTGTCTTTTTTGCTCCGGAGGTTGCCGAAAGCGAAAACAGGTGCTTTTGAGGATGGAGTCCGCAGGAAAGCAGAGAGGGCCAAATTGTCTGGGGCATTTGAAGAGGTTCCAGGAGGCAATGAGGACCAGCATTACTTTTCCCCGCTGGCACCTTTGCTGTGGCAGAAAAGCTGGACGTTTGTCTTTTTTGCTCCAGAGGTTGCTGAAAGCGAAAACAGGTGCTTTTGAGGATGGAGTCCGCAGGAAAGCAGAGAGGGCCAAATTGTCTGTGGCATTTGAAAGGGTTCCAGGAGGCAGTGAGAACCAGCATTACTTTTCCCCGCTAGCACCTTTGCTGTGGCAGCAAGACCTGGACGTTTGTCTTTTTTGCTCCGGAGGTTGCCGAAAGCTAAAAAAGGTGCTTTTGAGGATGGAGTCCGCAGGAAAGCAGAGAGGGCCAAATTGTCTGTGGCATATGAAAGGGTTCCAGGAGGCAGTGAGAACCAGCATTACTTTTCCCCGCTGGCACCTTTGCTGTGGCAGCAAAAGCTGGACGTTTGTCTTTTTTGCTCCGGAGCTTGCCGAAAGCGAAAACAGGTGCTTTTGAGGATGGAGTCCGCAGGAAAGCAGAGAGGGCCAAATTGTCTGGGGCATTTGAAGAGGTTCCAGGAGGCAATGAGGACCAGCATTACTTTTCCCCGCTGGCACCTTTGCTGTGGCAGCAAAAGCTGGACGTTTGTCTTTTTTGCTCCGGAGGTTGCCAAAAGCGAAAACAGGTGCTTTTGAGGATGGAGTCCGCAGGAAAGCAGAGAGGGCCAAATTGTCCAGGGCATTTGAAAGGGTTCCAGGAGGCAGTGAGAACCAGCATTACTTTTCCCCGCTGGCACCTTTGCTGTGGCAGTAAAACCTGGACATTTTTTTCTTTTTTGCTCCGGAGGTTTTTGAAAGCGAAACCAGGTGCTTTTGAGGATGGAGTCCGCAGGAAAGCAGAGAGGGCCAAATTGTCTGGGGCATTTGAAAGGGTTCCAGGAGACAGTGAGAACCAGCATTACTTTTCCCCGCTGGCACCTTTGCTGTGGCAGAAAAACTGGACGTTTGTCTTTTTTGCTCCAGAGGTTGCCGAAAGCGAAAACAGGTGCTTTTGAGGATGGAGTCCGCAGGAAAGCAGAGAGGGCCAAATTGTCTGTGGCATTTGAAAGGGTTCCAGGAGGCAGTGAGAAGCAGCATTACTTTTCCCCGCTGGCACCTTTGCTGTGGCAGCAAAAGCTGGACGTTTGTCTTTTTTGCTCAGGAGGATGCCGAAAGCGAAAACAGGTGCTTATGAGGATGGAGTCCGCAGGAAAGCAGAGAGGGCCAAATTTTCTGTGGCATTTGAAAGGGTTCCAGGAGGCAGTGAGAAGCAGCATTACTTTTCCCCGCTGGCACCTTTGCTGTGGCAGCAAAAGCTGGACGTTTGTCTTTTTTGCTCCGGAGGTTGCCGAAAGCGAAAACAGGTTCTTTTTGGATGGAGTCCGCAGGAAAGCAGAGAGGGCCAAATTGTCTGGGGCATTTGAAAGGGTTCCAGGAGGCAGTGAGAACCAGCATTACTTTTCCCCGCTGGCACCTTTGCTGTGGCAGCAAAAGCTGGACGTTTGTCTTTTTTGCTCCGGAGGTTGCCGAAAGCGAAAACAGGTGCTTTTGAGGATGGAGTCCGCAGGAAAGCAGAGAGGGCCAAATTTTCTGTGGCATTTGAAAGGGTTCCAGGAGGCAGTGAGAACCAGCATTACTTTTCCCCGCTGGCACCTTTGCTGTGGCAGCAAAAGCTGGACGTTTGTCTTTTTTGCTCCGGAGGTTGCCGAAAGCGAAAAAAGGTGCTTTTTGGATGGACTCCGCAGGAAAGCAGAGAGGGCCAAATTGTCTGAGGCATTTGAAAGGGTTCCAGGAGGCAGTGAGAACCAGCATTACTTTTCCCCGCTGGCACCTTTGCTGTGGCAGCAAAACCTGGACGTTTGTCTTTTTTGCTCCGGAGGTTGCCGAAAGCGAAAACAGGTGCTTTTGAGGATGGAGTCCGCAGGAAAGCAGAGAGGGCCAAATTTTCTGTGGCATTTCAAAGGGTTCCAGGAGGCAGTGAGAACCAGCATTACTTTTCCCCGCTGGCACCTTTGCTGTGGCAGCAAAAGCTGGACGTTTGTCTTTTTTGCTCCTGAGGTTGCCAAAAGCGAAAAAAGGTGCTTTTGAGGATGGAGTCCGCAGGAAAGCAGAGAGGGCCAAATTGTCTGGGGCATTTGAAAGGGTTCCAGGAGACAGTGAGAACCAGCATTACTTTTCCTTGCTGGCACCTTTGCGGTGGCAGCAAAAGCTGGACGTTTGTCTTTTTTGCTCCAAAGGTTGCCAAAAGCGAAAAAAGGTGCTTTTGAGGATGGAGTCCGCAGGAAAGCAGAGAGGGCCAAATTGTCTGTGGCATTTGAAGAAGTTCCAGGAGGCAATGAGGACCAGCATTACTTTTCCCCGCTGGCACCTTTGCTGTGGCAGCAAAAGCTGGACGTTTGTCTTTTTTGCTCCGGAGGTTGCCGAAAGCGAAAAAAGTGGTTTTGAGGATGGAGTCCGCAGGAAAGCAGAGAGGGCCAAATTGTCTGTGGCATTTGAAAGGGTTCCAGGAGGCAGTGAGAACCAGCATTACTTTTTCCCGCTGGCACCTTTGCTGTGGCAGCAAAACCTGGACGTTTGTCTTTTTTGCTCCGGAGGTTGCCGAAAGCGAAAACAGGTGCTTTTGAGGATGGAGTCCGCAGGAAAGCAGAGAGGGCCAAATTGTCTGTGGCATTTGAAAGGGTTCCAGGAGACAGTGAGAACCAGCATTACTTTTCCCCGCTGGCACCTTTGCTGTGGCAGCAAAAGCTGGACATTTGTCTTTTTTGCTCCGGAGGTTGCCGAAAGCGAAAACAGGTGCTTTTGAGGATGGAGTCCGCAGGAAAGCAGAGAGGGCCAAATTGTCTGTGGCATTTGAAAGGGTTCCAGGAGACAGTGAGAACCAGCATTACTTTTCCCCGCTGGCACCTTTGCTGTGGCAGAAAAGCTGGACGTTTGTCTTTTTTGCTCCGGAGGTTGCTGAAAGCGAAAACAGGTGCTTTTGAGGATGGAGTCCGCAGGAAAGCAGAGAGGGCCAAATTGTCTGTGGCATTTGAAGAGGTTCCAGGAGGCAATGAGGACCAGCATCACTTTTCCCTGCTGGCACCTTTGCTGTGGCAGCAAAAGCTGGACGTTTGTCTTTTTTGCTCCGGAGGTTGCCGAAAGCGAAAACAGGTGCTTTTGAGGATGGAGTCTGCAGGAAAGCAGAGAGGGCCAAATTGTCTGTGGCATTTGAAAGGGTTCCAGGAGGCAGTGAGAACCAGCATTACTTTTTCCCGCTGGCACCTTTGCTGTGGCAGCAAAAGCTGGACGTTTGTCTTTTTTGCTCCGGAGGTTGCCGAAAGCGAAACCAGGTGCTTTTGAGGATGGAGTCCGCAGGAAAGCAGAGAGGGCCAAATTGTCTGGGGCATTTGAAAGGTTTCCAGGAGACAGTGAGAACCAGCATTACTTTTCCCCACTGGCACCTTTGCTGTGGCAGCAAAAGCTGGACCTTTGTCTTTTTTGCTCCTGAGGTTACTGAAAGCGAAAACAGGTGCTTTTGAGGATGGAGTCCGCAGGAAAGCAGAGAGGGCCAAATTGTCTGTGGCATTTGAAAGGGTTCCAGGAGGCAGTGAGAACCAGCATTACTTTTCCCCGCTGGCACCTTTGCTGTGGCAGCAAAAGCTGGACGTTTGTCTTTTTTGCTCCGGAGGTTGCCGAAAGCGAAAACAGGTGCTTTTGAGGATGGAGTCTGCAGGAAAGCAGAGAGGGCCAAATTGTCTGTGGCATTTGAAAGGGTTCCAGGAGGCAGTGAGAACCAGCATTACTTTTTCCCGCTGGCACCTTTGCTGTGGCAGCAAAAGCTGGACGTTTGTCTTTTTTGCTCCGGAGGCTGCCGAAAGCGAAAACAGGTGCTTTTGAGGATGGAGTCCGCAGGAAAGCAGAGAGGGCCAAATTGTCTGGGGCATTTCAAGAGGTTCCAGGAGGCAATGAGGACCAGCATCACTTTTCCCCGCTGGCACCTTTGCTGTGGCAGCAAAAGCTGGACATTTGTCTTTTTTTTGCTCCGGAGGTTGCCGAAAGCGAAAACAGGTGCTTTTGAGGATGGAGTCGCAGGAAAGCAGAGAGGGCCAAATTGTCTGGGGCATTTGAAAGGGTTCCAGGAGGCAGTGAGAACCAGCATTACTTTTTCCCGCTGGCACCTTTGCTGTGGCAGCAAAAGCTGGACGTTTGTCTTTTTTGCTCCGGAGGTTGCTGAAAGCGAAAAAAGGTGCATTTGAGGATGGAGTCCGCAGGAAAGCAGAGAGGGCCAAATTGTCTGGGGCATTTGAAAGGGTTCCAGGAGGCACTGAGAACCAGCATTACTTTTCCCCTCTGGCACCTTTGCTGTGGCAGCAAAACCTGGACGTTTGTCTTTTTTGCTCCGGAGGTTGCCGAAAGCGAAAACAGGTGCTTTTGAGGATGGACTCCGCAGGAAAGCAGAGAGGGCCAAATTGTCTGTGGCATTTGAAGAGGTTCCAGGAGGCAATGAGGACCAGCATCACTTTTCCCCGCTGGCACCTTTGCTGTGGCAGCAAAAGCTGGACGTTTGTCTTTTTTGCTCCGGAGGTTGCCGAAAGCGAAAACAGGTGCTTTTGAGGATGGAGTCCGCAGGAAAGCAGAGAGGGCCAAATTGTCTGGGGCATTTGAAAGGGTTCCAGGAGACAGTGAGAACCAGCATTACTTTTCCCCACTGGCACCTTTGCTGTGGCAGCAAAAGCTGGACGTTTGTCTTTTTTGCTCCGGAGGTTGCCAAAAGCGAAAAAAGGTGCTTTTGAGGATGGAGTCCGCAGGAAAGCAGAGAGGGCCAAATTGTCTGGGGCATTTGAAAGGGTTCCAGGAGGCAGTGAGAACCAGCATTACTTTTTCCCGCTGGCACCTTTGCTGTGGCAGCAAAAGCTGGACGTTTGTCTTTTTTGCTCCGGAGGCTGCCGAAAGCGAAAACAGGTGCTTTTGAGGATGGAGTCCGCAGGAAAGCAGAGAGGGCCAAATTGTCTGGGGCATTTCAAGAGGTTCCAGGAGGCAATGAGGACCAGCATCACTTTTCCCCGCTGGCACCTTTGCTGTGGCAGCAAAAGCTGGACATTTGTCTTTTTTGCTCCGGAGGTTGCCGAAAGCGAAAACAGGTGCTTTTGAGGATGGAGTCCGCAGGAAAGCAGAGAGGGCCAAATTGTCTGGGGCATTTGAAAGGGTTCCAGGAGGCAGTGAGAACCAGCATTACTTTTCCTTTCTGGCACCTTTGCTGTGGCAGCAAAACCTGGACGTTTGTCTTTTTTGCTCCGGAGGTTGCCGAAAGCGAAAACAGGTGCTTTTGAGGATGGAGTCTGCGGGAAAGCAGAGAGAGCCAAATTGTCTGTGGCATTTGAAGAGGTTCCAGGAGGCAATGAGGACCAGCATCACTTTTCCCTGCTGGCACCTTTGCTGTGGCAGCAAAAGCTGGACGTTTGTCTTTTTTGCTCCGGAGGTTGCCGAAAGCGAAAACAGGTGCTTTTGAGGATGGAGTCTGCAGGAAAGCAGAGAGGGCCAAATTGTCTGTGGCATTTGAAAGGGTTCCAGGAGGCAGTGAGAACCAGCATTACTTTTTCCCGCTGGCACCATTGCTGTGGCAGCAAAAGCTGGACGTTTGTCTTTTTTGCTCCGGAGGTTGCCGAAAGCGAAAACAGGTGCTTTTGAGGATGGAGTCCGCAGGAAAGCAGAGAGGGCCAAATTGTCTGGGGCATTTGAAAGGGTTCCAGGAGACAGTGAGAACCAGCATTACTTTTCCCCGCTGGCACCTTTGCTGTGGCAGCAAAAGCTGGACGTTTGTCTTTTTTGCTCCGGAGGTTGCCGAAAGCGAAAAAAGGTGCTTTTGAGGATGGAGTCCGCAGGAAAGCAGAGAGGGCCAAATTGTCTGGGGCATTTGAAGAAGTTCCAGGAGGCAATGTGGACCAGCATTACTTTTCCCCGCTGGCACCTTTGCTGTGGCAGCAAAAGCTGGACGTTTGTCTTTTTTGCTCCGGAGCTTGCCGAAAGCGAAAACAGGTGCTTTTGAGGATGGAGTCCGCAGGAAAGCAGAGAGGGCCAAATTGTCTGGGGCATTTGAAAGGGTTCCAGGAGGCAGTGAGAACCAGCATTACTTTTCCCCGCTGGCACCTTTGCTGTGGCAGCAAAACCTGGACGTTTGTCTTTTTTGCTCCTGAGGATGCCGAAAGCGAAAACAGGTGCTTTTGAGGATGGAGTCCGCAGGAAAGCAGAGAGGGCCAAATTGTCTGGGGCATTTGAAGGGGTTCCAGGAGGCAGTGAGAACCAGCATTACTTTTCCCCGCTGGCACCTTTGCTGTGGCAGCAAAAGCTGGACGTTTGTCTTTTTTGCCCCGGAGGTTGCCGAAAGCGAAAACAGGTGCTTTTGAGGATGGAGTCCGCAGGAAAGCAGAGAGGGCCAAATTGTCTGGGGCATTTGAAGGGGTTCCAGGAGGCAGTGAGAACCAGCATTACTTTTCCCCGCTGGCACCTTTGCTGTGGCAGCAAAACCTGAACGTTTGTCTTTTTTGCTCCGGAGGTTGCTGAAAGCGAAAACAGGTGCTTTTGAGGATGGAGTCCGCAGGAAAGCAGAGAGGGCCAAATTGTCTGTGGCATTTGAAGAAGTTCCAGGAGGCAATGAGGACCAGCATTACTTTTCCCCGCTGGCACCTTTGCTGTGGCAGCAAAAGCTGGACGTTTGTCTTTTTTGCTCCGGAGGTTGCCGAAAGCGAAAACAGGTGCTTTTGAGGATGGAGTCCGCAGGAAAGCAGAGAGGGCCAAATTGTCTGGGGCATTTGAAGAGGTTCCAGGAGGCAATGAGGACCAGCATTACTTTTCCCTGCTGGCACCTTTGCTGTGGCAGCAAAAGCTGGACGTTTGTCTTTTTTGCTCCGGAGGTTTCCGAAAGCGAAAACAGGTGCTTTTAAGGATGGAGTCCGCAGGAAAGCAGAGAGGGCCAAATTGTCTGTGGCATTTGAAAGGGTTCCAGGAGGCACTGAGAACCAGCATTACTTTTCCCCGCTGGCACCTTTGCTGTGGCAGCAAAAGCTGGACGTTTGTCTTTTTTGCTCCGGAGGTTGCCGAAAGAGAAACCAGGTGCTCTTGAGGATGGAGTCCGCAGGAAAGCAGAGAGGGCCAAATTGTCTGTGGCATTTGAAAGGGTTCCAGGAGGCAGTGAGAACCAGCATTACTTTTCCCCGCTGGCACCTTTGCTGTGGCAGCAAAACCTGGACGTTTGTCTTTTTTGCTCCGGAGGTTGCCGAAAGCGAAACCAGGTGCTTTTGAGGATGGAGTCCGCAGGAAAGCAGAGAGGGCCAAATTGTCTGGGGCATTTGAAGAGGTTCCAGGAGGCAATGAGGACCAGCATTACTTTTCCCCGCTGGCACCTTTGCTGTGGCAGCAAAAGCTGGACGTTTGTCTTTTTTGCTCCGGAGGTTGCCGAAAGCGAAAACAGGTGCTTTTGAGGATGGAGTCCGCAGGAAAGCAGAGAGGGCCAAATTATCTGGGGCATTTGAAAGGGTTCCAGGAGGCACTGAGAACCAGCATTACTTTTCCCCGCTGGCACCTTTGCTGTGGCAGCAAAAGCTGGACGTTTGTCTTTTTTGCTCCGGAGCTTGCTGAAAGCGAAAACAGGTGCTCTTGAGGATGGAGTCCGCAGGAAAGCAGAGAGGGCCAAATGGTCTGTGGCATTTGAAAGGGTTCCAGGAGGCAGTGAGAACCAGCATTACTTTTCCCCGCTGGCACCTTTGCTGTGGCAGCAAAAGCTGGACGTTTGTCTTTTTTGCTCCGGAGGTTGCTGAAAGCGAAAACAGGTGCTTTTGAGGATGGAGTCTGCAGGAAAGCAGAGAGGGCCAAATTGTCTGGGGCATTTGAAAGGGTTCCAGGAGGCAGTGAGAACCAGCATTACTTTTTCCCGCTGGCACCTTTGCTGTGGCAGCAAAAGCTGGACGTTTGTCTTTTTTGCTCCGGAGGCTGCCGAAAGCGAAAACAGGTGCTTTTGAGGATGGAGTCCGCAGGAAAGCAGAGAGGGCCAAATTGTCTGGGGCATTTCAAGAGGTTCCAGGAGGCAATGAGGACCAGCATCACTTTTCCCCGCTGGCACCTTTGCTGTGGCAGCAAAAGCTGGACATTTGTCTTTTTTGCTCCGGAGGTTGCCGAAAGCGAAAACAGGTGCTTTTGAGGATGGAGTCCGCAGGAAAGCAGAGAGGGCCAAATTGTCTGGGGCATTTGAAAGGGTTCCAGGAGGCAGTGAGAACCAGCATTACTTTTTCCCGCTGGCACCTTTGCTGTGGCAGCAAAAGCTGGACGTTTGTCTTTTTTGCTCCGGAGGTAGCTGAAAGCGAAAACAGGTGCATTTGAGGATGGAGTCCGCAGGAAAGCAGAGAGGGCCAAATTGTCTGGGGCATTTGAAAGGGTTCCAGGAGGCACTGAGAACCAGCATTACTTTTCCCCTCTGGAACCTTTGCTGTGGCAGCAAAACCTGGACGTTTGTCTTTTTTGCTCCGGAGGTTGCCGAAAGCGAAAACAGGTGCTTTTGAGGATGGAGTCTGCAGGAAAGCAGAGAGGGCCAAATTGTCTGTGGCATTTGAAGAGGATCCAGGAGGCAATGAGGACCAGCATCACTTTTCCCCGCTGGCACCTTTGCTGTGGCAGCAAAAGCTGGACGTTTGTCTTTTTTGCTCCGGAGGTTGCCGAAAGCGAAAACAGGTGCTTTTGAGGATGGAGTCCGCAGGAAAGCAGAGAGGGCCAAATTGTCTGGGGCATTTGAAAGGGTTCCAGGAGACAGTGAGAACCAGCATTACTTTTCCCCACTGGCACCTTTGCTGTGGCAGCAAAAGCTGGACGTTTGTCTTTTTTGCTCCGGAGGTTGCTGAAAGCAAAAACAGGTGCTTTTGAGGATGGAGTCCGCAGGAAAGCAGAGAGGGCCAAATTGTCTGGGGCATTTGAAAGGGTTCCAGGAGGCAGTGAGAACCAGCATTACTTTTTCCCGCTGGCACCTTTGCTGTGGCAGCAAAACCTGGACGTTTGTCTTTTTTGCTCCGGAGGTTGCCGAAAGCGAAAACAGGTGCTTTTGAGGATGGAGTCCGCAGGAAAGCAGAGAGGGCCAAATTGTCTGGGACATTTGAAAGGGTTCCAGGAGACAGTGAGAACCAGCATTACTTTTCCCCGCTGGCACCTTTGCTGATGCAGCAAAAGCTGGACATTTGTCTTTTTTGCTCCGGAGGTTGCCGAAAGCGAAAACAGGTGCTCTTGAGGATGGAGTCCGCAGGAAAGCAGAGAGGGCCAAATTGTCTGTGGCATTTGAAAGGGTTCCAGGAGACAGTGAGAAACAGCATTACTTTTCCCCGCTGGCACCTTTGCTGTGGCAGAAAAGCTGGACGTTTGTCTTTTTTGCTCCGGAGGTTGCCGAAAGCGAAAACAGGTGCTTTTGAGGATGGAGTCCGCAGGAAAGCAGAGAGGGCCAAATTGTCTGGGGCATTTGAAAGGGTTCCAGGAGGCAGTGAGAACCAGCATTACTTTTCCCCGCTGGCACCTTTGCTGTGGCAGCAAAAGCTGGACGTTTGTCTTTTTTGCTCCGGAGGTTGCCGAAAGCGAAAACAGGTGCTTTTGAGGATGGAGTCCGCAGGAAAGCAGAGAGGGCCAAATTGTCTGGGGCATTTGAAAGGGTTCCAGGAGACAGTGAGAACCAGCATTACTTTTCCCCACTGGCACCTTTGCTGTGGCAGCAAAAGCTGGACGTTTGTCTTTTTTGCTCCTGAGGTTGCCAAAAGCGAAAAAAGGTGCTTTTGAGGATGGAGTCCGCAGGAAAGCAGAGAGGGCCAAATTGTCTGGGGCATTTGAAAGGGTTCCAGGAGGCAGTGAGAACCAGCATTACTTTTCCCCGCTGGCACCTTTGCTGTGGCAGCAAAACCTGGACGTTTGTCTTTTTTGCTCCTGAGGATGCCGAAAGCGAAAACAGGTGCTTTTGAGGATGGAGTCCGCAGGAAAGCAGAGAGGGCCAAATTGTCTGGGGCATTTGAAGGGGTTCCAGGAGGCAGTGAGAACCAGCATTACTTTTCCCCGCTGGCACCTTTGCTGTGGCAGCAAAACCTGAACGTTTGTCTTTTTTGCTCCGGAGGTTGCTGAAAGCGAAAACAGGTGCTTTTGAGGATGGAGTCCGCAGGAAAGCAGAGAGGGCCAAATTGTCTGGGGCATTTGAAGAAGTTCCAGGAGGCAATGAGGACCAGCATTACTTTTCCCCGCTGGCACCTTTGCTGTGGCAGCAAAAGCTGGACGTTTGTCTTTTTTGCTCCGGAGGTTGCCGAAAGCGAAAACAGGTGCTTTTGAGGATGGAGTCCGCAGGAAAGCAGAGAGGGCCAAATTGTCTGTGGCATTTGAAGAGGTTCCAGGAGGCAATGAGGACCAGCATTACTTTTCCCTGCTGGCACCTTTGCTGTGGCAGCAAAAGCTGGACGTTTGTCTTTTTTGCTCCGGAGGTTTCCGAAAGCGAAAACAGGTGCTTTTAAGGATGGAGTCCGCAGGAAAGCAGAGAGGGCCAAATTGTCTGTGGCATTTGAAAGGGTTCCAGGAGGCACTGAGAACCAGCATTACTTTTCCCTGCTGGCACCTTTGCTGTGGCAGCAAAAGCTGGACGTTTGTCTTTTTTGCTCCGGAGGTTGCCGAAAGCGAAAACAGGTGCTCTTGAGGATGGAGTCCGCAGGAAAGCAGAGAGGGCCAAATTGTCTGTGGCATTTGAAAGGGTTCCAGGAGGCAGTGAGAACCAGCATTACTTTTCCCCGCTGGCACCTTTGCTGTGGCAGCAAAACCTGGACGTTTGTCTTTTTTGCTCCGGAGGTTGCCGAAAGAGAAAACAGGTGCTTTTGAGGATGGAGTCCGCAGGAAAGCAGAGAGGGCCAAATTGTCTGGGGCATTTGAAGAGGTTCCAGGAGGCAATGAGGACCAGCATTACTTTTCCCCGCTGGCACCTTTGCTGTGGCAGCAAAAGCTGGACGTTTGTCTTTTTTGCTCCGGAGGTTGCCGAAAGCGAAAACAGGTGCTTTTGAGGATGGAGTCCGCAGGAAAGCAGAGAGGGCCAAATTATCTGGGGCATTTAAAAGGGTTCCAGGAGGCACTGAGAACCAGCATTACTTTTCCCCGCTGGCACCTTTGCTGTGGCAGCAAAAGCTGGACGTTTGTCTTTTTTGCTCCTGAGGTTGCCAAAAGCGAAAAAAGGTGCTTTTGAGGATGGAGTCCGCAGGAAAGCAGAGAGGGCCAAATTGTCTGGGGCATTTGAAAGGGTTCCAGGAGGCAGTGAGAACCAGCATTACTTTTCCCCGCTGGCACCTTTGCTGTGGCAGCAAAAGCTGGACGTTTGTCTTTTTTGCTCCGGAGGTTGCCGAAAGCGAAAACAGGTGCTTTTGAGGATGGAGTCCGCAGGAAAGCAGAGAGGGCCAAATTGTCTGGGGCATTTGAAAGGGTTCCAGGAGGCAATGAGAACCAGCATTACTTTTCCCCGCTGGCACCTTTGCTATGGCAGCAAAACCTGGACGTTTGTCTTTTTTGCTCCTGAGGTTGCCAAAAGCGAAAAAAGGTGCTTTTGAGGATGGAGTCCGCAGGAAAGCAGAGAGGGCCAAATTGTCTGGGGCATTTGAAAGGGTTCCAGGAGGCAGTGAGAACCAGCATTACTTTTCCCCGCTGGCACCTTTGCTGTGGCAGCAAAAGCTGGACGTTTGTCTTTTTTGCTCCGGAGGTTGCCGAAAGCCAAAACAGGTGCTTTTGAGGATGGAGTCCGCAGGAAAGCAGAGAGGGCCAAATTGTCTGGGGCATTTGAAGAAGTTCCAGGAGGCAATGAGGACCAGCATTACTTTTCCCCGCTGGCACCTTTGCTGTGGCAGCAAAACCTGGACGTTTGACTTTTTTGCTCCGGAGGTTGCCGAAAGCGAAAACAGGTGTTTTTGAGGATGGAGTCCGCAGGAAAGCAGAGAGGGCCAAATTGTCTGGGGCATTTGAAAGGGTTCCAGGAGGCAGTGAGAACCAGCATTACTTTTCCCCGCTGGCACCTTTGCTGTGGCAGCAAAACCTGGACGTTTGTCTTTTTTGCTCCGGAGGTTGCCGAAAGCGAAACCAGGTGCTCTTGAGGATGGAGTCCGCAGGAAAGCAGAGAGGGCCAAATTGTCTGTGGCATTTGAAAGGGTTCCAGGAGGCAGTGAGAACCAGAATTACTTTTCCCCGCTGGCACCTTTGCTGTGGCAGCAAAACCTGGACGTTTGTCTTTTTTGCTCCGGAGGTTGCCGAAAGCGAAAACAGGTGCTTTTGAGGATGGAGTCCGCAGGAAAGCAGAGAGGGCCAAATTGTCTGGGGCATTTCAAGAGGTTCCAGGAGGCAATGAGGACCAGCATCACTTTTCCCCGCTGGCACCTTTGCTGTGGCAGCAAAAGCTGGACGTTTGTCTTTTTTGCTCCGGAGGTTGCCGAAAGCGAAAACAGGTGCTTTTGAGGATGGAGTCCGCAGGAAAGCAGAGAGGGCCAAATTGTCTGGGGCATTTGAAAGGGTTCCAGGAGGCAGTGAGAACCAGCATTACTTTTCCCCGCTGGCACCTTTGCTGTGGCAGCAAAAGCTGGACGTTTGTCTTTTTTGCTCCGGAGCTTGCTGAAAGCGAAAACAGGTGCTTTTGAGGATGGAGTCCGCAGGAAAGCAGAGAGGGCCAAATTGTCTGTGGCATTTGAAGAGGTTCCAGGAGGCAATGAGGACCAGCATTACTTTTCCCCGCTGTCACCTTTGCTGTGGCAGCAAAAGCTGGACGTTTGTCTTTTTTGCTCCGGAGGTTGCCGAAAGCGAAAACAGGTGCTTTTGAGGATGGAGTCCGCAGGAAAGCAGAGAGGGCCAAATTGTCTGTGGCATTTGAAAGGGTTCCAGGAGACAGTGAGAACCAGCATTACTTTTCCCCGCTGGCACCTTTGCTGTGGCAGCAAAAGCTGGACGTTTGTCTTTTTTGCTCCGGAGGTTGCCGAAAGCGAAAACAGGTGCTTTTGAGGATGGAGTCCGCAGGAAAGCAGAGAGGGCCAAATTGTCTGTGGCATTTGAAAGGGTTCCAGGAGGCAGTGAGAACCAGCATTACTTTTCCCCGCTGGCACCTTTGCTGTGGCAGCAAAAGCTGGACGTTTGTCTTTTTTGCTGCTGAGGTTGCCGAAAGCGAAAACAGGTGCTTTTGAGGATGGAGTCCGCAGGAAAGCAGAGAGGGCCAAATTGTCTGTGGCATTTGAAGAGGTTCCAGGAGGCAATGAGGACCAGCATCACTTTTCCCCGCTGGCACCTTTGCTGTGGCAGCAAAAGCTGGACGTTTGTCTTTTTTGCTCCGGAGGTTGCCGAAAGCGAAAAAAGGTGCTTTTGAGGATGGAGTCCGCAGGAAAGCAGAGAGGGCCAAATTATCTGGGGCATTTGAAAGGGTTCCAGGAGGCAGAGAGAACTAGCATTACTTTTCCCCGCTGGCAACTTTGCTGTGGCAGCAAAAGCTGGACGTTTGTCTTTTTTGCTCCTGAGGATGCCGAAAGCGAAAACAGGTGCTTTTGAGGATGGAGTCCGCAGGAAAGCAGAGAGGGCCAAATTGTCTGTGGCATTTGAAGAGGTTCCAGGAGGCAGTGAGGACCAGCATCACTTTTCCCCGCTGGCACCTTTGCTGTAGCAGCAAAAGCTGGACGTTTGTCTTCTTTGCTCCGGAGGTTGCCGAAAGCTAAAACAGGTGCTTTAGAGGATGGAGTCCGCAGGAAAGCAGAGAGGGCCAAATTGTCTGTTGCATTTGAAAGGGTTCCAGGAGGCAGTGAGAACCAGCATTACTTTTCCCCGCTGGCACCTTTGCTGTGGCAGCAAAAGCTGGACGTTTGTCTTTTTTGCTCCTGAGGTTGCTGAAAGCGAAAACAGGTGCTTTTGAGGATGGAGTCCGCAGGAAAGCAGAGAGGGCCAAATTGTCTGTGGCATTTGAAGAGGTTCCAGGAGGCAATGAGGACCAGCATTACTTTTCCCCGTTGGCACCTTTGCTGTGGCAGCAAAACCTGGACGTTTGTCTTTTTTGCTCCGGAGGTTGCCGAAAGTGAAAACAGGTGCTTTTGAGGATGGAGTCCGCAGGAAAGCAGAGAGGGCCAAATTGTCTGTGGCATTTGAAAGGGTTCCAGGAGACAGTGAGAACCAGCATTAATTTTCCCCGCTGGAACCTTTGCTGTGGCAGCAAAAGCTGGACGTTTGTCTTTTTTGCTCCTGAGGATGCCGAAAGCGAAAACAGGTTCTTTTGAGGATGGAGTCCGCAGGAAAGCAGAGAGGGCCAAATTGTCTGTGGCATTTGAAGAGGTTCCAGGAGGCAGTGAGGACCAGCATCACTTTTCCCCGCTGGCACCTTTGCTGTAGCAGCAAAAGCTGGACATTTGTCTTTTTTGCTCCGGAGGTTGCCGAAAGCGAAAACAGGTGCTTTAGAGGATGGAGTCCGCAGGAAAGCAGAGAGGGCCAAATTGTCTGTTGCATTTGAAAGGGTTCCAGGAGGCAGTGAGAACCAGCATTACTTTTCCCCGCTGTCACCTTTGCTGTGGCAGCAAAAGCTGGACGTTTGTCTTTTTTGCTCCGGAGGTTGCCGAAAGCGAAAAAAGGTGCTTTTGAGGATGGAGTCCGCAGGAAAGCAGAGAGGGCCAAATTGTCTGGGGCATTTGAAGAAGTTCCAGGAGGCAATGAGGACCAACATTACTTTTCCCCGCTGGCACCTTTGCTGTGGCAGCAAAACCTGGACGTTTGTCTTTTTTGGTCCGGAGGCTGCCGAAAGCGAAAAAAAGTGCTTTTGAGGATGGAGTCCGCAGGAAAGCAGAGAGGGCCAAATAGTCTGGGGCATTTGAAAGGGTTCCAGGAGGCAGTGAGAACCAGCATTTCTTTTCCCCGCTGGCACCTTTGCTGTGGCAGCAAAAGCTGGACGTTTGTCTTTTTTGCTCCGGAGGTTGCCGAAAGCGAAACCAGGTGCTCTTGAGGATGGAGTCCGCAGGAAAGCAGAGAGGGCCAAATTGTCTGTGGCATTTGAAAGGGTTCCAGGAGGCAGTGAGAACCAGCATTACTTTTCCCCGCTGGCACCTTTGCTGTGGCAGCAAAAGCTGGACGTTTGTCTTTTTTGCTCCGGAGGTTGCCGAAAGCGAAAAAAGGTGCTTTTGAGGATGGAGTCCGCAGGAAAGCAGAGAGGGCCAAATTGTCTGTGGCATTTGAAGAGGTTCCAGGAGGCAATGAGGACCAGCATCAGTTTTCCCTGCTGGCACCTTTGCTGTGGCAGCAAAACCTGGACGTTTGTCTTTTTTGCTCCGGAGGTTGCCGAAAGCGAAAACAGGTGTTTTTGAGGATGGAGTCCGCAGGAAAGCAGAGAGGGCCAAATTGTGTGGTGCATTTGAAAGGGTTCCAGGAGGCAGTGAGAACCAGCATTACTTTTCCCCGCTGGCACCTTTGCTGTGGCAGCAAAAGCTGGACGTTTGTATTTTTTGCTCCGGAGGTTGCCGAAAGCGAAACCAGGTGCTCTTGAGGATGGAGTCCGCAGGAAAGCAGAGAGGGCCAAATTGTCTGTGGGATTTGAAGAGGTTCCAGGAGGCAATGAGGACCAGCATCACTTTTCCCCGCTGGCACCTTTGCTGTGGCAGCAAAAGCTGGACGTTTGTCTTTTTTGCTCCGGAGGATGCCGAAAGAGAAAACAGGTGCTTTTGAGGATGGAGTCCGCAGGAAAGCAGAGAGGGCCAAATTGTCTGGGGCATTTGAAAGGGTTCCAGGAGGCAGTTAGAACCAGCATTACTTTTCCCCGCTGGCACCTTTGCTGTGGCAGCAAAAGCTGGACGTTTGTCTTTTTTGCTCCGGAGGTTGCCGAAAGCGAAAACAGGTGCTTTTGAGGATGGAGTCCGCAGGAAATCAGAGAGGGCCAAATTGTCTGTGGCATTTGAAGAGGTTCCAGGAGGCAATGAGGACCAGCATTACTTTTCCCCGCTGGCACCTTTGCTGTGGCAGCAAAAGCTGGACGTTTGTCTTTTTTGCTCCGGAGGTTGCCGAAAGCGAAAACAGGTGCTTTTGAGGATGGAGTCCGCAGGAAAGCAGAGAGGGCCAAATTGTCTGGGGCATTTGAAAGGGTTCCAGGAGACAGTGAGAACCAGCATTAATTTTCCCCGCTGGCACCTTTGCTGTGGCAGCAAAAGCTGGACGTTTGTCTTTTTTGCTCCGGAGGTTGCCGAAAGCGAAAACAGGTGCTTTTGAGGATGGAGTCCGCAGGAAAGCAGAGAGGGCCAAATTGTCTGGGGCATTTGAAAGGGTTCCAGGAGGCAGAGAGAACTAGCATTACTTTTCCCCGCTGGCACCTTTGCTGTGGCAGCAAAAGCTGGACGTTTGTCTTTTTTGCTCCGGAGGTTGCCGAAAGCGAAAACAGGTGCTTTTGAGGATGGAGTCCGCAGGAAAGCAGAGAGGGCCAAATTGTGTGGGGCATTTGAAGGGGTTCCAGGAGGCAGTGAGAACCAGCATTACTTTTCCCCGCTGGCACCTTTTCTGTGGCAGCAAAAGCTGGACGTTTGTCTTTTTTGCTCCGGAGGCTGCCGAAAGCGAAAAAAGGTGCTTTTGAGGATGGAGTCTGCAGGAAAGCAGAGAGGGCCAAATTGTCTGGGGCATTTGAAGAAGTTCCAGGAGGCAATGAGGACCAGCATTACTTTTCCCCGCTGGAACCTTTGCTGTGGCAGCAAAAGCTGGACGTTTGTCTTTTTTGCTCCGGAGGTTGCCGAAAGCGAAAACAGGTGCTCTTGAGGATGGAGTCCGCAGGAAAGCAGAGAGGGCCAAATTGTCTGTGGCATTTGAAGAAGTTCCAGGAGTCAATGAGGACCAACATGACTTTTCCCCGCTGGCACCTTTGCTGTGGCAGCAAAACCTGGACGTTTGTCTTTTTTGCTCCGGAGGCTGCCGAAAGCGAAAAAAGGTGCTTTTGAGGATGGAGTCCGCAGGAAAGCAGAGAGGGCCAAATTGTCTGGGGCATTTGAAAGAGTTCCAGGAGGCAATGAGGACCAGCATTACTTTTCCCCGCTGGCACCTTTGCTGTGGCAGCAAAAGCTGGACGTTTGTCTTTTTTGCTCCGGACGTTGCCAAAAGCGAAAACAGGTGCTTTTGAGGATGGAGTCCGCAGGAAAGCAGAGAGGGCCAAATTGTCTGTGGCATTTGAAAGGTTTCCAGGAGACAGTGAGAACCAGCATTACTTTTCCCCGCTGGCACCTTTGCTGTGGCAGCAAAAGCTGGACGTTTGTCTTTTTTGCTCCGGAGGTTGCCGAAAGCGAAAACAGGTGCTTTTGAGGATGGAGTCCGCAGGAAAGCAGAGAGGGCCAAATTGTCTGGGGCATTTGAAAGGGTTCCAGGAGGCAGAGAGAACTAGCATTACTTTTCCCCGCTGGCACCTTTGCTGTGGCAGCAAAAGCTGGACGTTTGTCTTTTTTGCTCCGGAGGTTGCCGAAAGCGAAAACAGGTGCTCTTGAGGATGGAGTCCGCAGGAAAGCAGAGAGGGCCAAATTGTGTTGGGCATTTGAAGTGGTTCCAGGAGGCAGTGAGAACCAGCATTACTTTTCCCCGCTGGCACCTTTGCTGTGGCAGCAAAAGCTGGACGTTTGTCTTTTTTGCTCCTGAGGATGCCGAAAGCGAAAAAAGGTGCTTTTGAGGATGGAGTCTGCAGGAAAGCAGAGAGGGCCAAATTGTCTGGGGCATTTGAAGAAGTTCCAGGAGGCAATGAGGACCAGCATTACTTTTCCCCGCTGGAACCTTTGCTGTGGCAGCAAAAGCTGGACGTTTGTCTTTTTTGCTCCGGAGGTTGCCGAAAGCGAAAACAGGTGCTCTTGAGGATGGAGTCCGCAGGAAAGCAGAGAGGGCCAAATTGTCTGTGGCATTTGAAGAAGTTCCAGGAGGCAATGAGGACCAACATGACTTTTCCCCGCTGGCACCTTTGCTGTGGCAGCAAAAGCTGGACGTTTGTCTTTTTTGCTCCGGAGGTTGCCGAAAGCGAAAACAGGTGCTTTTGAGGATGGAGTCCGCAGGAAAGCAGAGAGGGCCAAATTGTCTGTGGCATTTGAAGGGGTTCCAGGAGGCAGTGAGAACCAGCATTACTTTGCCCCGTTGGCACCTTTGCTGTGGCAGCAAAACCTGGACGTTTGTCTTTTTCGCTCCTGAGGATGTCGAAAGCGAAAACAGGTGCTTTTGAGGATGGAGTCCGCAGGAAAGCAGAGAGGGCAAAATTGTCTGGGGCATTTGAAAGGGTTCCAGGAGGCAGTGAGAACCAGCATTACTTTTCCCCGCTGGCACCTTTGCTGTGGCAGCAAAAGCCGGACGTTTGTCTTTTTTGCTCCTGAGGTTGCCAAAAGCGAAAAAAGGTGCTTTTGAGGATGGAGTCCGCAGGAAAGCAGAGAGGGCCAAATTGTCTGTGGCATTTGAAGAGGTTACAGGAGGGAAAGAGGACCAGCATTACTTTTCCCCGTGGCACCTTTGCTGTGGCAGCAAAACCTGGACGTTTGTCTTTTTTGCTCCTGAGGTTGCCGAAAGCCAAAACATGTGCTTTTGAGGATGGAGTCCGCAGGAAAGCAGAGAGGGCCAAATTTTCTGTGGCATTTGAAAGGGTTCCAGGAGGCAGTGAGAACCAGCATTACTTTTCCCCGCTGGCACCTTTGCTGTGGCAGCAAAAGCTGGACGTTTGTCTTTTTTGCTCCGGAGGTTGCCGAAAGCGAAAACAGGTGCTTTTGAGGATGGAGTCCGCAGGAAAGCAGAGAGGGCCAAATTGTCTGTGGCATTTGAAAGGGTTCCAGGAGACAGTGAGAACCAGCATTACTTTTCCCCGCTGTCACCTTTGCTGTGGCAGCAAAAGCTGGACGTTTGTCTTTTTTGCTCCGGAGCTTGCTGAAAGCGAAAACAGGTGCTTTTGAGGATGGAGTCCGCAGGAAAGCAGAGAGGGCCAAATTGTCTGTGGCATTTGAAGAGGTTCCAGGAGGCAATGAGGACCAGCATTACTTTTCCCCGCTGGCACCTTTGCTGTGGCAGCAAAAGCTGGACGTTTGTCTTTTTTGCTCCGGAGGTTGCCGAAAGTGAAAACAGGTGCTTTTGAGGATAGAGTCCGCAGGAAAGCAGAGAGGGCCAAATTGTCTGTGGCATTTGAAAGGGTTCCAGGAGACAGTGAGAACCAGCATTACTTTTCCCCGCTGGCACCTTTGCTGTGGCAGCAAAAGCTGGACGTTTGTCTTTTTTGCTCCGGAGGTTGCCGAAAGCGGAAACAGGTGCTTTTGAGGATGGAGTCCGCAGGAAAGCAGAGAGGGCCAAATTATCTGGGGCATTTGAAAGGGTTCCAGGAGGCAGAGAGAACTAGCATTACTTTTCCCCGCTGGCAACTTTGCTGTGGCAGCAAAAGCTGGACGTTTGTCTTTTTTGCTCCGGAGGTTGCCGAAAGCGAAAACAGGTGCTTTTGAGGATGGAGTCCGCAGGAAAGCAGAGAGGGCCAAATTGTCTGTGGCATTTGAAGAGGTTCCAGGAGGCAGTGAGGACCAGCATCACTTTTCCCCGCTGGCACCTTTGCTGTAGCAGCAAAACCTGGACGTTTGTCTTCTTTGCTCCGGAGGTTGCCGAAAGCTAAAACAGGTGCTTTAGAGGATGGAGTCCGCAGGAAAGCAGAGAGGGCCAAATTGTCTGTTGCATTTGAAAGGGTTCCAGGAGGCAGTGAGAACCAGCATTACTTTTCCCCGCTGGCACCTTTGCTGTGGCAGCAAAACCTGGACGTTTGTCTTTTTTGCTCCGGAGGTTGCCGAAAGCGAAAAAAGTTGCTTTTGAGGATGGAGTCCGCAGGAAAGCAGAGAGGGCCAAATTGTGTGGGGCATTTGAAGGGGTTCCAGGAGACAGTGAGAACCAGCATTACTTTTCCCCGCTGGCACCTTTGCTGCGGCAGCAAAAGCTTGACGTTTGTATTTTTACCACCGGAGGGCGCCGAAAGTGAAAAAAGGCGCTTTTGAGGATAGAGTCCGCAGGAAAGCAGAGAGGGCCAAATTGTCTGGGGCATTTGAAGGGGTTCCAGGAGGCAGTGAGAACCAGCATTACTTTGCCCCGTTGGCACCTTTGCTGTGGCAGCAAAACCTGGACGTTTGTCTTTTTCGCTCCTGAGGATGTCGAAAGCGAAAACAGGTGCTTTTGAGGATGGAGTCCGCAGGAAAGCAGAGAGGGCCAAATTGTCTGGGGCATTTGAAAGGGTTCCAGGAGGCAGTGAGAACCAGCATTACTTTTCCCCGCTGGCACCTTTGCTGTGGCAGCAACAGCCCGACGTTTGTCTTTTTTGATCCTGAGGTTGCCGAAAGCGAAAAAAGGTGCTTTTGAGGATGGAGTCCGCAGGAAAGCAGAGAGGGCCAAATTGTCTGCGGCATTTGAAGAGGTTCCAGGAGGGAATGAGGACCAGCATTACTTTTCCCCGTGGCACCTTTGCTGTGGCAGCAAAACCTGGACGTTTGTCTTTTTTGCTCCTGAGGTTGCTGAAAGCGAAAACAGGTGCTTTTGAGGATGGAGTCCGCAGGAAAGCAGAGAGGGCCAAATTTTCTGTGGCATTTGAAAGGGTTCCAGGAGGCAGTGAGAACCAGCATTACTTTTCCCCGCTGGCACCTTTGCTGTGGCAGCAAAAGCTGGACGTTTGTCTTTTTTGCTGCTGAGGTTGCCGAAGGCGAAAACAGGTGCTTTTGAGGATGGAGTCCGCAGGAAAGCAGAGAGGGCCAAATTGTCTGGGGCATTTGAAAGGGTTCCAGGAGACAGTGAGAACCAGCATTACTTTTCCCCGCTGGCACCTTTGCTGTGGCAGCAAAAGCTGGACGTTTGTCTTTTTTGCTCCTGAGGTTGCCAAAAGCGAAAAAAGGGGCTTTTGAGGATGGAGTCCGCAGGAAAGCAGAGAGGGCCAAATTGTCTGTGGCATTTGAAAGGGTTCGAGGAGGCAGTGAGGACCAGCATTACTTTTCCCCGCTGGCACCTTTGCTGTGGCAGCAAAAGCTGGACGTTTGTCTTTTTTGCTCCGGAGGTTGCCGAAAGCGAAAACAGGTGCTTTTGAGGATGGAGTCCGCAGGAAAGCAGAGAGGGCCAAATTGTCTGGGGCATTTGAAGAAGTTCCAGGAGGCAATGAGGACCAGCATTACTTTTCCTTGCTGGCACATTTGCTGTGGCAGCAAAAGCTGGACGTTTGTCTTTTTTTCTCCGGAGGTTGCCGAAAGCGAAAACAGGTGCTTTTGAGGATGGAGTCCGCAGGAAAGCAGAGAGGGCCAAATTGTCTGTGGCATTTGAAAGGGTTCCAGGAGGCAGTGAGAACCAGCATTACTTTTCCCCGCTGGCACCTTTGCTGTGGCAGCAAAAGCTGGACGTTTGTCTTTTTTGCTCCGGAGGTTGCCGAAAGCGAAACCAGGTGCTCTTGAGGATGGAGTCCGCAGGAAAGCAGAGAGGGCCAAATTGTCTGTGGCATTTAAAAGGGTTCCAGGAGGCAGTGAGAACCAGCATTACTTTTCCCTGCTGGCACCTTTGCTGTGGCAGCAAAACCTGGACGTTTGTCTTTTTTGCTCCGGAGGTTGCTGAAAAAGAAAACAGGTGCTTTTGAGGATGGAGTCCGCAGCAAAGCAGAGAGGGCCAAATTGTCTGTGGCATTTGAAGAGGTTCCAGGAGGCAATGAGGACCAGCATCACTTTTCCCCGCTGGCACCTTTGCTGCGGCAGCAAAAGCTGGACGTTTGTATTTTTACCACCGGAGGGCGCCGAAAGTGAAAAAAGGCGCTTTTGAGGATAGAGTCCGCAGGAAAGCAGATAGGGCCAAATTGTCTGGGGCATTTGAAGGGGTTCCAGGAGGCAGTGAGAACCAGCATTACTTTGCCCCGTTGGCACCTTTGCTGTGGCAGCAAAACCTGGACGTTTGTCTTTTTTGCTCCTGAGGATGTCGAAAGCGAAAACAGGTGTTTTTGAGTATGGAGTCCGCAGGAAAGCAGAGAGGGCCAAATTGTCTGGGGCATTTGAAAGGGTTCCAGGAGGCAGTGAGAACCAGCATTACTTTTCCCCGCTGGCACCTTTGCTGTGGCAGCAACAGCCGGACGTTTGTCTTTTTTGCTCCTGAGGTTGCCAAAAGCGAAAAAAGGTGCTTTTGAGGATGGAGTCCGCAGGAAAGCAGAGAGGGCCAAATTGTCTGGGGCATTTGAAGAGTTTCCAGGAGGCAATGAGGACCAGCATTACTTTTCCCCGCTGGCACCTTTGCTGTGGCAGCAAAAGCTGGACGTTTGTCTTTTTTGCTCCTGAGGTTGCCGAAAGCGAAAAAACGGGCTTTTGAGGATGGAGTCCGCAGGAAAGCAGAGAGGGCCAAATTGTCTGTGGCATTTGAAAGGGTTCCAGGAGGCAGTGAGAACCAGCATTACTTTTCCCTGCTGGCACCTTTGCTGTGGCAGCAAAACCTGGACGTTTGTCTTTTTTGCTCTGGAGGTTGCCGAAAGCGAAAACAGGTGCTTTTGAGGATGGAGTCCGCAGGAAAGCAGAGAGGGCCAAATTGTCTGGGGCATTTGAAAGGGTTCCAGGAGACAGTGAGAACCAGCATTACTTTTCCCCGCTGGCACCTTTGCTGTGGCAGCAAAAGCTGGACGTTTGTCTTTTTTGCTCTGGAGGTTGCCGAAAGCGAAAACAGGTGCTTTTGAGGATGGAGTCCGCAGGAAAGCAGAGAGGGCCAAATTGTCTGTGGCATTTGAAAGGGTTCCAGGAGAAAGTGAGAACCAGCATTACTTTTCCCCGCTGGCACCTTTGCTGTGGCAGCAAAAGCTGGACGTTTGTCTTTTTTGCTCCTGAGGTTGCCAAAAGCGAAAAAACGGGCTTTTGAGGATGGAGTCCGCAGGAAAGCAGAGAGGGCCAAATTGTCTGTGGCATTTGAAAGGGTTCCAGGAGGCAGTGAGAACCAGCATTACTTTTCCCTGCTGGCACCTTTGCTGTGGCAGCAAAACCTGGACGTTTGTCTTTTTTGCTCCTGAGGTTGCCAAAAGCGAAAAAAGGGGCTTTTGAGGATGGAGTCCGCAGGAAAGCAGAGAGGGCCAAATTGGCTGTGGCGTTTGAAAGGGTTCCAGGAGGCAGTGAGAACCAGCATTACTTTTCCCTGCTGGCACCTTTGCTGTGGCAGCAAAACCTGGACGTTTGTCTTTTTTGCTCCGGAGGTTGCTGAAAGCGAAAACAGGTGCTTTTGAGGATGGAGTCCGCAGGAAAGCAGAGAGGGCCAAATTGTCTGGGGCATTTGAAGGGGTTCCAGGAGGCAGTGAGAACCAGCATTACTTTTCCCCGCTGGCACCTTTGCTGTGGCAGCAAAAGCTGGACGTTTGTCTTTTTTGCTCCGGAGGTTGCCGAAAGCGAAAAAAGGTGCTTTTGAGGATGGAGTCCGCAGGAAAGCAGAGAGGGCCAAATTGTCTGGGGCATTTGAAGAGGTTCCAGGAGGCAATGAGGACCAGCATTACTTTTCCCCGCTGGCACCTTTGCTGTGGCAGCAAAAGCTGGACGTTTGTCTTTTTTGCTCTGGAGGTTGCCGAAAGCGAAAACAGGTGCTTTTGAGGATGGAGTCCGCAGGAAAGCAGAGAGGGCCAAATTGTCTGGGGCATTTGAAGAAGTTCCAGGAGGCAATGAGGACCAGCATTACTTTTCCTTGCTGGAACCTTTGCTGTGGCAGCAAAAGCTGGACGTTTGTCTTTTTTGCTCCGGAAGTTGCCGAAAGCGAAAACAGGTGCTTTTGAGGATGGAGTCCGCAGGAAAGCAGAGAGGGCCAAATTGTCTGTGGCATTTGAAGAGGTTCCATGAGACAATGAGGACCAGCATTACTTTTCCCTGCTGGCACCTTTGCTGTGGCAGCAAAAGCTGGACGTTTGTCTTTTTTTCTCCGGAGGTTGCCGAAAGCGAAAACAGGTGCTTTTGAGGATGGAGTCCGCAGGAAAGCAGAGAGGGCCAAATTGTCTGTGGCATTTGAAAGGGTTCCAGGAGGCAGTGAGAACCAGCATTACTTTTCCCCGCTGGCACCTTTGCTGTGGCAGCAAAAGCTGGACGTTTGTCTTTTTTGCTCCGGAGGTTGCCGAAAGCGAAACCAGGTGCTCTTGAGGATGGAGTCCGCAGGAAAGCAGAGAGGGCCAAATTGTCTGTGGCATTTGAAAGGGTTCCAGGAGGCAGTGAGAACCAGCATTACTTTTCCCCGCTGGCACCTTTGCTGTGGCAGCAAAAGCTGGACGTTTGTCTTTTTTGCTCCGGAGGTTGCCGAAAGCGAAAAAAGGTGCTTTTGAGGATGGAGTCCGCAGGAAAGCAGAGAGGGCCAAATTGTCTGTGGCATTTGAAAGGGTTCCAGGAGACAGTGAGAACCAGCATTACTTTTCCCCGCTGGCACCTTTGCTGTGGCAGCAAAAGCTGGACGTTTGTGTTTTTTGCTCCTGAGGTTGCCAAAAGCGAAAAAAGGTGCTTTTGAGGATGGAGTCCGCAGGAAAGCAGAGAGGGCCAAATTGTCTGGAGCATTTGAAAGGGTTCCAGGAGGCAGTGAGAACCAGCATTACTTTTCCCTGCTGGCACCTTTGCTGTGGCAGCAAAAGCTGGACGTTTGTCTTTTTTGCTCCTGAGGTTGCTGAAAGCGAAAACAGGTGCTTTTGAGGATGGAGTCCGCAGGAAAGCAGAGAGGGCCAAATTGTCTGTGGCATTTGAAGAGGTTCCAGGAGGCAATGAGGACCAGCATTACTTTTCCCCGCTGGCACCTTTGCTGTGGCAGCAAAAGCTGGACGTTTGTCTTTTTTTCTCCGGAGGTTGCCGAAAGCGAAAACAGGTGCTTTTGAGGATGGAGTCCGCAGGAAAGCAGAGAGGGCCAAATTGGCTGGGGCATTTGAAGAGGTTCCAGGAGGCAATGAGGACCAGCATCACTTTTCCCCGCTGGCACCTTTGCTGTGGCAGCAAAAGCTGGACGTTTGTCTTTTTTGCTCCGGAGGTTGCCGAAAGCGAAAACAGGTGCTTTTGAGGATGGAGTCCGCAGGAAAGCAGAGAGGGCCAAATTGTCTGGGGCATTTGAAGAGGTTCCAGGAGGCAATGAGGACCAGCATTACTTTTCCCCGCTGGCACCTTTGCTGTGGCATCAAAAGCTGGACGTTTGTCTTTTTTGCTCCGGAGGTTGCCGAAAGCGAAAACAGGTGCTTTTGAGGATGGAGTCTGCAGGAAAGCAGAGAGGGCCAAATTGTCTGTGGCATTTGAAGAGGTTCCAGGAGGCAATGAGGACCAGCATCACTTTTCCCCGCTGGCACCTTTGCTGTGGCAGCAAAAGCTGGACGTTTGTCTTTTTTGCTCCGGAGGTTGCCGAAAGCGAAAACAGGTGCTTTTGAGGATGGAGTCCGCAGGAAAGCAGAGAGGGCCAAATTGTCTGGGGCATTTGAAGAAGTTCCAGGAGGCAATGAGGACCAGCATTACTTTTCCCCGCTGACACCTTTGCTGTGGCAGCAAAAGCTGGACGTTTGTCTTTTTTGCTCCGGAGGTTGCCAAAAGCGAAAACAGGTGCTTTTGAGGATGGAATCCGCAGGAAAGCAGAGAGGGCCAAATTGTCTGTGGCATTTGAAGAGGTTCCAGGAGGCAGTGAGAACCAGCATTACTTTTCCCCGCTGTCACCTTTGCTGTGCCAGCAAAAGCTGGACGTTTGTCTTTTTTGCTCCGGAGGTTGCCGAAAGCGAAAAAAGGTGCTTTTGAGGATGGAGTCCGCAGGAAAGCAGAGAGGGCCAAATTGTCTGTGGCATTTGAAAGGGTTCCAGGAAGCAGTGAGAACCAGCATTACTTTTCCCCGCTGGCACCTTTGCTGTGGCAGCAAAAGCTGGACGTTTGTCTTTTTTGCTCCGGAGGTTGCCGAAAGCGAAAACAGGTGCTTTTGAGGATGGAGTCCGCAGGAAAGCAGAGAGGGCCAAATTGTCTGTGGCATTTGAAGAGGTTCCAGGAGGCAATGAGGACCAGCATTACTTTTCCCCGCTGGCACCTTTGCTGTGGCAGCAAAACCTGGACGTTTGTCTTTTTGCTCCTGAGGTTGCCGAAAGCCAAAACAGATGCTTTTGAGGATGGAGTCCGCAGGAAAGCAGAGAGGGCCAAATTGTCTGGGGCATTTGAAAGGGTTCCAGGAGGCAGTGAGAACCAGCATTACTTTTCCCCGCTGGCACCTTTGCTGTGGCAGCAAAACCTGGACGTTTGTCTTTTTTGCTCCGGAGTTTGCCGAAAGCGAAAACAGGTGCTTTTGAGGATGGAGTCCGCAGGAAAGCAGAGAGGGCCAAATTGTCTGTGGCATTTGAAAGGGTTCCAGGAGGCAGTGAGAACCAGCATTACTTTTCCCCGCTGGCACCTTTGCTGTGGCAGCAAAACCTGGACGTTTGTCTTTTTTGCTCCGGAGGTTGCTGAAAGCGAAAACAGGTGCTTTTGAGGATGGAGTCCGCAGGAAAGCAGAGAGGGCCAAATTGTCTGGGGCATTTGTAGAGGTTCCAGGGGGAAATGAGGACCAGCATTACTTTTCCCCGCTGGCACCTTTGCTGTGGCAGCAAAAGCTGGACGTTTGTCTTTTTTGCTCCGGAGGTTGCCGAAAGCGAAAACAGGTGCTTTTGAGGATGGAGTCCGCAGGAAAGCAGAGAGGGCCAAATTGTCTGTGGCATTTGTAAGGGTTCCAGGAGGCAGTGAGAACCAGCATTACTTTTCCCCGCTGGCACCTTTGCTGTGGCAGCAAAAGCTGGACGTTTGTCTTTTTTGCTCCGGAGGTTGCCGAAAGCGAAAACAGGTGCTTTTGAGGATGGAGTCCGCAGGAAAGCAGAGAGGACCAAATTGTCTGGGGCATTTGAAGAAGTTTTAGGAGGCAATGAGGACCAGCATTACTTTTCCCCGCTGGCACCTTTGCTGTGGCAGCAAAAGCTGGACGTTTGTCTTTTTTGCTCCGGAGGTTGCCGAAAGCCAAAACAGGTGCTTTTGAGGATGGAGTCCGCAGGAAAGCAGAGAGGGCCAAATTGTCTGTGGCATTTGAAAGGGTTCCAGGAGGCAATGAGGACCAGCATTACTTTTCCCCGCTGGCACCTTTGCTGTGGCAGCAAAAGCTGGACGTTTGTCTTTTTTTCTCCGGGGGTTGCCGAAAGCGAAAACAGGTGCTTTTGAGGATGGAGTCCGCAGGAAAGCAGAGAGGGCCAAATTGTCTGGGGCATTTGAAGAAGTTCCAGGAGGCAATGAGGACCAGCATTACTTTTCCCCGCTGGCACCTTTGCTGTGGCAGCAAAAGCTGGACGTTTGTCTTTTTTGCTCCGGAGGTTGCCGAAAGCGAAAACAGGTGCTTTTGAGGATGGAGTCCGCAGGAAAGCAGAGAGGGCCAAATTGTCTGTGGCATTTGAAGAGGTTCCAGGAGGGAAAGAGGACCAGCATTACTTTTCCCCGCTGGCACCTTTGCTGTGGCAGCAAAAGCTGGACGTTTGTCTTTTTTGCTCCGGAGGTTGCCGAAAGCGAAAACAGGTGCTTTTGAGGATGGAGTCCGCAGGAAAGCAGAGAGGGCCAAATTGTCTGTGGCATTTGAAGAGGTTCCAGGAAGCAATGAGGACCAGCATTACTTTTCCCCGCTGGCACCTTTGCTGTGGCAGCAAAAGCTGGACGTTTGTCTTTTTTGCTCCGGAGGTTGCCGAAAGCGATAAAATGTGCTTTTGAGGATGGAGTCCGCAGGAAAGCAGAGAGGGCCAAATTGTCTGTGGCATTTGAAAGGGTTCCAGGAGGCAGTGAGAACCAGCATTACTTTTCCCCGCTGGCACCTTTGCTGTGGCAGCAAAAGCTGGACGTTTGTCTTTTTTGCTCCGGAGGTTGCTGAAAGAGAAAACAGGTGCTTTTGAGGATGGAGTCCGCAGGAAAGCAGAGAGGGCCAAATTGTCTGTGGCATTTGAAAGGGTTCCAGGAGACAGTGAGAACCAGCATTACTTTTCCCCGCTGGCACCTTTGCTGTGGCAGCAAAAGCTGGACGTTTGTCTTTTTTGCTCCGGAGGTTGCCGAAAGCGAAAACAGGTGCTTTTGAGGATGGAGTCCGCAGGAAAGCAGAGAGGGCCAAATTGTCTGTGGCATTTGAAAGGGTTCCAGGAGGCAGTGAGAACCAGCATTACTTTTCCCCGTAGGCACCTTTGCTGTGGCAGCAAAAGCTGGACGTTTTTCTTTTTTGCTGCTGAGGTTGCCGAAAGCGAAAACAGGTGCTTTTGAGGATGGAGTCCGCAGGAAAGCAGAGAGGGCCAAATTGTCTGGGGCATTCGAAAGGGTTCCAGGAGACAGTGAGAACCAGCATTACTTTTCCCCGCTGGCACCTTTGCTGTGGCAGCAAAAGCTGGACGTTTGTGTTTTTTGCTCCTGAGGTTGCCAAAAGCGAAAAAAGGTGCTTTTGAGGATGGAGTCCGCAGGAAAGCAGAGAGGGCCAAATTGTCTGTGGCATTTGAAAGGGTTCCAGGAGACAGTGAGAACCAGCATTACTTTTCCCTGCTGGCACCTTTGCTGTGGCAGCAAAACCTGGACGTTTGTGTTTTTTGCTCCAAACACTGCCGAAAGCGAAACCAGGTGCTTTTGAGGATGGAGTCCGCAGGAAAGCAGAGAGGGCCAAATTGTCTGGGGCATTTGAAGAAGTTCCAGGAGGCAATGAGGACCAGCATTACTTTTCCCCGCTGGCACCTTTGCTGTGGCAGCAAAAGCTGGACGTTTGTCTTTTTTGCTCCGGAGGTTGCCAAAAGCGAAAACAGGTGCTTTTGAGGATGGAGTCCGCAGGAAAGCAGAGAGGGCCAAATTGTCTGTGGCATTTGAAGAGGTTCCAGGAGGCAGTGAGAACCAGCATTACTTTTCCGCGCTGTCACCTTTGCTGTGGCAGCAAAAGCTGGACGTTTGTCTTTTTTGCTCCGGAGGTTGCCGAAAGCGAAAACAGGTGCTTTTGAGGATGGAGTCCGCAGGAAAGCAGAGAGGGCCAAATTGTCTGTGGCATTTGAAAGGGTTCCAGGAGGCAGTGAGAACCAGCATTACTTTTCCCCGCTGGCACCTTTGCTGTGGCAGCAAAAGCTGGACGTTTGTCTTTTTTGCTCCGGAGGTTGCCGAAAGCGAAAAAAGGTGCTTTTGAGGATGGAGTCCGCAGGAAAGCAGAGAGGGCCAAATTGTCTGTGGCATTTGAAGAGGTTCCAGGAGGCAATGAGGACCAGCATTACTTTTCCCCGCTGGCACCTTTGCTGTGGCAGCAAAACCTGGACGTTTGTCTTTTTTGCTCCTGAGGTTGCCGAAAGCCAAAACAGATGCTTTTGAGGATGGAGTCCGCAGGAAAGCAGAGAGGGCCAAATTGTCTGGGGCATTTGAAAGGGTTCCAGGAGGCAGTGAGAACCAGCATTACTTTTCCCCGCTGGCAACTTTGCTGTGGCAGCAAAACCTGGACGTTTGTCTTTTTTGCTCCGGAGGTTGCTGAAAGCGAAAACAGGTGCTTTTGAGGATGGAGTCCGCAGGAAAGCAGAGAGGGCCAAATTGTCTGGGGCATTTGTAGAGGTTCCAGGGGGAAATGAGGACCAGCATTACTTTTCCCCGCTGGCACCTTTGCTGTGGCAGCAAAAGCTGGACGTTTGTCTTTTTTGCTCCGGAGGTTGCCGAAAGCGAAAACAGGTGTTTTTGAGGATGGAGTCCGCAGGAAAGCAGAGAGGGCCAAATTGTCTGTGGCATTTGTACGGGTTCCAGGAGGCAGTGAGAACCAGCATTACTTTTCCCCGCTGGCACCTTTGCTGTGGCAGCAAAAGCTGGACGTTTGTCTTTTTTGCTCCGGAGGTTGCCGAAAGCGAAAACAGGTGCTTTTGAGGATGGAGTCCGCAGGAAAGCAGAGAGGACCAAATTGTCTGGGGCATTTGAAGAAGTTTTAGGAGGCAATGAGGACCAGCATTACTTTTCCCCGCTGGCACCTTTGCTGTGGCAGCAAAACCTGGACGTTTGTCTTTTTTGCTCCTGAGGTTGCCGAAAGCCAAAACACGTGCTTTTGAGGATGGAGTCCGCAGGAAAGCAGAGAGGGCAAAATTGTCTGGGGCATTTGAAAGGGTTCCAGGAGGCAATGAGGACCAGCATTACTTTTCCCCGCTGGCACCTTTGCTGTGGCAGCAAAAGCTGGACGTTTGTCTTTTTTTCTCCGGGGGTTGCCGAAAGCGAAAACAGGTGCTTTTGAGGATGGAGTCCGCAGGAAAGCAGAGAGGGCCAAATTGTCTGGGGCATTTGAAGAAGTTCCAGGAGGCAATGAGGACCAGCATTACTTTTCCCCGCTGGCACCTTTGCTGTGGCAGCAAAAGCTGGACATTTGTCTTTTTTGCTCCGGAGGTTGCCGAAAGCGAAAACAGGTGCTTTTGAGGATGGAGTCCGCAGGAAAGCAGAGAGGGCCAAATTGTCTGGGGCATTTGAAGAGGTTCCAGGAGGCAATGAGGACCAGCATTACTTTTCCCCGCTGGCACCTTTGCTGTGGCAGCAAAACCTGGACGTTTGTCTTTTTTGCTCCGGAGGTTGCCGAAAGCGAAACCAGGTGCTTTTGAGGATGGAGTCCGCAGGAAAGCAGAGAGGGCCAAATTGTCTGGGGCATTTGAAGGGGTTCCAGGAGGCAGTGAGAACCAGCATTACTTTTCCCTGCTGGCACCTTTGCTGTGGCAGCAAAAGCTGGACGTTTGTCTTTTTTGCTCCAAACACTGCCGAAAGCGAAACCAGGTGCTTTTGAGGATGGAGTCCGCAGGAAAGCAGAGAGGGCCAAATTGTCTGGGGCATTTGAAGAAGTTCCAGGAGGCAATGAGGACCAGCATTACTTTTCCCCGCTGGCACCTTTGCTGTGGCAGCAAAAGCTGGACGTTTGTCTTTTTTGCTCCGGAGGTTGCCAAAAGCGAAAACAGGTGCTTTTGAGGATGGAATCCGCAGGAAAGCAGAGAGGGCCAAATTGTCTGTGGCATTTGAAGAGGTTGCAGGAGGCAGTGAGAACCAGCATTACTTTTCCCCGCTGTCACCTTTGCTGTGGCAGCAAAAGCTGGACGTTTGTCTTTTTTGCTCCGGAGGTTGCCGAAAGCGAAAACAGGTGCTTTTGAGGATGGAGTCCGCAGGAAAGCAGAGAGGGCCAAATTGTCTGTGGCATTTGAAAGGGTTCCAGGAGGCAGTGAGAACCAGCATTACTTTTCCCCGCTGGCACCTTTGCTGTGGCAGCAAAACCTGGACGTTTGTCTTTTTTGCTCCGGAGGTTGCTGAAAGCGAAAACAGGTGCTTTTGAGGATGGAGTCCGCAGGAAAGCAGAGAGGGCCAAATTGTCTGGGGCATTTGTAGAGGTTCCAGGGGGAAATGAGGACCAGCATTACTTTTCCCCGCTGGCACCTTTGCTGTGGCAGCAAAAGCTGGACGTTTGTCTTTTTTGCTCCGGAGGTTGCCGAAAGCGAAAACAGGTGTTTTTGAGGATGGAGTCCGCAGGAAAGCAGAGAGGGCCAAATTGTCTGTGGCATTTGTACGGGTTCCAGGAGGCAGTGAGAACCAGCATTACTTTTCCCCGCTGGCACCTTTGCTGTGGCAGCAAAAGCTGGACGTTTGTCTTTTTTGCTCCGGAGGTTGCCGAAAGCGAAAACAGGTGCTTTTGAGGATGGAGTCCGCAGGAAAGCAGAGAGGACCAAATTGTCTGGGGCATTTGAAGAAGTTTTAGGAGGCAATGAGGACCAGCATTACTTTTCCCCGCTGGCACCTTTGCTGTGGCAGCAAAACCTGGACGTTTGTCTTTTTTGCTCCTGAGGTTGCCGAAAGCCAAAACACGTGCTTTTGAGGATGGAGTCCGCAGGAAAGCAGAGAGGGCAAAATTGTCTGGGGCATTTGAAAGGGTTCCAGGAGGCAATGAGGACCAGCATTACTTTTCCCCGCTGGCACCTTTGCTGTGGCAGCAAAAGCTGGACGTTTGTCTTTTTTTCTCCGGGGGTTGCCGAAAGCGAAAACAGGTGCTTTTGAGGATGGAGTCCGCAGGAAAGCAGAGAGGGCCAAATTGTCTGGGGCATTTGAAGAAGTTCCAGGAGGCAATGAGGACCAGCATTACTTTTCCCCGCTGGCACCTTTGCTGTGGCAGCAAAAGCTGGACATTTGTCTTTTTTGCTCCGGAGGTTGCCGAAAGCGAAAACAGGTGCTTTTGAGGATGGAGTCCGCAGGAAAGCAGAGAGGGCCAAATTGTCTGGGGCATTTGAAGAGGTTCCAGGAGGCAATGAGGACCAGCATTACTTTTCCCCGCTGGCACCTTTGCTGTGGCAGCAAAACCTGGACGTTTGTCTTTTTTGCTCCGGAGGTTGCCGAAAGCGAAACCAGGTGCTTTTGAGGATGGAGTCCGCAGGAAAGCAGAGAGGGCCAAATTGTCTGGGGCATTTGAAGGGGTTCCAGGAGGCAGTGAGAACCAGCATTACTTTTCCCTGCTGGCACCTTTGCTGTGGCAGCAAAAGCTGGACGTTTGTCTTTTTTGCTCCAAACACTGCCGAAAGCGAAACCAGGTGCTTTTGAGGATGGAGTCCGCAGGAAAGCAGAGAGGGCCAAATTGTCTGGGGCATTTGAAGAAGTTCCAGGAGGCAATGAGGACCAGCATTACTTTTCCCCGCTGGCACCTTTGCTGTGGCAGCAAAAGCTGGACGTTTGTCTTTTTTGCTCCGGAGGTTGCCAAAAGCGAAAACAGGTGCTTTTGAGGATGGAATCCGCAGGAAAGCAGAGAGGGCCAAATTGTCTGTGGCATTTGAAGAGGTTGCAGGAGGCAGTGAGAACCAGCATTACTTTTCCCCGCTGTCACCTTTGCTGTGGCAGCAAAAGCTGGACGTTTGTCTTTTTTGCTCCGGAGGTTGCCGAAAGCGAAAACAGGTGCTTTTGAGGATGGAGTCCGCAGGAAAGCAGAGAGGGCCAAATTGTCTGTGGCATTTGAAAGGGTTCCAGGAGGCAGTGAGAACCAGCATTACTTTTCCCCACTGGCACCTTTGCTGTGGCAGCAAAAGCTGGACGTTTGTCTTTTTTGCTCCGGAGGTTGCCGAAAGCGAAAACAGGTGCTTTTGAGGATGGAGTCCGCAGGAAAGCAGAGAGGGCCAAATTGTCTGTGGCATTTGAAGAGGTTCCAGGAGGCAATGAGGACCAGCATTACTTTTCCCCGCTGGCACCTTTGCTGTGGCAGCAAAACCTGGACGTTTGTCTTTTTTGCTCCTGAGGTTGCCGAAAGCCAAAACAGATGCTTTTGAGGATGAAGTCCGCAGGAAAGCAGAGAGGGCCAAATTGTCTGGGGCATTTGAAAGGGTTCCAGGAGGCAGTGAGAACCAGCATTACTTTTCCCCGCTGGCACCTATGCTGTGGCAGCAAAACCTGGACGTTTGTCTTTTTTGCTCCGGAGGTTGCTGAAAGAGAAAACAGGTGCTTTTGAGGATGGAGTCCGCAGGAAAGCAGAGAGGGCCAAATTGTCTGGGGCATTTGTAGAGGTTCCAGGGGGCAATGAGGACCAGCATTACTTTTCCCCGCTGGCACCTTTGCTGTGGCAGCAAAAGCTGGACGTTTGTCTTTTTTGCTCCGGAGGTTGCCGAAAGCGAAAACAGGTGCTTTTGAGGATGGAGTCCGCAGGAAAGCAGAGAGGGCCAAATTGTCTGTGGCATTTGTACGGGTTGCAGGAGGCAGTGAGAACCAGCATTACTTTTCCCCGCTGGCACCTTTGCTGTGGCAGCAAAAGCTGGACGTTTGTCTTTTTTGCTCCGGAGGTTGCCGAAAGCGAAAACAGGTGCTTTTGAGGATGGAGTCCGCAGGAAAGCAGAGAGGACCAAATTGTCTGGGGCATTTGAAGAAGTTTTAGGAGGCAATGAGGACCAGCATTACTTTTCCCCGCTGGCACCTTTGCTGTGGCAGCAAAACCTGGACGTTTGTCTTTTTTGCTCCTGAGGTTGCCGAAAGCCAAAACAGGTGCTTTTGAGGATGGAGTCCGCAGGAAAGCAGAGAGGGCAAAATTGTCTGGGGCATTTGAAAGGGTTCCAGGAGGCAATGAGGACCAGCATTACTTTTCCCCGCTGGCACCTTTGCTGTGGCAGCAAAAGCTGGACGTTTGTCTTTTTTGCTCCGGAGGTTGCCGAAAGCGAAAACAGGTGCTTTTGAGGATGGAGTCCGCAGGAAAGCAGAGAGGGCCAAATTGTCTGTGGCATTTGAAGAGGTTCCAGGAGGCAATGAGGACCAGCATTACTTTTCCCCGCTGGCACCTTTGCTGTGGCAGCAAAAGCTGGACGTTTGTCTTTTTTGCTCCGGAGGTTGCTGAAAGAGAAAACAGGTGCTTTTGAGGATGGAGTCCGCAGGAAAGCAGAGAGGGCCAAATTGTCTGTGGCATTTGAAAGGGTTCCAGGAGACAGTGAGAACCAGCATTACTTTTCCCCGCTGGCACCTTTGCTGTGGCAGCAAAAGCTGGACGTTTGTCTTTTTTGCTCCGGAGGTTGCCAAAAGCGAAAAAAGGTGCTTTTGAGGATGGAGTCCGCAGGAAAGCAGAGAGGGCCAAATTGTCTGGGGCATTTGAAAGGGTTCCAGGAGGCAGTGAGAACCAGCATTACTTTTCCCCGTAGGCACCTTTGCTGTGGCAGCAAAAGCTGGACGTTTTTCTTTTTTGCTGCTGAGGTTGCCGAAAGCGAAAACAGGTGCTTTTGAGGATGGAGTCCGCAGGAAAGCAGAGAGGGCCAAATTGTCTGTGGCATTTGAAAGGGTTCCAGGAGACAGTGAGAACCAGCATTACTTTTCCCCGCTGGCACCTTTGCTGTGGCAGCAAAAGCTGGACGTTTGTGTTTTTTGCTCCTGAGGTTGCCAAAAGCGAAAAAAGGTGCTTTTGAGGATGGAGTCCGCAGGAAAGCAGAGAGGGCCAAATTGTCTGGGGCATTTGAAGAGGTTCCAGGAGGCAATGAGGACCAGCATTACTTTTCCCCGCTGGCACCTTTGCTGTGGCAGCAAAACCTGGACGTTTGTCTTTTTTTCACCGAAGGTTGCCGAAAGCGAAAACAGGTGCTTTTGAGGATGGAGTCCGCAGGAAAGCAGAGAGGGACAATTGTCTGGGGCATTTGAAGAGGTTCCAGGAGGCAATGAGGACCAGCATTACTTTTCCCCGCTGGCACCTTTGCTGTGGCAGCAAAAGCTGGACGTTTGTGTTTTTTGCTCCAAAGGTTGCCGAAAGCGAAAACAGGTGCTTTTGAGGATGGAGTCCGCAGGAAAGCAGAGAGGGCCAAATTGTCTGTGGCATTTGAAGAGGTTCCAGGAGGCAATGAGGACCAGCATTACTTTTCCCCGCTGGCACCTTTGCTGTGGCAGCAAAAGCTGGACGTTTGTCTTTTTTGCTCCGGAGGTTGCCGAAAGCGAAAACAGGTCCTCTTGAGGATGGAGTCCGCAGGAAAGCAGAGAGGGCCAAATTGTCTGTGGCATTTGAAAGGGTTCCAGGAGGCAGTGAGAACCAGCATTACTTTTCCCCGCTGGCACCTTTGCTGTGGCAGCAAAAGCTGGACGTTTGTCTTTTTTGCTCCGGAGGTTGCCGAAAGCCAAAACAGGTGCTTTTGAGGATGGAGTCCGCAGGAAAGCAGAGAGGGCCAAATTGTCTGGGGCATTTGAAGAGGTTCCAGGAGGCAGTGAGGACCAGCATTACTTTTCCCCGCTGGCACCTTTGCTGTAGCAGCAAAACCTGGACATTTGTCTTTTTTGCTCCGGAGGTTGCCGAAAGCGAAAAAAGGTGCTTTTGAGGATGGAGTCCGCAGGAAAGCAGAGAGGGCCAAATTGTCTGGGACATTTGAAGAGGTTCCAGGAGGCAATGAGGACCAGCATCACTTTTCCCCGCTGGCACCTTTGCTGTGGCAGCAAAACCTGGACGATTGTCTTTTTTGCTCCGGAGGCTGCCGAAAGCGAAACCAGGTGCTTTTGAGGATGGAGTCCGCAGGAAAGCAGAGAGGGCCAAATTGTCTGTGGCATTTGAAAGAGTTCCAGGAGGCAGTGAGAACCAGCATTACTTTTCCCCGCTGGCAACTTTGCTGCGGCAGCAAAAGCTGGACGTTTGTCTTTTTACCACCGGAGGGCGCCGAAAGTGAAAAAAGGCGCTTTTGAAAATAGAGTCCGCAGGAAAGCAGAGAGGGCCAAATTGTCTGGGGCATTTGAAGGGGTTCCAGGAGGCAGTGAGAACCAGCATTACTTTTCCTCGCTGGCACCTTTGCTGTGGCAGCAAAACCTGGACGTTTGTCTTTTTTGCTCCGGAGGTTGCCGAAAGCGAAAAAAGGTGCTTTTGAGGATGGAGTCCGCAGGAAAGCAAAGAGGGCCAAATAGTCTGGGGCATTTGAAGATGTTCCAGGAGGCAATGAGGACCAGCATCACTTTTCCCCGTTGGTACCTTTGCTGTGGCAGCAAAAGCTGGACGTTTGTCTTTTTTGCTCCGGAGGTTGCCGAAAGCGAAAACAGGTGCTTTTGAGGATGGAGTCCCCAGGAAAGCAGAGAGGGCCAAATTGTCTGGGGCATTTGAAAGGGTTCCAGGAGACAGTGAGAACCAGCATTACTTTTCCTTGCTGGCACCTTTGCTGTGGCAGCAAAACCTGGACGTTTGTCTTTTTTGCTCCGGAAGTTGCCGAAAGCGAAAACAGGTGCTTTTGAGGATGGAGTCCGCAGGAAAGCAGAGAGGGCCAAATTGTCTGGGGCATTTGTAGAGGTTCCAGGGGGCAATGAGGACCAGCATTACTTTTCCCCGCTGGCACCTTTGCTGTGGCAGCAAAATCTGGACGTTTGTCTTTTTTGCTCCGGAGGTTGCCGAAAGCGAAAACAGGTGTTTTTGAGGATGGAGTCCGCAGGAAAGCAGAGAGGGCCAAATTGTCTGTGGCATTTGTAAGGGTTCCAGGAGGCAATGAGAACCAGCATTACTTTTCCCCGCTGGCACCTTTGCTGTGGCAGCAAAAGCTGGACGTTTGTCTTTTTTGTTCCGGAGGTTGCCGAAAGCGAAAACAGGTGCTTTTGAGGATGGAGTCCGCAGGAAAGCAGAGAGGGCCAAATTGTCTGGGGCATTTGAAGAAGTTCCAGGAGGCAATGAGGACCAGCATTACTTTTCCCCGCTGGCACCTTTGCTGTGGCAGCAAAACCTGGACGTTTGTCTTTTTTGCTCCGGAGGTTGCCGAAAGCGAAAACAGGTGCTTTTGAGGATGGAGTCCGCAGGAAAGCAGAGAGGGCCAAATTGTCTGTGGCATTTGAAAGGGTTCCAGGAGGCAGTGAGAACCAGCATTACTTTTTCCCGCTGGCACCTTTGCTGTGGCAGCAAAAGCTGGACGTTTGTCTTTTTTGCTCCTGAGGTTTCCAAATGCGAAAACAGGTGCTTTTGAGGATGGAGTCCGCAGGAAAGCAGAGAGGGCCAAATTGTCTGGGGCATTTGAAAGGGTTCCAGGAGGCAGTGAGAACCAGCATTACTTTTCCCCGCTGGCACCTTTGCTGTGGCAGCAAAAGCTGGACGTTTGTCTTTTTTGCTCCGGAGGTTGCCGAAAGCGAAAACAGGTGCTTTTGAGGATGGAGTCCGCAGGAAAGCAGAGAGGGCCAAATTGTCTGGGGCATTTGAAAGGGTTCCAGGAGGCAGTGAGAACCAGCATTACTTTTCCCCGCTGGCACCTTTGCTGTGGCAGCAAAAGCTGGACGTTTGTCTTTTTTGCTCCGGAGGTTGCCGAAAGCGAAAACAGGTGCTTTTGAGGATGGAGTCCGCAGGAAAGCAGAGAGGGCCAAATTGTCTGTGGCATTTGAAAGGGTTCCAGGAGGCAGTGAGAACCAGCATTACTTTTCCCCGCTGGCACCTTTGCTGTGGCAGCAAAAGCTGGACGTTTGTCTTTTTTGCTCCGGAGGTTGCCGAAAGCGAAAACAGGTGCTTTTGAGGATGGAGTCCGCAGGAAAGCAGAGAGGGCCAAATTGTCTGTGGCATTTGAAAGGGTTCCAGGAGGCAGTGAGAACCAGCATTTCTTTTCCCCGCTGGCACCTTTGCTGTGGCAGCAAAAGCTGGACGTTTGTCTATTTTGCTCCGGAGGTTGCTGAAAGCGAAAACAGGTTCTTTTGAGGATGGAGTCCGCAGGAAAGCAGAGAGGGCCAAATTGTCTGTGGCATTTGAAGAGGTTCCAGGAGGCAATGAGGACCAGCATCACTTTTCCCCGCTGGCACCTTTGCTGTGGCAGCAAAAGCTGGACGTTTGTCTTTTTTGCTCCGGAGGTTGCCGAAAGCGAAAACAGGTGCTTTATAGGATGGAGTCCGCAGGAAAGCAGAGAGGGCCAAATTGTCTGTGGCATTTGAAAGGGTTCCAGGAGGCAGTGAGAACCAGCATTACTTTTCCCCGCTGGCACCTTTGCTGTGGCAGCAAAAGCTGGACGTTTGTCTTTTTTGCTCCGGAGGTTGCCGAAAGCGAAAACAGGTGCTTTTGAGGATGGAGTCCGCAGGAAAGCAGAGAGGGCCAAATTGTCTGGGGCATTTGAAGAGGTTCCAGGAGGCAGTGAGGACCAGCATTACTTTTCCCCGCTGGCACCTTTGCTGTAGCAGCAAAACCTGGACGTTTGTCTTTTTTGCTCCGGAGGTTGCCGAAAGCGAAAAAAGGTGCTTTTGAGGATGGAGTCCGCAGGAAAGCAGAGAGGGCCAAATTGTCTGGGGCATTTGAAGAGGTTCCAGGAGGCAATGAGGACCAGCATCACTTTTCCCCGCTGGCACCTTTGCTGTGGCAGCAAAACCTGGACGATTGTTTTTTTGCTCCGGAGGCTGCCGAAAGCGAAAAAAGGTGCTTTTGAGGATGGAGTCTGCAGGAAAGCAGAGAGGGCCAAATTGTCTGGGGCATTTGAAGGGGTTCCAGGAGGCAATGAGGACTAGCAGTACTTTTCCCCGCTGGCACCTTTGCTGCGGCAGCAAAAGCTGGACGTTTGTCTTTTTTGCTCCGGAGGTTGCCGAAAGCGAAAACAGGTGCTTTTGAGGATGGAGTCCGCAGGAAAGCAGAGAGGGCCAAATTGTCTGTGGCATTTGAAAGAGTTCCAGGAGGCAGTGAGAACCAGCATTACTTTTCCCCGCTGGCAACTTTGCTGCGGCAGCAAAAGCTGGACGTTTGTCTTTTTACCACCGGAGGGCGCCGAAAGTGAAACAAGGCGATTTTGAGGATAGAGTCCGCAGGAAAGCAGAGAGGGCCAAATTGTCTGGGGCATTTGAAGAGGTTCCAGGAGGCAATGAGGACCAGCATCACTTTTCCCCGCTGGCACCTTTGCTGTGGCAGCAAAAGCTGGACGTTTGTCTTTTTTGCTCCGGAGGTTGCTGAAAGCGAAAACAGGTGCTTTTGAGGATGGAGTCCGCAGGAAAGCAGAGAGGGCCAAATTGTCTGTGGCATTTGAAAGGGTTCCAGGAGGCAGTGAGAACCAGCATTACTTTTCCCCGCTGGCACCTTTGCTGTGGCAGCAAAAGCTGGACGTTTGTCTTTTTTGCTCCGGAGGTTGCCGAAAGCCAAAACAGGTGCTTTTGAGGATGGAGTCCGCAGGAAAGCAGAGAGGGCCAAATTGTCTGGGGCATTTGAAGAGGTTCCAGGAGGCAGTGAGGACCAGCATTACCTTTCCCCGCTGGCACCTTTGCTGTAGCAGCAAAACCTGGACGTTTGTCTTTTTTGCTCCGGAGGTTGCCGAAAGCGAAAACAGGTGCTTTTGAGGATGGAGTCCGCAGGAAAGCAGAGAGGGCCAAATTGTCTGGGGCATTTGAAGAGGTTCCAGGAGGCAATGAGGACCAGCATCACTTTTCCCCGCTGGCACCTTTGCTGTGGCAGCAAAACCTGGACGATTGTCTTTTTTGCTCCAGAGGCTGCCGAAAGCGAAAAAAGGTGCTTTTGAGGATGGAGTCTGCAGGAAAGCAGAGAGGGCCAAATTGTCTGGGGCATTTGAAAGAGTTCCAGGAGGCAATGAGAACCAGCATTACTTTTCCCCGCTGGCACCTTTGCTGTGGCAGCAAAAGCTGGACGTTTGTCTTTTTTGCTCCGGAGGTTGCCGAAAGCGAAAACAGGTGCTTTTGAGGATGGAGTCCGCAGGAAAGCAGAGAGGGCCAAATTGTCTGTGGCATTTGAAAGAGTTCCAGGAGGCAGTGAGAACCAGCATTACTTTTCCCCGCTGGCAACTTTGCTGCGGCAGCAAAAGCTGGACGTTTCTCTTTTTACCACCGGAGGGCGCCGAAAGTGAAAAAAGGCGCTTTTGAGGATAGAGTCCGCAGGAAAGCAGAGAGGGCCAAATTGTCTGGGGCATTTGAAGGGGTTCCAGGAGGCAGTGAGAACCAGCATTACTTTTCCTCGCTGGCACCTTTGCTGTGGCAGCAAAACCTGGACGTTTGTCTTTTTTGCTCCGGAGGTTGCCGAAAGAGAAAAAAGGTGCTTTTGAGGATGGAGTCCGCAGGAAAGCAAAGAGGGCCAAATAGTCTGGGGCATTTGAAGAGGTTCCAGGAGGCAATGAGGACCAGCATCACTTTTCCCCGTTGGCACCTTTGCTGTGGCAGCAAAAGCTGGACGTTTGTCTTTTTTGCTCCGGAGGTTGCCGAAAGCGAAAACAGGTGTTTTTGAGGATGGAGTCCGCAGGAAAGCAGAGAGGGCCAAATTGTCTGGGGCATTTGTAAGGGTTCCAGGAGGCAGTGAGAACCAGCATTACTTTTCCCCGCTGGCACCTTTGCTGTGGCAGCAAAAGCTGGACGTTTGTCTTTTTTGCTCCAGAGGTTGCCGAAAGCGAAAACAGGTGCTTTTGAGGATGGAGTCCGCAGGAAAGCAGAGAGGGCCAAATTGTCTGGGGCATTTGAAGAAGTTTTAGGAGGCAATGAGGACCAGCATTACTTTTCCCCGCTGGCACCTTTGCTGTGGCAGCAAAACCTGGACGTTTGTCTTTTTTGCTCCGGAGGTTGCCGAAAGCGAAAACAGGTGTTTTTGAGGATGGAGTCCGCAGGAAAGCAGAGAGGGCCAAATTGTCTGGGGCATTTGAAAGGGTTCCAGGAGGCAATGAGGACCAGCATTACTTTTCCCCGCTGGCACCTTTGCTGTGGCAGCAAAAGCTGCACGTTTGTCTTTTTTGCTCCGGAGGTTGCCGAAAGCAAAAACAGGTGCTTTTGAGGATGGAGTCCGCAGGAAAGCAGAGAGGGCCAAATTGTCTGGGGCATTTGAAAGGGTTCCAGGAGGCAGTGAGAACCAGCATTACTTTTTCCCGCTGGCACCTTTGCTGTGGCAGCAAAAGCTGGACGTTTGTCTTTTTTGCTCCTGAGGTTGCCAAATGCGAAAACAGGTGCTTTTGAGGATGGAGTCCGCAGGAAAGCAGAGAGGGCCAAATTGTCTGAAGCATTTGAAAGGGTTCCAGGAGGCAGTGAGAACCAGCATTACTTTTCCCCGCTGGCACCTTTGCTGTGGCAGCAAAAGCTGGACGTTTGTCTTTTTTGCTCCGGAGGTTGCCGAAAGCGAAAACAGGTGCTTTTGAGGATGGAGTCCGCAGGAAAGCAGAGAGGGCCAAATTGTCTGTGGCATTTGAAAGGGTTCCAGGAGGCAGTGAGAACCAGCATTACTTTTCCCCGCTGGCACCTTTGCTGTGGCAGCAAAAGCTGGACGTTTGTCTTTTTTGCTCCGGAGGTTGCCGAAAGCGAAAACAGGTGCTTTTGAGGATGGAGTCCGCAGGAAAGCAAAGAGGGCCAAATTGTCTGGGGCATTTGAAAGGGTTCCAGGAGGCAGTGAGAACCAGCATTTCTTTTCCCCGCTGGCACCTTTGCTGTGGCAGCAAAAGCTGGACGTTTGTCTTTTTTGCTCCGGAGGTTGCTGAAAGCGAAAACAGGTGCTTTTGAGGATGGAGTCCGCAGGAAAGCAGAGAGGGCCAAATTGTCTGTGGCATTTGAAGAGGTTCCAGGAGGCAATGAGGACCAGCATCACTTTTCCCCGCTGGCACCTTTGCTGTGGCAGCAAAAGCTGGACGTTTGTCTTTTTTGCTCCGGAGGTTGCCGAAAGCGAAAACAGGTGCTTTTGAGGATGGAGTCCGCAGGAAAGCAGAGAGGGCCAAATTGTCTGTGGCATTTGAAAGGGTTCCAGGAGGCAGTGAGAACCAGCATTACTTTTCCCCGCTGGCACCTTTGCTGTGGCAGCAAAAGCTGGACGTTTGTCTTTTTTGCTCCGGAGGTTGCCGAAAGCCAAAACAGGTGCTTTTGAGGATGGAGTCCGCAGGAAAGCAGAGAGGGCCAAATTGTCTGGGGCATTTGAAGAGGTTCCAGGAAGCAGTGAGGACCAACATTACTTTTCCCCGCTGGCACCTTTGCTGTAGCAGCAAAACCTGGACGTTTGTCTTTTTTGCTCCGGAGGTTGCCGAAAGCGAAAAAAGGTGCTTTTGAGGATGGAGTCCGCAGGAAAGCAGAGAGGGCCAAATTGTCTGCGGCATTTGAAGAGGTTCCAGGAGGCAATGAGGACCAGCATCACTTTTCCCCGCTGGCACCTTTGCTGTGGCAGCAAAACCTGGACATTTGTCTTTTTTGCTCCGGAGGCTGCCGAAAGCGAAAAAAGGTGCTTTTGAGGATGGAGTCCGCAAGAAAGCAGAGAGGGCCAAATTGTCTGGGGCATTTGAAAGAGTTCCAGGAGGCAATGAGGACCAGCAGTACTTTTCCCCGCTGGCACCTTTGCTGCGGCAGCAAAAGCTGGACGTTTGTCTTTTTTGCTCCGGAGGTTGCCGAAAGCGAAAACAGGTGCTTTTGAGGATGGAGTCCGCAGGAAAGCAGAGAGGGCCAAATTGTCTGTGGCATTTGAAAGAGTTCCAGGAGGCAGTGAGAACCAGCATTACTTTTCCCCGCTGGCAACTTTGCTGCGGCAGCAAAAGCTGGACGTTTCTCTTTTTACCACCGGAGGGCGCCGAAAGTGAAAAAAGGCGCTTTTGAGGATGGAGTCCGCAGGAAAGCAGAGAGGGCCAAATTGTCTGGGGCATTTGAAGGGGTTCCAGGAGGCAGTGAGAACCAGCATTACTTTTCCTCGCTGGCACCTTTGCTGTGGCAGCAAAACCTGGACGTTTGTCTTTTTTACTCCGGAGGTTGCCGAAAGCGAAAACAGGTGCTTTTGAGGATGGAGTCCGCAGGAAAGCAGAGAGGGCCAAATTGTCTGGGGCATTTGAAAGGGTTCCAGGAGACAGTGAGAACCAGCATTACTTTTCCCCGCTGGCACCTTTGCTGTGGCAGCAAAAGCTGGACGTTTGTCTTTTTTGCTCCGGAGGTTGCTGAAAGCGAAAACAGGTGCTTTTGAGGATGGAGTCCGCAGGAAAGCAGAGAGGGCCAAATTGTCTGGGGCATTTGAAGAAGTTTTAGGAGGCAATGAGGACCAGCATTACTTTTCCCCGCTGGCACCTTTGCTGTGGCAGCAAAACCTGGACGTTTGTCTTTTTTGCTCCGGAGGTTGCCGAAAGCGAAAACAGGTGTTTTTGAGGATGGAGTCCGCAGGAAAGCAGAGAGGGCCAAATTGTCTGGGGCATTTGAAAGGGTTCCAGGAGGCAATGAGGACCAGCATTACCTTTCCCCGCTGGCACCTTTGCTGTGGCAGCAAAAGCTGGACGTTTGTCTTTTTTGCTCCGGAGGTTGCCGAAAGCGAAAACAGGTGCTTTTGAGGATGGAGTCCGCAGGAAAGCAGAGAGTGCCAAATTGTCTGTGGCATTTGAAAGGGTTCCAGGAGGCAGTGAGAACCAGCATTACTTTTTCCCGCTGGCACCTTTGCTGTGGCAGCAAAAGCTGGACGTTTGTCTTTTTTGCTCCTGAGGTTGCCAAATGCGAAAACAGGTGCTTTTGAGGATGGAGTCCGCAGGAAAGCAGAGAGGGCCAAATTGTCTGGGGCATTTGAAAGGGTTCCAGGAGGCAGTGAGAACCAGCATTACTTTTCCCCGCTGGCACCTTTGCTGTGGCAGCAAAACCTGGACGTTTGTCTTTTTTGCTCCGGAGGTTGCCGAAAGCGAAAACAGGTGCTTTTGAGGATGGAGTCCGCAGGAAAGCAGAGAGGGCCAAATTGTCTGTGGCATTTGAAAGGGTTCCAGGAGGCAGTGAGAACCAGCATTACTTTTCCCCGCTGGCACCTTTGCTGTGGCAGCAAAAGCTGGACGTTTGTCTTTTTTGCTCCGGAGGTTGCCGAAAGCGAAAACAGGTGCTTTTGAGGATGGAGTCCGCAGGAAAGCAGAGAGGGCCAAATTGTCTGTGGCATTTGAAAGGGTTCCAGGAGGCAGTGAGAACCAGCATTTCTTTTCTCCGCTGGCACCTTTGCTGTTGCAGCAAAAGCTGGACGTTTGTCTTTTTTGCTCCGGAGGTTGCTGAAAGCGAAAACAGGTGCTTTTGAGGATGGAGTCCGCAGGAAAGCAGAGAGGGCCAAATTGTCTGTGGCATTTGAAGAGGTTCCAGGAGGCAATGAGGACCAGCATCACTTTTCCCCGCTGGCACCTTTGCTGTGGCAGCAAAAGCTGGACGTTTGTCTTTTTTGCTCCGGAGGTTGCCGAAAGCGAAACCAGGTGCTTTTGAGGATGGAGTCCGCAGGAAAGCAGAGAGGGCCAAATTGTCTGTGGCATTTGAAAGGGTTCCAGGAGGCAGTGAGAACCAGCATTACTTTTCCCCGCTGGCACCTTTGCTGTGGCAGCAAAAGCTGGACGTTTGTCTTTTTTGCTCCGGAGGTTGCCGAAAGCCAAAACAGGTGCTTTTGAGGATGGAGTCCGCAGGAAAGCAGAGAGGGCCAAATTGTCTGGGGCATTTGAAGAGGTTCCAGGAGGCAGTGAGGACCAGCATTACCTTTCCCCGCTGGCACCTTTGCTGTAGCAGCAATACCTGGACGTTTGTCTTTTTTGCTCCGGAGGTTGCCGAAAGCGAAAAAAGGTGCTTTTGAGGATGGAGTCCGCAGGAAAGCAGAGAGGGCCAAATTGTCTGGGGCATTTGAAGAGGTTCCAGGAGGCAATGAGGACCAGCATCACTTTTCCCCGCTGGCACCTTTGCTGTGGCAGCAAAACCTGGACGATTGTCTTTTTTGCTCCGGAGGCTGCCGAAAGCGAAAAAAGGTGCTTTTGAGGATGGAGTCTGCAGGAAAGCAGAGAGGGCCAAATTGTCTGGGGCATTTGAAAGAGTTCCAGGAGGCAATGAGGACCAGCAGTACTTTTCCCCGCTGGCACCTTTGCTGTGGCAGCAAAAGCTGGACGTTTGTCTTTTTTGCTCCGGAGGTTGCCGAAAGCGAAAAAAGGTGCTTTTGAGGATGGAGTCTGCAGGAAAGCAGAGAGGGCCAAATTGTCTGGGGCATTTGAAAGAGTTCCAGGAGGCAATGAGGACCAGCAGTACTTTTCCCCGCTGGCACCTTTGCTGTGGCAGCAAAAGCTGGACGTTTGTCTTTTTTGCTCCGGAGGTTGCCGAAAGCGAAAACAGGTGCTTTTGAGGATGGAGTCCGCAGGAAAGCAGAGAGGGCCAAATTGTCTGGGGCATTTGAAAGGGTTCCAGGAGGCAGTGAGAACCAGCATTACTTTTCCCCGCTGGCAACTTTGCTGCGGCAGCAAAAGCTGGACGTTTCTCTTTTTACCACCGGAGGGCGCCGAAAGTGAAAAAAGGCGCTTTTGAGGATAGAGTCCGCAGGAAAGCAGAGAGGGCCAAATTGTCTGGGGCATTTGAAGGGGTTCCAGGAGGCAGTGAGAACCAGCATTACTTTTCCTCGCTGGCACCTTTGCTGTGGCAGCAAAACCTGGACGTTTGTCTTTTTTGCTCCGGAGGTTGCCGAAAGAGAAAAAAGGTGCTTTTGAGGATGGAGTCCGCAGGAAAGCAAAGAGGGCCAAATAGTCTGGGGCATTTGAAGAGGTTCCAGGAGGCAATGAGGACCAGCATCACTTTTCCCCGTTGGCACCTTTGCTGTGGCAGCAAAAGCTGGACGTTTGTCTTTTTTGCTCCGGAGGTTGCCGAAAGCGAAAACAGGTGTTTTTGAGGATGGAGTCCGCAGGAAAGCAGAGAGGGCCAAATTGTCTGGGGCATTTGAAAGGGTTCCAGGAGGCAGTGAGAACCAGCATTACTTTTCCCCGCTGGCACCTTTGCTGTGGCAGCAAAAGCTGGACGTTTGTCTTTTTTGCTCCTGAGGTTGCCGAAAGCGAAAACAGGTGCTTTTGAGGATGGAGTCCGCAGGAAAGCAGAGAGGGCCAAATTGTCTGCGGCATTTGAAGAGGTTCCAGGAGGCAATGAGGACCAGCATCACTTTTCCCCGCTGGCACCTTTGCTGTGGCAGCAAATCCTGGACGATTGTCTTTTTTGCTCCGGAGGCTGCCGAAAGCGAAAAAAGGTGCTTTTGAGGATGGAGTCCGCAGGAAAGCAGAGAGGGCCAAATTGTCTGGGGCATTTGAAAGAGTTCCAGGAGGCAATGAGGACCAGCAGTACTTTTCCCCGCTGGCACCTTTGCTGCGGCAGCAAAAGCTGGACGTTTGTCTTTTTTGCTCCGGAGCTTGCCGAAAGCGAAAACAGGTGCTTTTGAGGATGGAGTCCGCAGGAAAGCAGAGAGGGCCAAATTGTCTGGGGCAATTGAAAGAGTTCCAGGAGGCAGTGAGAACCAGCATTACTTTTCCCCGCTGGCACCTTTGCTGCGGCAGCAAAAGCTGGACGTTTCTCTTTTTACCACCGGAGGGCGCAGAAAGTGAAAAAAGGCGCTTTTGAGGATAGATTCCGCAGGAAAGCAGAGAGGGCCAAATTGTCTGGGGCATTTGAAGGGGTTCCAGGAGGCAGTGAGAACCAGCATTACTTTTACCCGCTGGCATTTTTGCTGTGGCAGCAAAACCTGGACGTTTGTCTTCTTTGCTCCGGAGGTTGCCGAAAGCGAAAACAGGTGCTTTTGAGGATGGAGTCCGCAGGAAAGCAGAGAGGGCCAAATTGTCTGGGGCATTTGAAAGGGTTCCAGGAGACAGTGAGAACCAGCATTACTTTTCCCCGCTGGCACCTTTGCTGTGGCAGCAAAACCTGGACGTTTGTCTTTTTTGCTCCGGAGGTTGCCGAAAGCGAAAACAGGTGCTTTTGAGGATGGAGTCCGCAGGAAAGCAGAGAGGGCCAAATTGTCTGGGGCATTTGAAGAAGTTTTAGGAGGCAATGAGGACCAGCATTACTTTTCCCCGCTGGCACCTTTGCTGTGGCAGCAAAACCTGGACGTTTGTCTTTTTTGCTCCGGAGGTTGCCGAAAGCGAAAACAGGTGCTTTTGAGGATGGAGTCCGCAGGAAAGCAGAGAGGGCCAAATTGTCTGTGGCATTTGAAAGGGTTCCAGGAGGCAGTGAGAACCAGCATTACTTTTCCCCGCTGGCACCTTTGCTGTGGCAGCAAAAGCTGGACGTTTGTCTTTTTTGCTCCGGAGGTTGCCGAAAGCGAAAACAGGTGCTTTTGAGGATGGAGTCCGCAGGAAAGCAGAGAGGGCCAAATTGTCTGGGGCATTTGAAAGGGTTCCAGGAGGCAGTGAGAACCAGCATTTCTTTTTCCCGCTGGCACCTTTGCTGTGGCAGCAAAAGCTGGACGTTTGTCTTTTTTGCTCCGGAGGTTGCTGAAAGCGAAAACAGGTGCTTTTGAGGATGGAGTCCGCAGGAAAGCAGAGAGGGCCAAATTGTCTGTGGCATTTGAAGAGGTTCCAGGAGGCAATGAGGACCAGCATCACTTTTCCCCGCTGGCACCTTTGCTGTGGCAGCAAAACCTGGACGTTTGTCTTTTTTGCTCAGGAGGTTGCCGAAAGCGAAAACAGGTGCTTTTGAGGATGGAGTCCGCAGGAAAGCAGAGAGGGCCAAATTGTCTGTGGCATTTGAAAGGGTTCCAGGAGGCAGTGAGAACCAGCATTACTTTTCCCCGCTGGCACCTTTGCTGTGGCAGCAAAAGCTGGACGTTTGTCTTTTTTGCTCCGGAGGTTGCCGAAAGCCAAAACAGGTGCTTTTGAGGATGGAGTCCGCAGGAAAGCAGAGAGGGCCAAATTGTCTGGGGCATTTGAAGAGGTTCCAGGAAGCAGTGAGGACCAGCATTACTTTTCCCCGCTGGCACCTTTGCTGTAGCAGCAAAACCTGGACGTTTGTCTTTTTTGCTCCGGAGGTTGCCGAAAGCGAAAAAAGGTGCTTTTGAGGATGGAGTCCGCAGGAAAGCAGAGAGGGCCAAATTGTCTGGGGCATTTGAAGAGGTTCCAGGAGGCAATGAGGACCAGCATCACTTTTCCCCGCTGGCACCTTTGCTGTGGCAGCAAAACCTGGACGATTGTCTTTTTTGCTCCGGAGGCTGCCGAAAGCGAAAAAAGGTGCTTTTGAGGATGGAGTCCGCAGGAAAGCAGAGAGGGCCAAATTGTCTGTGGCATTTGAAAGAGTTCCAGGAGGCAATGAGGACCAGCAGTACTTTTCCCCGCTGGCACCTTTGCTGTGGCAGCAAAAGCTGGACGTTTGTCTTTTTTGCTCCGGAGGTTGCCGAAAGCGAAAACAGGTGCTTTTGAGGATGGAGTCCGCAGGAAAGCAGAGAGGGCCAAATTGTCTGTGGCATTTGAAAGAGTTCCAGGAGGCAGTGAGAACCAGCATTACTTTTCCCCGCTGGCAACTTTGCTGCGGCAGCAAAAGCTGGACGTTTCACTTTTTACCACCGGAGGGCGCCGAAAGTGAAAAAAGGCGCTTTTGAGGATAGAGTCCGCAGGAAAGCAGAGAGGGCCAAATTGTCTGGGGCATTTGAAGGGGTTCCAGGAGGCAGTGAGAACCAGCATTACTTTTCCTCGCTGGCACCTTTGCTGTGGCAGCAAAACCTGGACGTTTGTCTTTTTTGCTCCGGAGGTTGCCGAAAGCGAAAACAGGTGCTTTTGAGGATGGAGTCCCCAGGAAAGCAGAGAGGGCCAAATTGTCTGGGGCATTTGAAAGGGTTCCAGGAGACAGTGAGAACCAGCATTACTTTTCCCCGCTGGCACCTTTGCTGTGGCAGCAAAACCTGGACGTTTGTCTTTTTTGCTCCGGAGGTTGCCGAAAGCGAAAACAGGTGCTTTTGAGGATGGAGTCCCCAGGAAAGCAGAGAGGGCCAAATTGTCTGGGGCATTTGAAAGGGTTCCAGGAGACAGTGAGAACCAGCATTACTTTTCCCCGCTGGCACCTTTGCTGTGGCAGCAAAACCTGGACGTTTGTCTTTTTTGCTCCGGAGGTTGCTGAAAGCGAAAACAGGTGCTTTTGAGGATGGAGTCCGCAGGAAAGCAGAGAGGGCCAAATTGTCTGGGGCATTTGAAGAAGTTTTAGGAGGCAATGAGGACCAGCATTACTTTTCCCCGCTGGCACCTTTGCTGTGGCAGCAAAACCTGGACGTTTGTCTTTTTTGCTCCGGAGGTTGCCGAAAGCGAAAACAGGTGTTTTTGAGGATGGAGTCCGCAGGAAAGCAGAGAGGGCCAAATTGTCTGGGGCATTTGAAAGGGTTCCAGGAGGCAATGAGGACCAGCATTACTTTTCCCCGCTGGCACCTTTGCTGTGGCAGCAAAACCTGGACGTTTGTCTTTTTTGCTCCGGAGGTTGCCGAAAGCGAAAACAGGTGCTTTTGAGGATGGAGTCCGCAGGAAAGCAGAGAGGGCCAAATTGTCTGGGGCATTTGAAAGGGTTCCAGGAGGCAGTGAGAACCAGCATTACTTTTTCCCGCTGGCACCTTTGCTGTGGCAGCAAAAGCTGGACGTTTGTCTTTTTTGCTCCTGAGGTTGCCAAATGCGAAAACAGGTGCTTTTGAGGATGGAGTCCGTAGGAAAGCAGAGAGGGCCAAATTGTCTGTGGCATTTGAAAGGGTTCCAGGAGGCAGTGAGGACCAGCATTACTTTTCCCCGCTGGCACCTTTGCTGTAGCAGCAAAAGCTGGACGTTTGTCTTTTTTGCTCCGGAGGTTGCCGAAAGCGAAAAAAGGTGCTTTTGAGGATGGAGTCCGCAGGAAAGCAGAGAGGGCCAAATTGTCTGGGGCATTTGAAGAGGTTCCAGGAGGCAATGAGGACCAGCATTACTTTTCCCCGCTGGCACCTTTGCTGTGGCAGCAAAACCTGGACGATTGTCTTTTTTGCTCCGGAGGCTGCCGAAAGCGAAAAAAGGTGCTTTTGAGGATGGAGTCCGCAGGAAAGCAGAGAGGGCCAAATTGTCTGGGGCATTTGAAAGAGTTCCAGGAGGCAATGAGGACCAGCAGTACTTTTCCCCGCTGGCACCTTTGCTGTGGCAGCAAAACCTGGACGTTTGTCTTTTTTGGTCCGGAGGTTGCTGAAAGCGAAAACAGGTGCTTTTGAGGATGGAGTCCGCAGGAAAGCAGAGAGGGCCAAATTGTCTGTGGCATTTGAAAGAGTTCCAGGAGGCAGTGAGAACCAGCATTACTTTTCCCCGCTGGCACCTTTGCTGCGGCAGCAAAAGCTGGACGTTTCTCTTTTTACCACCGGAGGGCGCCGAAAGTGAAAAAAGGCGCTTTTGAGGATAGAGTCCGCAGGAAAGCAGAGAGGGCCAAATTGTCTGGGGCATTTGAAGGGGTTCCAGGAGGCAGTGAGAACCAGCATTACTTTTCCTCGCTGGCACCTTTGCTGTGGCAGCAAAACCTGGACGTTTGTCTTTTTTGCTCCGGAGGTTGCCGAAAGCGAAAACAGGTGCTTTTGAGGATGGAGTCCCCAGGAAAGCAGAGAGGGCCAAATTGTCTGGGGCATTTGAAAGGGTTCCAGGAGACAGTGAGAACCAGCATTACTTTTCCCCGCTGGCACCTTTGCTGTGGCAGCAAAACCTGGACGTTTGTCTTTTTTGCTCCGGAGGTTGCTGAAAGCGAAAACAGGTGCTTTTGAGGATGGAGTCCGCAGGAAAGCAGAGAGGGCCAAATTGTCTGGGGCATTTGAAGAAGTTTTAGGAGGCAATGAGGACCAGCATTACTTTTCCCCGCTGGCACCTTTGCTGTGGCAGCAAAATCTGGACGTTTGTCTTTTTTGCTCCGGAGGTTGCCGAAAGCGAAAACAGGTGTTTTTGAGGATGGAGTCCGCAGGAAAGCAGAGAGGGCCAAATTGTCTGGGGCATTTGAAAGGGTTCCAGGAGGCAATGAGGACCAGCATTACTTTTCCCCGCTGGCACCTTTGCTGTGGCAGCAAAACCTGGACGTTTGTCTTTTTTGCTCCGGAGGTTGCCGAAAGCGAAAACAGGTGCTTTTGAGGATGGAGTCCGCAGGAAAGCAGAGAGGGCCAAATTGTCTGGGGCATTTGAAAGGGTTCCAGGAGGCAGTGAGAACCAGCATTACTTTTTCCCGCTGGCACCTTTGCTGTGGCAGCAAAAGCTGGACGTTTGTCTTTTTTGCTCCTGAGGTTGCCAAATGCGAAAACAGGTGCTTTTGAGGATGGAGTCCGTAGGAAAGCAGAGAGGGCCAAATTGTCTGGGGCATTTGAAAGGGTTCCAGGAGGCAGTGAGAACCAGCATTACTTTTCCCCGCTGGCACCTTTGCTGTGGCAGCAAAAGCTGGACGTTTGTCTTTTTTGCTCCGGAGGTTGCCGAAAGCGAAAACAGGTGCTTTTGAGGATGGAGTCCGCAGGAAAGCAGAGAGGGCCAAATTGTCTGGGGCATTTGAAAGGGTTCCAGGAGGCAGTGAGAACCAGCATTACTTTTCCCCGCTGGCACCTTTGCTGTGGCAGCAAAACCTGGACGTTTGTCTTTTTTGCTCCGGAGGTTGCCGAAAGCGAAAACAGGTGCTTTTGAGGATGGAGTCCGCAGGAAAGCAGAGAGGGCCAAATTGTCTGTGGCATTTGAAAGGGTTCCAGGAGGCAGTGAGAACCAGCATTACTTTTCCCCGCTGGCACCTTTGCTGTGGCAGCAAAAGGTGGACGTTTGTCTTTTTTGCTCCGGAGGTTGCCGAAAGCGAAAACAGGTGCTTTTGAGGATGGAGTCCGCAGGAAAGCAGAGAGGGCCAAATTGTCTGGGGCATTGGAAAGGGTTCCAGGAGGCAGTGAGAACCAGCATTACTTTTCCCCGCTGGCACCTTTGCTGTGGCAGCAAAAGCTGGACGTTTGTCTTTTTTGCTCCGGAGGTTGCCGAAAGCGAAAACAGGTGCTTTTGAGGATGGAGTCCGCAGGAAAGCAGAGAGGGCCAAATTGTCTGTGGCATTTGAAAGAGTTCCAGGAGGCAGTGAGAACCAGCATTACTTTTCCCCGCTGGCAACTTTGCTGCGGCAGCAAAAGCTGGATGTTTCTCTTTTTACCATCGGAGGGCGCCGAAAGTGAAAAAAGGCGCTTTTGAGGATAGAGTCCGCAGGAAAGCAGAGAGGGCCAAATTGTCTGGGGCATTTGAAGGGGTTCCAGGAGGCAGTGAGAACCAGCATTACTTTTCCTCGCTGGCACCTTTGCTGTGGCAGCAAAAGCTGGACGTTTGTCTTTTTTGCTCCGGAGGTTGCCGAAAGCGAAAACAGGTTCTTTTGAGGATGGAGTCCCCAGGAAAGCAGAGAGGGCCAAATTGTCTGGGGCATTTGAAAGGGTTCCAGGAGACAGTGAGAACCAGCATTACTTTTCCCCGCTGGCACCTTTGCTGTGGCAGCAAAACCTGGACGTTTGTCTTTTTTGCTCCGGAGGTTGCTGAAAGAGAAAACAGGTGCTTTTGAGGATGGAGTCCGCAGGAAAGCAGAGAGGGCCAAATTGTCTGGGGCATTTGTAGAGGTTCCAGGAGGCAATGAGGACCAGCATTACTTTTCCCCGCTGGCACCTTTGCTGTGGCAGCAAAATCTGGACGTTTGTCTTTTTTGCTCCGGAGGTTGCCGAAAGCGAAAACAGGTGTTTTTGAGGATGGAGTCCGCAGGAAAGCAGAGAGGGCCAAATTGTCTGTGGCATTTGAAAGGGTTCCAGGAGGCAGTGAGAACCAGCATTACTTTTCCCCGCTGTCACCTTTGCTGTGGCAGCAAAAGCTGGACGTTTGTCTTTTTTGCTCCGGAGGTTGCCGAAAGCGAAAACAGGTGCTTTTGAGGATGGAGTCCGCAGGAAAGCAGAGAGGGCCAAATTGTCTGGGGCATTTGAAGAAGTTTTAGGAGGCAATGAGGACCAGCATTACTTTTCCCCGCTGGCACCTTTGCTGTGGCAGCAAAAGCTGGACGTTTGTCTTTTTTGCTCCGGAGGTTGCCGAAAGCGAAAACAGGTGTTTTTGAGGATGGAGTCCGCAGGAAAGCAGAGAGGGCCAAATTGTCTGGGGCATTTGAAAGGGTTCCAGGAGGCAGTGAGAACCAGCATTACTTTTTCCCGCTGGCACCTTTGCTGTGGCAGCAAAACCTGGACGTTTGTCTTTTTTGCTCCTGAGGTTGCCAAATGCGAAAACAGGTGCTTTTGAGGATGGAGTCCGTAGGAAAGCAGAGAGGGCCAAATTGTCTGGGGCATTTGAAAGGGTTCCAGGAGGCAGTGAGAACCAGCATTACTTTTCCCCGCTGGCACCTTTGCTGTGGCAGCAAAAGCTGGACGTTTGTCTTTTTTGCTCCGGAGGTTGCCGAAAGCGAAAACAGGTGCTTTTGAGGATGGAGTCCGCAGGAAAGCAGAGAGGGCCAAATTGTCTGGGGCATTGGAAAGGGTTCCAGGAGGCAGTGAGAACCAGCATTTCTTTTTCCCGCTGGCACCTTTGCTGTGGCAGCAAAAGCTGGACGTTTGTCTTTTTTGCTCCGGAGGTTGCCGAAAGCGAAAAAAGGTGCTTTTGAGGATGGATTCCGCAGGAAAGCAGAGAGGGCCAAATTGTCTGGGGCATTTGAAAGGGTTCCAGGAGGCAGTGAGAACCAGCATTACTTTTCCCCGCTGGCACCTTTGCTGTGGCAGCAAAAGCTGGACGTTTGTCTTTTTTGCTCCTGAGGTTGCTGAAAGCGAAAACAGGTGCTTTTGAGGATGGAGTCCGCAGGAAAGCAGAGAGGGCCAAATTGTCTGGGGCATTTGAAGAGGTTCCAGGAGGCAATGAGGACCAGCATTACTTTTCCCCGCTGGAACCTTTGCTGTGGCAGCAAAAGCTGGACGTTTGTCTTTTTTGCTCCGGAGGTTGCCGAAAGCGAAAACAGGTGCTTTTGAGGATGGAGTCCGCAGGAAAGCAGAGAGGGCCAAATTGTCTGGGGCATTTGAAGAGGTTCCAGGAGGCAATGAGGACCAGCATTACTTTTCCCCGCTGGCACCTTTGCTGTGGCAGCAAAAGCTGGACGTTTGTCTTTTTTGCTCCGGAGGTTGCCGAAAGCGAAAAAAGGTGCTTTTGAGGATGGAGTCCGCAGGAAAGCAGAGAGGGCCAAATTGTCTGTGGCATTTGAAAGGGTTCCAGGAGGCAGTGAGAACCAGCATTACTTTTCCCCGCTGTCACCTTTGCTGTGGCAGCAAAAGCTGGACGTTTGTCTTTTTTGCTCCGGAGGTTGCCGAAAGCGAAAAAAGGTGCTTTTGAGGATGGAGTCCGCAGGAAAGCAGAGAGGGCCAAATTGTCTGGGGCATTTGAAGAGGTTCCAGGAGGCAATGAGGACCAGCATTACTTTTCCCCGCTGGCACCTTTGCTGTGGCAGCAAAAGCTGGACGTTTGTCTTTTTTGCTCCGGAGGTTGCTGAAAGAGAAAACAGGTGCTTTTGAGGATGGAGTCCGCAGGAAAGCAGAGAGGGCCAAATTGTCTGTGGCATTTGAAGAGGTTCCAGGAGGCAATGAGGACCAGCATCACTTTTCCCCGCTGGCACCTTTGCTGTGGCAGCAAAAGCTGGACGTTTGTCTTTTTTGCTCCGGAGGTTGCCGAAAGCCAAAACAGGTGCTTTTGAGGATGGAGTCCGCAGGAAAGCAGAGAGGGCCAAATTGTCTGTGGCATTTGAAAGGGTTCCAGGAGACAGTGAGAACCAGCATTACTTTTCCCCGCTGGCACCTTTGCTGTGGCAGCAAAACCTGGACGTTTGTCTTTTTTGCTCCGGAGGTTGCTGAAAGCGAAAAAAGGTGCTTTTGAGGATGGAGTCCGCAGGAAAGCAGAGAGGGCCAAATTGTCTGGGGCATTTGAAGAGTTTCCAGGAGGCAATGAGGACCAGCAATACTTTTCCCTGCTGGCACCTTTGCTGTGGCAGCAAAAGCTGGACGTTTGTCTTTTTTTCTCCGGAGGTTGCCGAAAGCGAAAACAGGTGCTTTTGAGGATGGAGTCCGCAGGAAAGCAGAGAGGGCCAAATTGTCTGGGGCATTTGAAAGAGTTCCAGGAGGCAATGAGGACCAGCATTACTTTTCCCCGCTGGCACCTTTGCTGTGGCAGCAAAAGCTGGACATTTGTCTTTTTTGCTCCGGAGGTTGCCGAAAGCGAAAACAGGTGCTTTTGAGGACGGAGTCCGCAGGAAAGGAGAGAGGGCCAAATTGTCTGTGGCATTTGAAGAGGTTCCAGGAGGCAATGAGGACCAGCATTACTTTTCCCCGCTGGCACCTTTGCTGTGGCAGCAAAAGCTGGACGTTTGTCTTTTTTGCTCCGGAGGTTGCCGAAAGCGAAAAAAGGTGCTTTTGAGGATGGAGTCCGCAGGAAAGCAGAGAGGGCCAAATTGTCTGTGGCATTTGAAAGGGTTCCAGGAGGCAGTGAGAACCAGCATTACTTTTCCCCGCTGTCACCTTTGCTGTGGCAGCAAAAGCTGGACGTTTGTCTTTTTTGCTCCGGAGGTTGCCGAAAGCGAAAAAAGGTGCTTTTGAGGATGGAGTCCGCAGGAAAGCAGAGAGGGCCAAATTGTCTGGGGCATTTGAAGAGGTTCCAGGAGGCAATGAGGACCAGCATTACTTTTCCCCGCTGGCACCTTTGCTGTGGCAGCAAAAGCTGGACGTTTGTCTTTTTTGCTCCGGAGGTTGCTGAAAGAGAAAACAGGTGCTTTTGAGGATGGAGTCCGCAGGAAAGCAGAGAGGGCCAAATTGTCTGTGGCATTTGAAGAGGTTCCAGGAGGCAATGAGGACCAGCATCACTTTTCCCCGCTGGCACCTTTGCTGTGGCAGCAAAAGCTGGACGTTTGTCTTTTTTGCTCCGGAGGTTGCCGAAAGCCAAAACAGGTGCTTTTGAGGATGGAGTCCGCAGGAAAGCAGAGAGGGCCAAATTGTCTGTGGCATTTGAAAGGGTTCCAGGAGACAGTGAGAACCAGCATTACTTTTCCCCGCTGGCACCTTTGCTGTGGCAGCAAAACCTGGACGTTTGTCTTTTTTGCTCCGGAGGTTGCTGAAAGCGAAAAAAGGTGCTTTTGAGGATGGAGTCCGCAGGAAAGCAGAGAGGGCCAAATTGTCTGGGGCATTTGAAGAGTTTCCAGGAGGCAATGAGGACCAGCAATACTTTTCCCTGCTGGCACCTTTGCTGTGGCAGCAAAAGCTGGACGTTTGTCTTTTTTTCTCCGGAGGTTGCCGAAAGCGAAAACAGGTGCTTTTGAGGATGGAGTCCGCAGGAAAGCAGAGAGGGCCAAATTGTCTGGGGCATTTGAAAGAGTTCCAGGAGGCAATGAGGACCAGCATTACTTTTCCCCGCTGGCACCTTTGCTGTGGCAGCAAAAGCTGGACATTTGTCTTTTTTGCTCCGGAGGTTGCCGAAAGCGAAAACAGGTGCTTTTGAGGACGGAGTCCGCAGGAAAGGAGAGAGGGCCAAATTGTCTGTGGCATTTGAAGAGGTTCCAGGAGGCAATGAGGACCAGCATTACTTTTCCCCGCTGGCACCTTTGCTGTGGCAGCAAAAGCTGGACGTTTGTCTTTTTTGCTCCGGAGGTTGCCGAAAGCGAAAAAAGGTGCTTTTGAGGATGGAGTCCGCAGGAAAGCAGAGAGGGCCAAATTGTCTGTGGCATTTGAAAGGGTTCCAGGAGGCAGTGAGAACCAGCATTACTTTTCCCCGCTGGCACCTTTGCTGTGGCAGCAAAAGCTGGACGTTTGTCTTTTTTGCTCCGGAGGTTGCCGAAAGCGAAACCAGGTGCTCTTGAGGATGGAGTCCGCAGGAAAGCAGAGAGGGCCAAATTGTCTGTGGCATTTGAAAGGGTTCCAGGAGACAGTGAGAACCAGCATTACTTTTCCCCGCTGGCACCTTTGCTGTGGCAGCAAAAGCTGGACGTTTGTCTTTTTTGCTCCGGAGGTTGCTGAAAGCGAAACCAGGTGCTTTTGAGGATGGAGTCCGCAGGAAAGCAGAGAGGGCCAAATTGTCTGTGGCATTTGAAGAGGTTCCAGGAGGCAATGAGGACCAGCATCACTTTTCCCCGCTGGCACCTTTGCTGTGGCATCAAAAGCTGGACGTTTGTCTTTTTTGCTCTGGAGGTTGCCGAAAGCGAAAACAGGTGCTTTTGAGGATGGAGTCCCCAGGAAAGCAGAGAGGGCCAAATTGTCTGTGGCATTTGAAAGGGTTCCAGGAGGCAGTGAGAACCAGCATTACTTTTCCCCGCTGGCACCTTTGCTGTGGCAGCAAAAGCTGGACGTTTGTCTTTTTTGCTCCGGAGGTTGCCGAAAGCGAAAAAAGGTGCTTTTGAGGATGGAGTCCGCAGGAAAGCAGAGAGGGCCAAATTGTCTGGGGTATTTGAAGAGGTTCCAGGAGGCAGTGAGGACCAGCATTACTTTTCCCCGCTGGCACCTTTGCTGTGGCAGCAAAACCTGGACGTTTGTCTTTTTTGCTCCGGAGGTTGCCGAAAGCGAAAAAAGGTGCTTTTGAGGATGGAGTCCGCAGGAAAGCAGAGAGGGCCAAATTGTCTGGGGCATTTGAAGAAGTTCCAGGAGGCAAAGAGGACCAGCATTACTTTTCTCCGCTGGCACTTTTGCTGTGGCAGCAAAACCTGGACGATTTTCTTTTTTGCTCCGGAGGCTGCCGAAAGCGAAAACAGGTGCTTTTGAGGATGGAGTCCGCAGGAAAGCAGAGAGGGCCAAATTGTCTGGGGCATTTGAAAGAGTTCCAGGAGGCAATGAGGACCAGCAGTACTTTTCCCCGCTGGCACCTTTGCTGTGGCAGCAAAAGCTGGACGTTTGTCTTTTTTGCTCCGGAGGTTGCCGAAGGCGAAAACAGGTGCTTTTGAGGATGGAGTCCGCAGGAAAGCAGAGAGGGCCAAATTGTCTGTGGCATTTGAAAGGGTTCCAGGAGGCAGTGAGAACCAGCATTACTTTTCCCCGCTGGCACCTTTGCTGTGGCAGCAAAAGCTGGACGTTTGTCTTTTTTTGCTCCGGAGGTTGCCGAAAGCGAAAACAGGTGCTTTTGAGGATGGAGTCCGCAGGAAAGCAGAGAGGGCCAAATTGTCTGTGGCATTTGAAGAGGTTCCAGGAGGCAATGAGGACCAGCATTACTTTTCCCCGCTGGCACCTTTGCTGTGGCAGCAAAACCTGGACGTTTGTCTTTTTTGCTCCGGAGGTTGCCGAAAGCGAAAACAGGTGCTTTTGAGGATGGAGTCCGCAGGAAAGCAGAGAGGGCCAAATTGTCTGTGGCATTTGAAGAGGTTCCAGGAGGCAATGAGGACCAGCATTACTTTTCCCCGCTGGCACGTTTGCTGTGGCAGCAAAACCTGGACGTTTGTCTTTTTTGCTCCTGAGGTTGCCGAAAGCCAAAACAGATGCTTTTGAGGATGGAGTCCGCAGGAAAGCAGAGAGGGCCAAATTGTCTGTGGCATTTGAAAGGGTTCCAGGAGGCAGTGAGAACCAGCATTACTTTTCCCCGCTGGCACCTTTGCTGTGGCAGCAAAAGCTGGACGTTTGTCTTTTTTGCTCCGGAGGTTGCCGAAAGAGAAAACAGGTGCTTTTGAGGATGGAGTCCGCAGGAAAGCAGAGAGGGCCAAATTGTCTGGGGCATTTGTAGAGGTTCCAGGGGGCAATGAGGACCAGCATTACTTTTCCCCGCTGGCACCTTTGCTGTGGCAGCAAAACCTGGACGTTTGTCTTTTTTGCTCCGGAGGTTGCCGAAAGCGAAAAAAGGTGCTTTTGAGGATGGAGTCCGCAGGAAAGCAGAGAGGGCCAAATTGTCTGGGGCATTTGAAGAGGTTCCAGGAGGCAATGAGGACCAGCATTACTTTTCCCCGCTGGCACATTTGCTGTGGCAGCAAAAGCTGGACGTTTGTCTTTTTTTCTCCGGAGGTTGCCGAAAGCGAAAAAAGGTGCTTTTGAGGATGGAGTCCGCAGGAAAGCAGAGAGGGCCAAATTGTCTGGGGCATTTGAAGAAGTTTTAGGAGGCAATGAGGACCAGCATTACTTTTCCCCGCTGGCACCTTTGCTGTGGCAGCAAATGCTGGACGTTTGTCTTTTTTGCTCCGGAGGTTGCCGAAAGCGAAACCAGGTGCTCTTGAGGATGGAGTCCGCAGGAAAGCAGAGAGGGCCAAATTGTCTGTGGCATTTGAAAAGGTTCCAGGAGGCAATGAGGACCAGCATCACTTTTCCCCGCTGGCACCTTTGCTGTGGCATCAAAAGCTGGACGTTTGTCTTTTTTGCTCCGGAGGTTGCCGAAATCGAAAACAGGTGCTTTTGAGGATGGAGTCCGCAGGAAAGCAGAGAGGGCCAAATTGTCTGTGGCATTTGAAAGGGTTCCAGGAGGCAGTGAGAACCAGCATTACTTTTCCCCGCTGGCACCTTTGCTGTGGCAGCAAAACATGGACGATTTTCTTTTTTGCTCCGGAGGTTGCCGAAAGCGAAAAAAGGTGCTTTTGAGGATGGAGTCTGCAGGAAAGCAGAGAGGGCCAAATTGTCTGGGGCATTTGAAGAGGTTCCAGGAGACAGTGAGAACCAGCATTACTTTTCCCCGCTGGCACCTTTGCTGTGGCAGCAAAAGCTGGACGTTTGTATTTTTTGCTCCAAACACCGCCGAAAGCGAAACCAAGTGCTTTTGAGGATGGAGTCCGCAGGAAAGCAGAGAGGGCCAAATTGTCTGTGGCATTTGAAGAGGTTCCAGGAGGCAATGAGGACCAGCATCAGTTTTCCCTGCTGGCACCTTTGCTGTGGCAGCAAAACCTGGACGTTTGTCTTTTTTGCTCCGGAGGTTGCCGAAAGCGAAAACAGGTGTTTTTGAGGATGGAGTCCGCAGGAAAGCAGAGAGGGCCAAATTGTCTGTGGCATTTGTAAGGGTTCCAGGAGGCAGTGAGAACCAGCATTACTTTTCCCCGCTGGCACCTTTGCTGTGGCAGCAAAAGCTGGACGTTTGTCTTTTTTGCTCCGGAGGTTGCCGAAAGCGAAAACAGGTGCTTTTGAGGATGGAGTCCGCAGGAAAGCAGAGAGGGCCAAATTGTCTGGGGCATTTGAAGAAGTTTTAGGAGGCAATGAGGACCAGCATTACTTTTCCCCGCTGGCACCTTTGCTGTGGCAGCAAAACCTGGACGTTTGTCTTTTTTGCTCCGGAGGTTGCCGAAAGCGAAAACAGGTGCTTTTGAGGATGGAGTCCGCAGGAAAGCAGAGAGGGCCAAATTGTCTGGGGCATTTGAAAGGGTTCAAGGAGGCAATGAGGACCAGCATTACTTTTCCCCGCTGGCACCTTTGCTGTGGCAGCAAAAGCTGGACGTTTGTCTTTTTTGCTCCGGAGGTTGCCGAAAGCGAAAACAGGTGCTTTTGAGGATAGTCCGCAGGAAAGCAGAGAGGGCCAAATTGTCTGTGGCATTTGAAAGGGTTCCAGGAGGCAGTGAGAACCAGCATTACTTTTCCCCGCTGGCACCTTTGCTGTGGCAGGAAAAGCTGGACGTTTGTCTTTTTTCCTCCGGAGGGCGCCGAAAGCGAAAACAGTTGCTTTTGAGGATGGAGTCCGCAGGAAAGTAGAGAGGGTCAAATTGTCTGGGGCAGTTGAAGAGGTTCCAGGAGGCAGTGAGGACCAGCATCACTTTTCCCCGCTGTCACCTTTGCTGTGGCAGCAAAAGCTGGACGTTTGTCTTTTTTGCTCCTGAGGTTGCCGAAAGCGAAAACAGGTGCTTTTGAGGATGGAGTCCGCAGGAAAGCAGAGAGGGCCAAATTGTCTGTGGCATTTGAAAGGGCTCCAGGAGGCAATGAGACCAGCATCACTTTTCCCCGCTGGCACCTTTGCTGTGGCAGCAATAGCTGGACGTTTGTCTTTTTTGCTCCGGAGGCTGCCGAAAGCGAAAACAGGTGCTTTTGAGGATGGAGTCCGCAGGAAAGCAGAGAGGGCCAAATTGTCTGTGGCATTTGAAGAAGTTCGAGGAGGCAATGAGGACCAGCATTACTTTTCCCCGCTGGCACCATTGCTGTGGCAGCAAAAGCTGGACATTTGTCTTTTTTGCTCCGGAGGTTGCCGAAAGCGAAAACAGGTGCTTTTGAGGATGGAGTCCGCAGGAAAGCAGAGAGGGCCAAATTGTCTGGGGCATTTGAAGAGGTTCCAGGAGGCAATGAGGACCAGCATTACTTTCCCCGCTGGCACCTTTGCTGTGGCAGCAAAAGCTGGACGTTTGTCTTTTTTGCTCCGGAGGTTGCCAAAAGCGAAAACAGGTGCTTTTGAGGATGGAGTCCGCAGGAAAGCAGAGAGGGCCAAATTGTCTGGGGCATTTGAAGAGGTTCCAGGAGGCAATGAGGACCAGCATTACTTTTCCCCGCTGGCACCTTTGCTGTGGCAGCAAAAGCTGGACATTTGTCTTTTTTGCTTCGGAGGTTGCCAAAAGCGAAAACAGGTGCTTTTGAGGATGGAGGTCCGCAGGAAAGCAGAGAGGGCCAAATTGTCTGTGGCATTTGAAAGGGTTCCAGGAGGCAGTGAGAACCAGCATTACTTTTCCCCGCTGGCACCTTTGCTGTGGCAGCAAAAGCTGGACGTTTGTCTTTTTTGCTCCGGAGGTTGCCGAAAGCGAAAAACAGGTGCTTTTGAGGATGGAGTCCGCAGGAAAGCAGAGAGGGCCAAAATTGTCTGTGGCATTTGAAAGGGTTTCCAGGAGGCAGTGAGAACCAGCATTACTTTTCCCCGCTGGCACCTTTGCTGTGGCAGCAAAAGCTGGACGTTTGTCTTTTTTGCTCCGGAGGTTGCCGAAAGCGAAAAAAAGTGCTTTTGAGGATGGAGTCCGCAGGAAAGCAGAGAGGGCCAAATTGTCTGTGGCATTTGAAAGGGTTCCAGGAGGCAGTGAGAACCAGCATTACTTTTCCCCGTAGGCACCTTTGCTGTGGCAGCAAAAGCTGGACGTTTGTCTTTTTTGCTGCTGAGGTTGCCGAAAGCGAAAACAGGTGCTTTTGAGGATGGAGTCCGCAGGAAAGCAGAGAGGGCCAAATTGTCTGTTGCATTTGAAAGGGTTCCAGGAGACAGTGAGAACCAGCATTACTTTTCCCCGCTGGCATTTTTGCTGTGGCAGCAAAAGCTGGACGTTTGTGTTTTTTGCTCCGGAGGTTGCCGAAAGCGAAAACAGGTGCTTTTGAGGATGGAGTCCGCAGGAAAGCAGAGAGGGCCAAATTGTCTGGGGCATTTGAAAGGGTTCCAGGAGGCAGTGAGAACCAGCATTACTTTTCCCTGCTGGCACCTTTGCTGTGGCAGCAAAACCTGGATGTTTGTCTTTTTTGCTCCGGAGGTTGCTGAAAGCGAAAAAAGGTGCTTTTGAGGATGGAGTCCGCAGGAAAGCAGAGAGGGCCAAATTGTCTGGGGCATTTGAAGAAGTTCCAGGAGGCAATGAGGACCAGCATTACTTTTCCCCGCTGGCACCTTTGCTGTGGCAGCAAAAGCTGGACGTTTGTCTTTTTTTCTCCGGAGGTTGCCGAAAGCGAAAACAGGTGCTTTTGAGGATGGAGTCCGCAGGAAAGCAGAGAGGGCCAAATTGTCTGTGGCATTTGAAGAGGTTCCAGGAGGCAATGAGGACCAGCATCACTTTTCCCCGCTGGCACCTTTGCTGTGGCAGCAAAAGCTGGACGTTTGTCTTTTTTGCTCCGGAGGTTGCCGAAAGCGAAAACAGGTGCTTTTGAGGATGGAGTCCGCAGGAAAGCAGAGAGGGCCAAATTATCTGGGGCATTTGAAGAGGTTCCAGGAGGCAATGAGGACCAGCATTACTTTTCCCCGCTGGCACCTTTGCTGTGGCAGCAAAACCTGGACGTTTGTCTTTTTTGCTCCGGAGGTTGCCGAAAGCGAAAACAGGTGCTTTTGAGGATGGAGTCCGCAGGAAAGCAGAGAGGGCCAAATTGTCTGTGGCATTTGAAGAGGTTCCAGGAGGCAATGAGGACCAGCATTACTTTTCCCCGCTGGCACCTTTGCTGTGGCAGCAAAAGCTGGACGTTTGTCTTTTTTGCTCCTGAGGTTGCCGAAAGCGAAAACAGGTGCTTTTGAGGATGGAGTCCGCAGGAAAGCAGAGAGGGCCAAATTGTCTGTGGCATTTGAAAGGGTTCCAGGAGGCAGTGAGAACCAGCATTAGTTTTCCCTGCTGGGACCTTTGCTGTGGCAGCAAAAGCTGGACGTTTGTCTTTTTTGCTCCGGAGGTTGTCGAAAGCGAAACCAGGTGCTCTTGAGGATGGAGTCCGTAGGAAAGCAGAGAGGGCCAAATTGTCTGGGGCATTTGAAGGGGTTCCAGGAGGCAGTGAGAACCAGCATTACTTTTCCCCGCTGGCACCTTTGCTGTGGCAGCAAAAGCTGGACGTTTGTCTTTTTTGCTCCAAACACCGCCGAAAGCGAAACCAGGTGCTTTTGAGGATGGAGTCCGCAGGAAAGAAGAGAGGGCCAAATTGTCTGGGGCATTTGAAGAGGTTCCAGGAGGCAGTGAGAACCAGCATTACTTTTCCCCGCTGTCACCTTTGCTGTGGCAGCAAAAGCTGGACATTTGTCTTTTTTGCTCCGGAGGTTGCCGAAAGCGAAAACAGGTGCTTTTGAGGATGGAGTCCGCAGGAAAGCAGAGAGGGCCAAATTGTCTGTGGCATTTGAAGAGGTTCAAGGAGGCAATGAGGACCAGCATTACTTTTCCCCACTGGCACCTTTGCTGTGGCAGCAAAACCTGGACGTTTGTCTTTTTTGCTCCTGAGGTTGCCGAAAGCCAAAACAGATGCTTTTGAGGATGGAGTCCGCAGGAAAGCAGAGAGGGCCAAATTGTCTGTGGCATTTGAAAGGGTTCCAGGAGACAGTGAGAACCAGCATTACTTTTCCCCGCTGGCACCTTTGCTGTGGCAGCAAAACCTGGACGTTTGTCTTTTTTGCTCCGGAGGTTGCCGAAAGCGAAAACAGGTGCTTTTGAGGATGGAGTCCGCAGGAAAGCAGAGAGGGCCAAATTGTCTGGGGCATTTGAAAGGGTTCCAGGAGGCAGTGAGAACCAGCATTACTTTTCCCCGCTGGCACCTTTGCTGTGGCAGCAAAAGCTGGACGTTTGTCTTTTTTGCTCCGGAGATTGCTGAAAGCGAAAACAGGTGCTTTTGAGGATGGAGTCCGCAGGAAAGCAGAGAGGGCCAAATTGTCTGTGGCATTTGTAGAGGTTCCAGGGGGCAATGAGAACCAGCATTACTTTTCCCCGCTGGCACCTTTGCTGTGGCAGCAAAAGCTGGACGTTTGTCTTTTTTGCTCCGGAGGTTGCCGAAAGCGAAAACAGGTGCTTTTGAGGATGGAGTCCGCAGGAAAGCAGAGAGGGCCAAATTGTCTGGGGCATTTGAAGAAGTTTTAGGAGGCAATGAGGACCAGCATTACTTTTCCCCGCTGGCACCTTTGCTGTGGCAGCAAAACCTGGACGTTTGTCTTTTTTGCTCCGGAGGTTGCCGAAAGCGAAAACAGGTGCTTTTGAGGATGGAGTCCGCAGGAAAGCAGAGAGGGCCAAATTGTCTGGGGCATTTGAAAGGGTTCCAGGAGGCAATGAGGACCAGCATTACTTTTCCCCGCTGGCACCTTTGCTGTGGCAGCAAAACCTGGACGTTTGTCTTTTTTGCTCAGGAGGTTGCCGAAAGCAAAAACAGGTGCTTTTGAGGATGGAGTCCGCAGGAAAGCAGAGAGGGCCAAATTGTCTGGGGCATTTGAAGGGGTTCCAGGAGGCAATGAGGACCAGCATTACTTTTCCCCGCTGGCACCTTTGCTGTGGCAGCAAAAGCTGGACGTTTGTCTTTTTTTCTCCGGGGGTTGCCGAAAGCGAAAACAGGTGCTTTTGAGGATGGAGTCCGCAGGAAAGCAGAGAGGGCCAAATTGTCTGTGGCATTTGAAGAAGTTCGAGGAGGCAATGAGGACCAGCATTACTTTTCCCCGCTGGCACCATTGCTGTGGCAGCAAAAGCTGGACATTTGTCTTTTTTGCTCCGGAGGTTGCCGAAAGCGAAAACAGGTGCTTTTGAGGATGGAGTCCGCAGGAAAGCAGAGAGGGCCAAATTGTCTGGGGCATTTGAAGAGGTTCCAGGAGGCAATGAGGACCAGCATTACTTTTCCCCGCTGGCACCTTTGCTGTGGCAGCAAAAGCTGGACGTTTGTCTTTTTTGCTCCGGAGGTTGCCAAAAGCGAAAACAGGTGCTTTTGAGGATGGAGTCCGCAGGAAAGCAGAGAGGGCCAAATTGTCTGGGGCATTTGAAGAGGTTCCAGGAGGCAATGAGGACCAGCATTACTTTTCCCCGATGGCACCTTTGCTGTGGCAGCAAAAGCTGGACATTTGTCTTTTTTGCTTCGGAGGTTGCCGAAAGCGAAAAAAGATGCTTTTGAGGATGGAGTCCGCAGGAAAGCAGAGAGGGCCAAATTGTCTGTGGCATTTGAAAGGGTTCCAGGAGGCAGTGAGAACCAGCATTACTTTTCCCCGCTGGCACCTTTGCTGTGGCAGCAAAAGCTGGACGTTTGTCTTTTTTGCTCCGGAGGTTGCCGAAAGCGAAAACAGGTGCTTTTGAGGATGGAGTCCGCAGGAAAGCAGAGAGGGCCAAATTGTCTGGGGCATTTGAAAGGGTTCCAGGAGGCAGTGAGAACCAGCATTACTTTTCCCCGCTGGCACCTTTGCTGTGGCAGCAAAACCTGGACGTTTGTCTTTTTTGCTCCGGAGGTTGCCGAAAGCGAAAAAAAGTGCTTTTGAGGATGGAGTCCGCAGGAAAGCAGAGAGGGCCAAATTGTCTGTGGCATTTGAAAGGGTTCCAGGAGGCAGTGAGAACCAGCATTACTTTTCCCCGCTGGCACCTTTGCTGTGGCAGCAAAAGCTGGACGTTTGTCTTTTTTGCTGCTGAGGTTGCCGAAAGCGAAAACAGGTGCTTTTGAGGATGGAGTCCGCAGGAAAGCAGAGAGGGCCAAATTGTCTGTTGCATTTGAAAGGGTTCCAGGAGACAGTGAGAACCAGCATTACTTTTCCCCGCTGGCACCTTTGCTGTGGCAGCAAAAGCTGGACGTTTGTCTTTTTTGCTCCGGAGGTTGCCGAAAGCGAAAACAGGTGCTTTTGAGGATGGAGTCCGCAGGAAAGCAGAGAGGGCCAAATTGTCTGGGGCATTTGAAAGGGTTCCAGGAGGCAGTGAGAACCAGCATTACTTTTCCCTGCTGGCACCTTTGCTGTGGCAGCAAAACCTGGATGTTTGTCTTTTTTGCTCCGGAGGTTGCTGAAAGCGAAAAAAGGCGCTTTTTGGATGGAGTCCGCAGGAAAGCAGAGAGGGCCAAATTGTCTGGGGCATTTGAAGAAGTTCCAGGAGGCAATGAGGACCAGCATTACTTTTCCCCGCTGGCACCTTTGCTGTGGCAGCAAAAGCTGGACAATTGTCTTTTTTTCTCCGGAGGTTGCCGAAAGCGAAAACAGGTGCTTTTGAGGATGGAGTCCACAGGAAAGCAGAGAGGGCCAAATTGTCTGTGGCATTTGAAGAGGTTCCAGGAGGCAATGAGGACCAGCATCACTTTTCCCCGCTGGCACCTTTGCTGTGGCAGCAAAAGCTGGACGTTTGTCTTTTTTGCTCCGGAGGTTGCCGAAAGCGAAAACAGGTGCTTTTGAGGATGGAGTCCGCAGGAAAGCAGAGAGGGCCAAATTGTCTGGGGCATTTGAAAGGGTTCCAGGAGACAATGGGGACCAGCATTACTTTTCCCCGCTGGCACCTTTGCTGTGGCAGCAAAACCTGGACGTTTGTCTTTTTTGCTCCGGAGGTTGCCGAAAGCGAAAACAGATGCTTTTGAGGATGGAGTCCGCAGGAAAGCAGAGAGGGCCAAATTGTCTGGGGCATTTGAAGGGGTTCCAGGAGGCAATGAGGACCAGCATTACTTTTCCCCGCTGGCACCTTTGCTGTGGCAGCAAAAGCTGGACGTTTGTCTTTTTTTCTCCGGGGGTTGCCGAAAGCGAAAACAGGTGCTTTTGAGGATGGAGTCCGCAGGAAAGCAGAGAGGGCCAAATTGTCTGTGGCATTTGAAGAAGTTCGAGGAGGCAATGAGGACCAGCATTACTTTTCCCCGCTGGCACCATTGCTGTGGCAGCAAAAGCTGGACATTTGTCTTTTTTGCTCCGGAGGTTGCCGAAAGCGAAAACAGGTGCTTTTGAGGATGGAGTCCGCAGGAAAGCAGAGAGGGCCAAATTGTCTGGGGCATTTGAAGAGGTTCCAGGAGGCAATGAGGACCAGCATTACTTTTCCCCGCTGGCACCTTTGCTGTGGCAGCAAAAGCTGGACGTTTGTCTTTTTTGCTCCGGAGGTTGCCAAAAGCGAAAACAGGTGCTTTTGAGGATGGAGTCCGCAGGAAAGCAGAGAGGGCCAAATTGTCTGGGGCATTTGAAGAGGTTCCAGGAGGCAATGAGGACCAGCATTACTTTTCCCCGCTGGCACCTTTGCTGTGGCAGCAAAAGCTGGACATTTGTCTTTTTTGCTTCGGAGGTTGCCGAAAGCGAAAACAGGTGCTTTTGAGGATGGAGTCCGCAGGAAAGCAGAGAGGGCCAAATTGTCTGGGGCATTTGAAAGGGTTCCAGGAGGCAGTGAGAACCAGCATTACTTTTCCCCGCTGGCACCTTTGCTGTGGCAGCAAAACCTGGACGTTTGTCTTTTTTGCTCCGGAGGTTGCCGAAAGCGAAAAAAAGTGCTTTTGAGGATGGAGTCCGCAGGAAAGCAGAGAGGGCCAAATTGTCTGTGGCATTTGAAAGGGTTCCAGGAGGCAGTGAGAACCAGCATTACTTTTCCCCGTAGGCACCTTTGCTGTGGCAGCAAAAGCTGGACGTTTGTCTTTTTTGCTGCTGAGGTTGCCGAAAGCGAAAACAGGTGCTTTTGAGGATGGAGTCCGCAGGAAAGCAGAGAGGGCCAAATTGTCTGTTGCATTTGAAAGGGTTCCAGGAGACAGTGAGAACCAGCATTACTTTTCCCCGCTGGCACCTTTGCTGTGGCAGCAAAAGCTGGACGTTTGTGTTTTTTGCTCCGGAGCTTGCCGAAAGCGAAAACAGGTGCTTTTGAGGATGGAGTCCGCAGGAAAGCAGAGAGGGCCAAATTGTCTGGGGCATTTGAAAGGGTTCCAGGAGGCAGTGAGAACCAGCATTACTTTTCCCTGCTGGCACCTTTGCTGTGGCAGCAAAACCTGGATGTTTGTCTTTTTTGCTCCGGAGGTTGCTGAAAGCGAAAAAAGGTGCTTTTTGGATGGAGTCCGCAGGAAAGCAGAGAGGGCCAAATTGTCTGGGGCATTTGAAGAAGTTCCAGGAGGCAATGAGGACCAGCATTACTTTTCCCCGCTGGCACCTTTGCTGTGGCAGCAAAAGCTGGACGTTTGTCTTTTTTGCTCCGGAGGTTGCCGAAAGCGAAAACAGGTGCTTTTGAGGATGGAGTCCACAGGAAAGCAGAGAGGGCCAAATTGTCTGTGGCATTTGAAGAGGTTCCAGGAGGCAATGAGGACCAGCATCACTTTTCCCCGCTGGCACCTTTGCTGTGGCAGCAAAAGCTGGACGTTTGTCTTTTTTGCTCCGGAGGTTGCCGAAAGCGAAAACAGGTGCTTTTGAGGATGGAGTCCGCAGGAAAGCAGAGAGGGCCAAATTATCTGGGGCATTTGAAGAGGTTCCAGGAGGCAATGAGGACCAGCATTACTTTTCCCCGCTGGCACCTTTGCTGTGGCAGCAAAACCTGGACGTTTGTCTTTTTTGCTCCGGAGGTTGCTGAAAGCGAAAACAGGTGCTTTTGAGGATGGAGTCCGCAGGAAAGCAGAGAGGGCCAAATTGTCTGTGGCATTTGAAGAGGTTCCAGGAGGCAATGAGGACCAGCATTACTTTTCCCCGCTGGCACCTTTGCTGTGGCAGCAAAAGCTGGACGTTTGTCTTTTTTGCTCCTGAGGTTGCCGAAAGCGAAAAAAGGTGCTTTTGAGGATGGAGTCCGCAGGAAAGCAGAGAGGGCCAAATTGTCTGTGGCATTTGAAAGGGTTCCAGGAGGCAGTGAGAACCAGCATTAGTTTTCCCTGCTGGCACCTTTGCTGTGGCAGCAAAAGCTGGACGTTTGTCTTTTTTGCTCCGGAGGTTGTCGAAAGCGAAACCAGGTGCTCTTGAGGATGGAGTCCGTAGGAAAGCAGAGAGGGCCAAATTGTCTGGGGCATTTGAAGGGGTTCCAGGAGGCAGTGAGAACCAGCATTACTTTTCCCCGCTGGCACCTTTGCTGTGGCAGCAAAAGCTGGACGTTTGTCTTTTTTGCTCCAAACACCGCCGAAAGCGAAACCAGGTGCTTTTGAGGATGGAGTCCGCAGGAAAGAAGAGAGGGCCAAATTGTCTGGGGCATTTGAAGAAGTTCCAGGAGGCAATGAGGACCAGCATTACTTTTCCCCGCTGGCACCTTTGCTGTGGCAGCAAAACCTGGACGTTTGTCTTTTTTGCTCCGGAGGTTGCCAAAAGCGAAAAAAGGTGCTTTTGAGGATGGAATCCGCAGGAAAGCAGAGAGGGCCAAATTGTCTGTGGCATTTGAAGAGGTTCCAGGAGGCAGTGAGAACCAGCATTACTTTTCCCCGCTGTCACCTTTGCTGTGGCAGCAAAAGCTGGACATTTGTCTTTTTTGCTCCGGAGGTTGCCGAAAGCGAAAAAAGGTGCTTTTGAGGATGGAGTCCGCAGGAAAGCAGAGAGGGCCAAATTGTCTGTGGCATTTGAAAGGGTTCCAGGAAGCAGTGAGAACCAGCATTACTTTTCCCCGCTGGCACCTTTGCTGTGGCAGCAAAAGCTGGACGTTTGTCTTTTTTGCTCCGGACGTTGCCGAAAGAGAAAAAAGGTGCTTTTGAGGATGGAGTCCGCAGGAAAGCAGAGAGGGCCAAATTGTCTGTGGCATTTGAAAGGGTTCCAGGAAGCAGTGAGAACCAGCATTACTTTTCCCCGCTGGCACCTTTGCTGTGGCAGCAAAAGCTGGACGTTTGTCTTTTTTGCTCCGGAGGTTGCCGAAAGCGAAAACAGGTGCTTTTGAGGATGGAGTCCGCAGGAAAGCAGAGAGGGCCAAATTGTCTGTGGCATTTGAAGAGGTTCCAGGAGGCAATGAGGACCAGCATTACTTTTCCCCGCTGGCACCTTTGCTGTGGCAGCAAAACCTGGACGTTTGTCTTTTTTGCTCCTGAGGTTGCCGAAAGCGAAAACAGATGCTTTTGAGGATGGAGTCCGCAGGAAAGCAGAGAGGGCCAAATTGTCTGGGGCATTTGAAAGGGTTCCAGGAGGCAGTGAGAACCAGCATTACTTTTCCCCGCTGGCACCTTTGCTGTGGCAGCAAAACCTGGACGTTTGTCTTTTTTGCTCCGGAGGTTGTCGAAAGCGAAACCAGGTGCTTTTGAGGATGGAGTCCGCAGGAAAGCAGAGAGGGCCAAATTGTCTGGGGCATTTGAAAGGGTTCCAGGAGGCAGTGAGAACCAGCATTACTTTTCCCCGCTGGCACCTTTGCTGTGGCAGCAAAACCTGGACGTTTGTCTTTTTTGCTCCGGAGGTTGCCAAAAGCGAAAAAAGGTGCTTTTGAGGATGGAATCCGCAGGAAAGCAGAGAGGGCCAAATTGTCTGTGGCATTTGAAGAGGTTCCAGGAGGCAGTGAGAACCAGCATTACTTTTCCCCGCTGTCACCTTTGCTGTGGCAGCAAAAGCTGGACATTTGTCTTTTTTGCTCCGGAGGTTGCCGAAAGCGAAAAAAGGTGCTTTTGAGGATGGAGTCCGCAGGAAAGCAGAGAGGGCCAAATTGTCTGTGGCATTTGAAAGGGTTCCAGGAAGCAGTGAGAACCAGCATTACTTTTCCCCGCTGGCACCTTTGCTGTGGCAGCAAAAGCTGGACGTTTGTCTTTTTTGCTCCGGAGGTTGCCGAAAGCGAAAACAGGTGCTTTTGAGGATGGAGTCCGCAGGAAAGCAGAGAGGGCCAAATTGTCTGTGGCATTTGAAGAGGTTCCAGGAGGCAATGAGGACCAGCATTACTTTTCCCCGCTGGCACCTTTGCTGTGGCAGCAAAAGCTGGACGTTTGTCTTTTTTGCTCCTGAGGTTGCCGAAAGCCAAAACAGATGCTTTTGAGGATGGAGTCCGCAGGAAAGCAGAGAGGGCCAAATTGTCTGGGGCATTTGAAAGGGTTCCAGGAGACAGTGAGAACCAGCATTACTTTTCCCCGCTGGCACCTTTGCTGTGGCAGCAAAACCTGGACGTTTGTCTTTTTTGCTCCGGAGGTTGTCGAAAGCGAAACCAGGTGCTTTTGAGGATGGAGTCCGCAGGAAAGCAGAGAGGGCCAAATTGTCTGGGGCATTTGAAAGGGTTCCAGGAGGCAGTGAGAACCAGCATTACTTTTCCCCGCTGGCACCTTTGCTGTGGCAGCAAAAGCTGGACGTTTGTCTTTTTTGCTCCGGAGATTGCTGAAAGCGAAAACAGGTGCTTTTGAGGATGGAGTCCGCAGGAAAGCAGAGAGGGCCAAATTGTCTGGGGCATTTGTAGAGGTTCCAGGGGGCAATGAGAACCAGCATTACTTTTCCCCGCTGGCACCTTTGCTGTGGCAGCAAAACCTGGACGTTTGTCTTTTTTGCTCCGGAGGTTGCCGAAAGCGAAAACAGATGCTTTTGAGGATGGAGTCCGCAGGAAAGCAGAGAGGGCCAAATTGTCTGGGGCATTTGAAGAGGTTCCAGGAGGCAATGAGGACCAGCATCACTTTTCCCCGCTGGCACCTTTGCTGTGGCAGCAAAAGCTGGACGTTTGTCTTTTTTGCTCCGGAGGTTGCCGAAAGCGAAAACAGGTGCTTTTGAGGATGGAGTCCGCAGGAAAGCAGAGAGGGCCAAATTGTCTGGGGCATTTGAAGAGGTTCCAGGAGGCAATGAGGACCAGCATTACTTTTCCCCGCTGGCACCTTTGCTGTGGCAGCAAAACCTGGACGTTTGTCTTTTTTGCTCCGGAGGTTGCCGAAAGCGAAAACAGGTGCTTTTGAGGATGGAGTCCGCAGGAAAGCAGAGAGGGCCAAATTGTCTGTGGCATTTGAAGAGGTTCCAGGAGGCAATGAGGACCAGCATTACTTTCCCCCGCTGGCACCTTTGCTGTGGCAGCAAAAGCTGGACGTTTGTCTTTTTTGCTCCTGAGGTTGCCGAAAGCGAAAAAAGGTGCTTTTGAGGATGGAGTCCGCAGGAAAGCAGAGAGGGCCAAATTGTCTGTGGCATTTGAAAGGGTTCCAGGAGGCAGTGAGAACCAGCATTACTTTTCCCTGCTGGCACCTTTGCTGTGGCAGCAAAAGCTGGACGTTTGTCTTTTTTGCTCCGGAGGTTGTCGAAAGCGAAACCAGGTGCTCTTGAGGATGGAGTCCGCAGGAAAGCAGAGAGGGCCAAATTGTCTGTGGCATTTGAAAGGGTTCCAGGAGGCAGTGAGAACCAGCATTACTTTTCCCCGCTGGCACCTTTGCTGTGGCAGCAAAAGCTGGACGTTTGTCTTTTTTGCTCCGGAGGTTGCTGAAAGCGAAAACAGGTGCTTTTGAGCATGGAGTCCGCAGGAAAGCGGAGAGGGCCAAATTGTCTGGGGCATTTGAAAGGGTTCCAGGAGGCAGTGAGAACCAGCATTACTTTTCCCCGCTGGCACCTTTGCTGTGGCAGCAAAAGCTGGACGTTTGTCTTTTTTGCTCCGGAGGTTGCCGAAAGCGAAAACAGGTGCTTTTGAGGATGGAGTCCGCAGGAAAGCAGAGAGGGCCAAATTGTCTGGGGCATTTGAAGGGGTTCCAGGAGGCAGTGAGAACCAGCATTACTTTTCCCCGCTGGCACCTTTGCTGTGGCAGCAAAAGCTGGACGTTTGTCTTTTTTGCTCCAAACACCGCCGAAAGCGAAACCAGGTGCTTTTGAGGATGGAGTCCGCAGGAAAGAAGAGAGGGCCAAATTGTCTGGGGCATTTGAAGAAGTTCCAGGAGGCAGTGAGAACCAGCATTACTTTTCCCCGCTGGCACCTTTGCTGTGGCAGCAAAAGCTGGACATTTGTCTTTTTTGCTCCGGAGGTTGCCGAAAGCGAAAAAAGGTGCTTTTGAGGATGGAGTCCGCAGGAAAGCAGAGAGGGCCAAATTGTCTGTGGCATTTGAAAGGGTTCCAGGAGACAGTGAGAACCAGCATTACTTTTCCCCGCTGGCACCTTTGCTGTGGCAGCAAAAGCTGGACGTTTGTCTTTTTTGCTCCGGAGGTTGCCGAAAGCGAAAACAGGTGCTTTTGAGGATGGAGTCCGCAGGAAAGCAGAGAGGGCCAAATTGTCTGTGGCATTTGAAGAGGTTCCAGGAGGCAATGAGGACCAGCATTACTTTTCCCCGCTGGCACCTTTGCTGTGGCAGCAAAACCTGGACGTTTGTCTTTTTTGCTCCTGAGGTTGCCGAAAGCCAAAACAGATGCTTTTGAGGATGGAGTCCGCAGGAAAGCAGAGAGGGCCAAATTGTCTGTGGCATTTGAAAGGGTTCCAGGAGGCAGTGAGAACCAGCATTACTTTTCCCCGCTGGCACCTTTGCTGTGGCAGCAAAACCTGGACGTTTGTCTTTTTTGCTCCGGAGGTTGTCGAAAGCGAAACCAGGTGCTTTTGAGGATGGAGTCCGCAGGAAAGCAGAGAGGGCCAAATTGTCTGTGGCATTTGAAAGGGTTCCAGGAGGCAGTGAGAACCAGCATTACTTTTCCCCGCTGGCACCTTTGCTGTGGCAGCAAAAGCTGGACGTTTGTCTTTTTTGCTCCGGAGATTGCTGAAAGCGAAAACAGGTGCTTTTGAGGATGGAGTCCGCAGGAAAGCAGAGAGGGCCAAATTGTCTGTGGCATTTGTAGAGGTTCCAGGGGGCAATGAGAACCAGTATACTTTTCCCCGCTGGCACCTTTGCTGTGGCAGCAAAACCTGGACGTTTGTCTTTTTTGCTCCGGAGGTTGCCGAAAGCGAAAACAGGTGCTTTTGAGGATGGAGTCCGCAGGAAAGCAGAGAGGGCCAAATTGTCTGGGGCATTTGAAGAGGTTCCAGGAGGCAATGAGGACCAGCATCACTTTTCCCCGCTGGCACCTTTGCTGTGGCAGCAAAAGCTGGACGTTTGTCTTTTTTGCTCCGGAGATTGCCGAAAGCGAAAACAGGTGCTTTTGAGGATGGAGTCCGCAGGAAAGCAGAGAGGGCCAAATTGTCTGTGGCATTTGAAGAGGTTCCAGGAGGCAATGAGGACCAGCATTACTTTTCCCCGCTGGCACCTTTGCTGTTGCAGCAAAACCTGGACGTTTGTCTTTTTTGCTCCGGAGGTTGCCGAAAGCGAAAACAGGTGCTTTTGAGGATGGAGTCCGCAGGAAAGCAGAGAGGGCCAAATTGTCTGTGGCATTTGAAGAGGTTCCAGGAGGCAATGAGGACCAGCATTACTTTCCCCCGCTGGCACCTTTGCTGTGGCAGCAAAAGCTGGACGTTTGTCTTTTTTGCTCCTGAGGTTGCCAAAAGCGAAAACAGGTGCTTTTGAGGATGGAGTCCGCAGGAAAGCAGAGAGGGCCAAATTGTCTGTGGCATTTGAAAGGGTTCCAGGAGGCAGTGAGAACCAGCATTACTTTTCCCTGCTGGCACCTTTGCTGTGGCAGCAAAAGCTGGACGTTTGTCTTTTTTGCTCCGGAGGTTGTCGAAAGCGAAACCAGGTGCTCTTGAGGATGGAGTCCGCAGGAAAGCAGAGAGGGCCAAATTGTCTGTGGCATTTGAAAGGGTTCCAGGAGGCAGTGAGAACCAGCATTACTTTTCCCCGCTGGCACCTTTGCTGTGGCAGCAAAAGCTGGACGTTTGTCTTTTTTGCTCCGGAGGTTGCCAAAAGCGAAGAAAGTTGCTTTTGAGCATGGAGTCCGCAGGAAAGCAGAGAGGGCCAAATTGTCTGGGGCATTTGAAAGGGTTCCAGGAGGCAGTGAGAACCAGCATTACTTTTCCCCGCTGGCACCTTTGCTGTGGCAGCAAAAGCTGGACGTTTGTCTTTTTTGCTCCGGAGGTTGCCGAAAGCGAAAACAGGTGCTTTTGAGGATGGAGTCCGCAGGAAAGCAGAGAGGGCCAAATTGTCTGTGGCATTTGAAGGGGTTCCAGGAGGCAGTGAGAACCAGCATTACTTTTCCCCGCTGGCACCTTTGCTGTGGCAGCAAAAGCTGGACGTTTGTCTTTTTTGCTCCAAACACCGCCGAAAGCGAAACCAGGTGCTTTTGAGGATGGAGTCCGCAGGAAAGAAGAGAGGGCCAAATTGTCTGGGGCATTTGAAGAAGTTCCAGGAGGCAATGAGGACCAGCATTACTTTTCCCCGCTGGCACCTTTGCTGTGGCAGCAAAACCTGGACGTTTGTCTTTTTTGCTCCGGAGGTTGCCAAAAGCGAAAAAAGGTGCTTTTGAGGATGGAATCCGCAGGAAAGCAGAGAGGGCCAAATTGTCTGTGGCATTTGAAGAGGTTCCAGGAGGCAGTGAGAACCAGCATTACTTTTCCCCGCTGTCACCTTTGCTGTGGCAGCAAAAGCTGGACATTTGTCTTTTTTGCTCCGGAGGTTGCCGAAAGCGAAAAAAGGTGCTTTTGAGGATGGAGTCCGCAGGAAAGCAGAGAGGGCCAAATTGTCTGTGGCATTTGAAAGGGTTCCAGGAAGCAGTGAGAACCAGCATTACTTTTCCCCGCTGGCACCTTTGCTGTGGCAGCAAAACCTGGACGTTTGTCTTTTTTGCTCCGGAGGTTGCCGAAAGCGAAAACAGGTGCTTTTGAGGATGGAGTCCGCAGGAAAGCAGAGAGGGCCAAATTGTCTGTGGCATTTGAAGAGGTTCCAGGAGGCAATGAGGACCAGCATTACTTTTCCCCGCTGGCACCTTTGCTGTGGCAGCAAAACCTGGACGTTTGTCTTTTTTGCTCCTGAGGTTGCCGAAAGCAAAAAACAGATGCTTTTGAGGATGGAGTCCGCAGGAAAGCAGAGAGGGCCAAATTGTCTGGGGCATTTGAAAGGGTTCCAGGAGGCAGTGAGAACCAGCATTACTTTTCCCCGCTGGCACCTTTGCTGTGGCAGCAAAACCTGGACGTTTGTCTTTTTTGCTCCGGAGGTTGTCGAAAGCGAAACCAGGTGCTTTTGAGGATGGAGTCCGCAGGAAAGCAGAGAGGGCCAAATTGTCTGTGGCATTTGAAAGGGTTCCAGGAGGCAGTGAGAACCAGCATTACTTTTCCCCGCTGGCACCTTTGCTGTGGCAGCAAAAGCTGGACGTTTGTCTTTTTTGCTCCGGAGGTTGCTGAAAGCGAAAACAGGTGCTTTTGAGGATGGAGTCCGCAGGAAAGCAGAGAGGGCCAAATTGTCTGTGGCATTTGAAGAGGTTCCAGGGGGCAATGAGAACCAGCATTACTTTTCCCCGCTGGCACCTTTGCTGTGGCAGCAAAGGCTGGACGTTTGTCTTTTTTGCTCCGGAGGTTGCTGAAAGCGAAAACAGGTGCTTTTGAGGATGGAGTCCGCAGGAAAGCAGAGAGGGCCAAATTGTCTGTGGCATTTGTAGAGGTTCCAGGGGGCAATGAGGACCAGCATTACTTTTCCCCGCTGGCACCTTTGCTGTGGCAGCAAAAGCTGGACGTTTGTCTTTTTTGCTCCGGAGGTTGCCGAAAGCGAAAACAGGTGCTTTTGAGGATGGAGTCCGCAGGAAAGCAGAGAGGGCCAAATTGTCTGTGGCATTTGAAGAGGTTCCAGGAGGCAATGAGGACCAGCATTACTTTTCCCCGCTGGCACCTTTGCTGTGGCAGCAAAAGCTGGACGTTTGTCTTTTTTGCTCCTGAGGTTGCCGAAAGCGAAAAAAGGTGCTTTTGAGGATGGAGTCCGCAGGAAAGCAGAGAGGGCCAAATTGTCTGTGGCATTTGAAAGGGTTCCAGGAGGCAGTGAGAACCAGCATTACTTTTCCCTGCTGGCACCTTTGCTGTGGCAGCAAAAGCTGGACGTTTGTCTTTTTTGCTCCGGAGGTTGTCGAAAGCGAAACCAGGTGCTCTTGAGGATGGAGTCCGCATGAAAGCAGAGAGGGCCAAATTGTCTGTGGCATTTGAAAGGGTTCCAGGAGGCAGTGAGAACCAGCATTACTTTTCCCCGCTGGCACCTTTGCTGTGGCAGCAAAACCTGGACGTTTGTCTTTTTTGCTCCGGAGGTTGCCAAAAGCGAAGAAAGGTGCTTTTGAGGATGGAGTCCGCAGGAAAGCAGAGAGGGCCAAATTGTCTGGGGCATTTGAAAGGGTTCCAGGAGGCAGTGAGAACCAGCATTACTTTTCCCCGCTGGCACCTTTGCTGTGGCAGCAAAAGCTGGACGTTTGTCTTTTTTGCTCCGGAGGTTGCCGAAAGCGAAAACAGGTGCTTTTGAGGATGGAGTCCGCAGGAAAGCAGAGAGGGCCAAATTGTCTGGGGCATTTGAAGGGGTTCCAGGAGGCAGTGAGAACCAGCATTACTTTTCCCCGCTGGCACCTTTGCTGTGGCAGCAAAACCTGGACGTTTGTCTTTTTTGCTCCAAACACCGCCGAAAGCGAAACCAGGTGCTTTTGAGGATGGAGTCCGCAGGAAAGAAGAGAGGGCCAAATTGTCTGGGGCATTTGAAGAAGTTCCAGGAGGCAATGAGGACCAGCATTACTTTCCCCCGCTGGCACCTTTGCTGTGGCAGCAAAACCTGGACGTTTGTCTTTTTTGCTCTGGAGGTTGCCAAAAGCGAAAAAAGGTGCTTTTGAGGATGGAATCCGCAGGAAAGCAGAGAGGGCCAAATTGTCTGTGGCATTTGAAGAGGTTCCAGGAGGCAGTGAGAACCAGCATTACTTTTCCCCGCTGTCACCTTTGCTGTGGCAGCAAAAGCTGGACATTTGTCTTTTTTGCTCCGGAGGTTGCCGAAAGAGAAAAAAGGTGCTTTTGAGGATGGAGTCCGCAGGAAAGCAGAGAGGGCCAAATTGTCTGTGGCATTTGAAAGGGTTCCAGGAAGCAGTGAGAACCAGCATTACTTTTCCCCGCTGGCACCTTTGCTGTGGCAGCAAAACCTGGACGTTTGTCTTTTTTGCTCCGGAGGTTGCCGAAAGCGAAAACAGCTGCTTTTGAGGATGGAGTCCGCAGGAAAGCAGAGAGGGCCAAATTGTCTGTGGCATTTGAAGAGGTTCCAGGAGGCAATGAGGACCAGCATTACTTTTCCCCGCTGGCACCTTTGCTGTGGCAGCAAAACCTGGACGTTTGTCTTTTTTGCTCCTGAGGTTGCCGAAAGCCAAAACAGATGCTTTTGAGGATGGAGTCCGCAGGAAAGCAGAGAGGGCCAAATTGTCTGTGGCATTTGAAAGGGTTCCAGGAGGCAGTGAGAACCAGCATTACTTTTCCCCGCTGGCACCTTTGCTGTGGCAGCAAAACCTGGACGTTTGTCTTTTTTGCTCCGGAGGTTGTCGAAAGCGAAACCAGGTGCTTTTGAGGATGGAGTCCGCAGGAAAGCAGAGAGGGCCAAATTGTCTGTGGCATTTGAAAGGGTTCCAGGAGGCAGTGAGAACCAGCATTACTTTTCCCCGCTGGCACCTTTGCTGTGGCAGCAAAAGCTGGACGTTTGTCTTTTTTGCTCCGGAGGTTGCTGAAAGCGAAAACAGGTGCTTTTGAGGATGGAGTCCGCAGGAAAGCAGAGAGGGCCAAATTGTCTGTGGCATTTGTAGAGGTTCCAGGGGGCAATGAGAACCAGCATTACTTTTCCCCGCTGGCACCTTTGCTGTGGCAGCAAAACCTGGACGTTTGTCTTTTTTGCTACGGAGGTTGCTGAAAGCGAAAACAGGTGCTTTTGAGGATGGAGTCCGCAGGAAAGCAGAGAGGGCCAAATTGTCTGGGGCATTTGAAAGGGTTCCAGGAGGCAATGAGGACCAGCATTACTTTTCCCCGCTGGCACCTTTGCTGTGGCAGCAAAAGCTGGACGTTTGTCTTTTTTGCTCCGGAGGTTGCCGAAAGCGAAAACAGGTGCTTTTGAGGATGGAGTCCGCAGGAAAGCAGAGAGGGCCAAATTGTCTGTGGCATTTGAAAGGGTTCCAGGAGGCAGTGAGAACCAGCATTACTTTTTCCCGCTGGCACCTTTGCTGTGGCAGCAAAAGCTGGACGTTTGTCTTTTTTGCTCCTGAGGTTGCCAAATGCGAAAACAGGTGCTTTTGAGGATGGAGTCCGCAGGAAAGCAGAGAGGGCCAAATTGTCTGGGGCATTTGAAAGGGTTCCAGGAGGCAGTGAGAACCAGCATTACTTTTCCCCGCTGGCACCTTTGCTGTGGCAGCAAAAGCTGGACGTTTGTCTTTTTTGCTCCGGAGGTTGCCGAAAGCGAAAACAGGTGCTTTTGAGGATGGAGTCCGCAGGAAAGCAGAGAGGGCCAAATTGTCTGTGGCATTTGAAAGGGTTCCAGGAGGCAGTGAGAACCAGCATTACTTTTCCCCGCTGGCACCTTTGCTGTGGCAGCAAAACCTGGACGTTTGTCTTTTTTGCTCCGGAGGTTGCCGAAAGCGAAAACAGATGCTTTTGAGGATGGAGTCCGCAGGAAAGCATAGAGGGCCAAATTGTCTGTGGCATTTGAAAGGGTTCCAGGAGGCAGTGAGAACCAGCATTTCTTTTTCCCGCTGGCACCTTTGCTGTGGCAGCAAAAGCTGGACGTTTGTGTTTTTTGCTCCGGAGGTTGCCGAAAGCGAAAAAAGGTGCTTTTGAGGATGGAGTCCGCAGGAAAGCAGAGAGGGCCAAATTGTCTGGGGCATTTGAAAGGGTTCCAGGAGGCAGTGAGAACCAGCATTACTTTTCCTTGCTGGCACCTTTGCTGTGGCAGCAAAAGCTGGACGATTTTCATTTTGCTGCTGAGGTTGCCGAAAGCGAAAACAGGTGCTTTTGAGGATGGAGTCCGCAGGAAAGCAGAGAGGGCCAAATTGTCTGTGGCATTTGAAAGGGTTCCAGGAGACAGTGAGAACCAGCATTACTTTTCCCCGCTGGCACCTTTGCTGTGGCAGCAAAACCTGGACGTTTGTCTTTTTTGCTCCGGAGGTTGCCGAAAGCGAAAACAGGTGCTTTTGAGGATGGAGTCCGCAGGAAAGCAGAGAGGGCCAAATTGTCTGTGGCATTTGAAAGGGTTCATGGAGGCAGTGAGAACCAGCATTACTTTTCCCCGCTGGCACCTTTGCTGTGGCAGCAAAAGCTGGACGTTTGTCTTTTTTGCTCCGGAGGTTGCTGAAAGCGAAAACAGGTGCTTTTGAGGATGGAGTCCGCAGGAAAGCAGAGAGGGCCAAATTGTCTGTGGCATTTGAAGAGGTTCCAGGGGGCAATGAGAACCAGCATTACTTTTCCCCGCTGGCACCTTTGCTGTGGCAGCAAAAGCTGGACGTTTGTCTTTTTTGCTCCGGAGGTTGCCGAAAGCGAAAACAGGTGCTTTTGAGGATGGAGTCCGCAGGAAAGCACAGAGGGCCAAATTGTCTGTGGCATTTGAAGAGGTTCCAGGAGGCAATGAGGACCAGCATTACTTTTCCCCGCTGGCACCTTTGCTGTGGCAGCAAAAGCTGGACGTTTGTCTTTTTTGCTCCTGAGGTTGCCGAAAGCGAAAAAAGGTGCTTTTGAGGATGGAGTCCGCAGGAAAGCAGAGAGGGCCAAATTGTCTGTGGCATTTGAAAGGGTTCCAGGAGGCAGTGAGAACCAGCATTTCTTTTTCCTGCTGGCACCTTTGCTGTGGCAGCAAAAGCTGGACGTTTGTCTTTTTTGCTCCGGAGGTTGTCGAAAGCGAAACCAGGTGCTCTTGAGGATGGAGTCCGCAGGAAAGCAGAGAGGGCCAAATTGTCTGTGGCATTTGAAAGGGTTCCAGGAGGCAGTGAGAACCAGCATTACTTTTCCCCGCTGGCACCTTTGCTGTGGCAGCAAAACCTGGACGTTTGTCTTTTTTGCTCCGGAGGTTGCCAAAAGCGAAGAAAGGTGCTTTTGAGGATGGAGTCCGCAGGAAAGCAGAGAGGGCCAAATTGTCTGGGGCATTTGAAAGGGTTCCAGGAGGCAGTGAGAACCAGCATTACTTTTCCCCGCTGGCACCTTTGCTGTGGCAGCAAAAGCTGGACGTTTGTCTTTTTTGCTCCGGAGGTTGCCGAAAGCGAAACCAGGTGCTTTTGAGGATGGAGTCCGCAGGAAAGCAGAGAGGGCCAAATTGTCTGGGGCATTTGAAGGGGTTCCAGGAGGCAGTGAGAACCAGCATTACTTTTCCCCGCTGGCACCTTTGCTGTGGCAGCAAAACCTGGACGTTTGTCTTTTTTGCTCCAAACACCGCCGAAAGCGAAACCAGGTGCTTTTGAGGATGGAGTCCGCAGAAAAGAAGAGAGGGCCAAATTGTCTGGGGCATTTGAAGAAGTTCCAGGAGGCAATGAGGACCAGCATTACTTTCCCCCGCTGGCACCTTTGCTGTGGCAGCAAAACCTGGACGTTTGTCTTTTTTGCTCCGGAGGTTGCCAAAAGCGAAAAAAGGTGCTTTTGAGGATGGAATCCGCAGGAAAGCAGAGAGGGCCAAATTGTCTGTGGCATTTGAACAGGTTCCAGGAGGCAGTGAGAACCAGCATTACTTTTCCCCGCTGTCACCTTTGCTGTGGCAGCAAAAGCTGGACATTTGTCTTTTTTGCTCCGGAGGTTGCCGAAAGCGAAAACAGGTGCTTTTGAGGATGGAGTCCGCAGGAAAGCAGAGAGGGCCAAATTGTCTGTGGCATTTGTAAGGGTTCCAGGAAGCAGTGAGAACCAGCATTACTTTTCCCCGCTGGCACCTTTGCTGTGGCAGCAAAACCTGGACGTTTGTCTTTTTTGCTCCGGAGGTTGCCGAAAGCGAAAACAGGTGCTTTTGAGGATGGAGTCCGCAGGAAAGCAGAGAGGGCCAAATTGTCTGTGGCATTTGAAGAGGTTCCAGGAGGCAATGAGGACCAGCATTACTTTTCCCCGCTGGCACCTTTGCTGTGGCAGCAAAACCTGGACGTTTGTCTTTTTTGCTCCTGAGGTTGCCGAAAGCCAAAACAGATGCTTTTGAGGATGGAGTCCGCAGGAAAGCAGAGAGGGCCAAATTGTCTGGGGCATTTGAAAGGGTTCCAGGAGGCAGTGAGAACCAGCATTACTTTTCCCCGCTGGCACCTTTGCTGTGGCAGCAAAACCTGGACGTTTGTCTTTTTTGCTCCGGAGGTTGTCGAAAGCGAAACCAGGTGCTTTTGAGGATGGAGTCCGCAGGAAAGCAGAGAGGGCCAAATTGTCTGTGGCATTTGAAAGGGTTCCAGGAGGCAGTGAGAACCAGCATTACTTTTCCCCGCTGGCACCTTTGCTGTGGCAGCAAAAGCTGGACGTTTGTCTTTTTTGCTCCGGAGGTTGCTGAAAGCGAAAACAGGTGCTTTTGAGGATGGAGTCCGCAGGAAAGCAGAGAGGGCCAAATTGTCTGTGGCATTTGTAGAGGTTCCAGGGGGCAATGAGAACCAGCATTACTTTTCCCCGCTGGCACCTTTGCTGTGGCAGCAAAACCTGGACGTTTGTCTTTTTTGCTCCGGAGGTTGCTGAAAGCGAAAACAGGTGCTTTTGAGGATGGAGTCCGCAGGAAAGCAGAGAGGGCCAAATTGTCTGGGGCATTTGAAAGGGTTCCAGGAGGCAATGAGGACCAGCATTACTTTTCCCCGCTGGCACCTTTGCTGTGGCAGCAAAAGCTGGACGTTTGTCTTTTTTGCTCCGGAGGTTGCCGAAAGCGAAAACAGGTGCTTTTGAGGATGGAGTCCGCAGGAAAGCAGAGAGGGCCAAATTGTCTGTGGCATTTGAAAGGGTTCCAGGAGGCAGTGAGAACCAGCATTACTTTTCCCCGCTGGCACCTTTGCTGTGGCAGCAAAACCTGGACGTTTGTCTTTTTTGCTCCGGAGGTTGCCAAATGCGAAAACAGGTGCTTTTGAGGATGGAGTCCGCAGGAAAGCAGAGAGGGCCAAATTGTCTGGGGCATTTGAAAGGGTTCCAGGAGGCAGTGAGAACCAGCATTACTTTTCCCCGCTGGCACCTTTGCTGTGGCAGCAAAAGCTGGACGTTTGTCTTTTTTGCTCCGGAGGTTGCCGAAAGCGAAAACAGGTGCTTTTGAGGATGGAGTCCGCAGGAAAGCAGAGAGGGCCAAATTGTCTGGGGCATTTGAAAGGGTTCCAGGAGGCAGTGAGAACCAGCATTACTTTTCCCCGCTGGCACCTTTGCTGTGGCAGCAAAACCTGGACGTTTGTCTTTTTTGCTCCGGAGGTTGCCGAAAGCGAAAACAGGTGCTTTTGAGGATGGAGTCCGCAGGAAAGCATAGAGGGCCAAATTGTCTGTGGCATTTGAAAGGGTTCCAGGAGGCAGTGAGAACCAGCATTTCTTTTTCCCGCTGGCACCTTTGCTGTGGCAGCAAAAGCTGGACGTTTGTGTTTTTTGCTCCGGAGGTTGCCGAAAGCGAAAAAAGGTGCTTTTGAGGATGGAGTCCGCAGGAAAGCAGAGAGGGCCAAATTGTCTGGGGCATTTGAAAGGGTTCCAGGAGGCAGTGAGAACCAGCATTACTTTTCCTTGCTGGCACCTTTGCTGTGGCAGCAAAAGCTGGACGATTTTCATTTTGCTGCTGAGGTTGCCGAAAGCGAAAACAGGTGCTTTTGAGGATGGAGTCCGCAGGAAAGCAGAGAGGGCCAAATTGTCTGTGGCATTTGAAAGGGTTCCAGGAGACAGTGAGAACCAGCATTACTTTTCCCCGCTGGCACCTTTGCTGTGGCAGCAAAAGCTGGACGTTTGTGTTTTTTGCTCCTGAGGTTGCCAAAAGCGAAAAAAGGTGCTTTTGAGGATGGAGTCCGCAGGAAAGCAGAGAGGGCCAAATTGTCCGGGGCATTTGAAAGGGTTCCAGGAGGCAGTGAGAACCAGCATTACTTTTCCCCGCTGGCACCTTTGCTGTGGCAGCAAAACCTGGACGTTTGTCTTTTTTGCTCCGGAGGTTGCTGAAAGCGAAAAAAGGTGCTTTTGAGGATGGAGTCCGCAGGAAAGCAGAGAGGGCCAAATTGTCTGGGGCATTTGAAGAGGTTCCAGGAGGCAATGAGGACCAGCATTACTTTTCCCCGCTGGCACCTTTGCTGTGGCAGCAAAAGCTGGACGTTTGTCTTTTTTGCTTTGGAGGTTGCTGAAAGAGAAAACAGGGTCTTTGAGGATGGAGTCCGCAGCAAAGCAGAGAGGGCCAAATTGTCTGTGGCATTTGAAAGGGTTCCAGGAGGCAGTGAGAACCAGCATTACTTTTTCCCGCTGGCACCTTTGCTGTGGCAGCAAAAGCTGGACGTTTGTCTTTTTTGCTCCGGAGGTTGCCAAATGCGAAAACAGGTGCTTTTGAGGATGGAGTCCGCAGGAAAGCATAGAGGGCCAAATTGTCTGTGGCATTTGAAAGGGTTCCAGGAGGCAGTGAGAACCAGCATTACTTTTCCCCGCTGGCACCTTTGCTGTGGCAGCAAAAGCTGGACGTTTGTCTTTTTTGCTCCGGAGGTTGCCGAAAGCGAAAACAGGTGCTTTTGAGGATGGAGTCCGCAGGAAAGCAGAGAGGGCCAAATTGTCTGTGGCATTTGAAAGGGTTCCAGGAGGCAGTGAGAACCAGCATTACTTTTCCCCGCTGGCACCTTTGCTGTGGCAGCAAAACCTGGACGTTTGTCTTTTTTGCTCCGGAGGTTGCCGAAAGCGAAAACAGGTGCTTTTGAGGATGGAGTCCGCAGGAAAGCAGAGAGGGCCAAATTGTCTGGGGCATTTGAAAGGGTTCCAGGAGGCAGTGAGAACCAGCATTACTTTTCCCCGCTGGCACCTTTGCTGTGGCAGCAAAACCTGGACGTTTGTCTTTTTTGCTCCGGAGGTTGCCGAAAGCGAAAACAGGTGCTTTTGAGGATGGAGTCCGCAGGAAAGCAGAGAGGGCCAAATTATCTGGGGCATTTGAAAGGGTTCCAGGAGGCAGTGAGAACCAGCATTACTTTTCCTTGCTGGCACCTTTGCTGTGGCAGCAAAACCTGGACGTTTGTCTTTTTTGCTCCGGAGGTTGCCGAAAGCGAAAAAAGGTGCTTTTGAGGATGGAGTCCGCAGGAAAGCAGAGAGGGCCAAATTGTCTGTGGCATTTGAAGAGGTTCCAGGGGGCAATGAGAACCAGCATTACTTTTCCCCGCTGGCACCTTTGCTGTGGCAGCAAAACCTGGACGTTTGTCTTTTTTGCTCCGGAGGTTGCTGAAAGCGAAAACAGGTGCTTTTGAGGATGGAGTCCGCAGGAAAGCAGAGAGGGCCAAATTGTCTGGGGCATTTGTAGAGGTTCCAGGGGGCAATGAGGACCAGCATTACTTTTCCCCGCTGGCACCTTTGCTGTGGCAGCAAAAGCTGGACGTTTGTCTTTTTTGCTCCGGAGGTTGCCGAAAGCGAAAACAGGTGCTTTTGAGGATGGAGTCCGCAGGAAACAGAGAGGGCCAAATTGTCTGTAACATTTGAAGAGGTTCCAGGAGGCAATGAGGACCAGCATTACTTTTCCCCGCTGGCACCTTTGCTGTGGCAGCAAAAGCTGGACGTTTGTCTTTTTTGCTCCTGAGGTTGCCGAAAGCGAAAAAAGGTGCTTTTGAGGATGGAGTCCGCAGGAAAGCAGAGAGGGCCAAATTGTCTGTGGCATTTGAAAGGGTTCCAGGAGGCAGTGAGAACCAGCATTACTTTTCCCTGCTGGCACCTTTGCTGTGGCAGCAAAAGCTGGACGTTTGTCTTTTTTGCTCCGGAGGTTGTCGAAAGCGAAACCAGGTGCTCTTGAGGATGGAGTCCGCAGGAAAGCAGAGAGGGCCAAATTGTCTGTGGCATTTGAAAGGGTTCCAGGAGGCAGTGAGAACCAGCATTACTTTTCCCCGCTGGCACCTTTGCTGTGGCAGCAAAAGCTGGACGTTTGTCTTTTTTGCTCCGGAGGTTGCCGAAAGCCAAAACAGGTGCTTTTGAGGATGGAGTCCGCAGGAAAGCAGAGAGGGCCAAATTGTCTGGGGCATTTGAAAGGGTTCCAGGAGGCAGTGAGAACCAGCATTACTTTTCCCCGCTGGCACCTTTGCTGTGGCAGCAAAACCTGGACGTTTGTCTTTTTTGCTCCGGAGGTTGCCGAAAGCGAAAACAGGTGCTTTTGAGGATGGAGTCCGCAGGAAAGCAGAGAGGGCCAAATTGTCTGTGGCATTTGAAGGGGTTCCAGGAGGCAGTGAGAACCAGCATTACTTTTCCCCGCTGGCACCTTTGCTGTGGCAGCAAAACCTGGACGTTTGTCTTTTTTGCTCCAAACACCGCCGAAAGCGAAACCAGGTGCTTTTGAGGATGGAGTCCGCAGGAAAGAAGAGAGGGCCAAATTGTCTGGGGCATTTGAAGAAGTTCCAGGAGGCAATGAGGACCAGCATTACTTTCCCCCGCTGGCACCTTTGCTGTGGCAGCAAAACCTGGACGTTTGTCTTTTTTGCTCCGGAGGTTGCCAAAAGCGAAAAAAGGTGCTTTTGAGGATGGAATCCGCAGGAAAGCAGAGAGGGCCAAATTGTCTGGGGCATTTGAAAGGGTTCCAGGAGGCAGTGAGAACCAGCATTACTTTTCCCCGCTGTCACCTTTGCTGTGGCAGCAAAAGCTGGACATTTGTCTTTTTTGCTCCGGAGGTTGCCGAAAGCGAAAAAAGGTGCTTTTGAGGATGGAGTCCGCAGGAAAGCAGAGAGGGCCAAATTGTCTGTGGCATTTGAAAGGGTTCCAGGAAGCAGTGAGAACCAGCATTACTTTTCCCCGCTGGCACCTTTGCTGTGGCAGCAAAAGCTGGACGTTTGTCTTTTTTGCTCCGGAGGTTGCCGAAAGCGAAAACAGGTGCTTTTGAGGATGGAGTCCGCAGGAAAGCAGAGAGGGCCAAATTGTCTGTGGCATTTGAAGAGGTTCCAGGAGGCAATGAGGACCAGCATTACTTTTCCCCGCTGGCACCTTTGCTGTGGCAGCAAAAGCTGGACGTTTGTCTTTTTTGCTCCGGAGGTTGCTGAAAGCGAAAAAAGGTGCTTTTGAGGATGGAGTCCGCAGGAAAGCAGAGAGGGCCAAATTGTCTGGGGCATTTGAAGAGGTTCCAGGAGGCAATGAGGACCAGCATTACTTTTCCCCGCTGGCACCTTTGCTGTGGCAGCAAAAGCTGGACGTTTGTCTTTTTTGCTTTGGAGGTTGCTGAAAGAGAAAACAGGTGCTTTTGAGGATGGAGTCCGCAGCAAAGCAGAGAGGGCCAAATTGTCTGTGGCATTTGAAAGGGTTCCAGGAGGCAGTGAGAACCAGCATTACTTTTTCCCGCTGGCACCTTTGCTGTGGCAGCAAAAGCTGGACGTTTGTCTTTTTTGCTCCGGAGGTTGCCAAATGCGAAAACAGGTGCTTTTGAGGATGGAGTCCGCAGGAAAGCATAGAGGGCCAAATTGTCTGTGGCATTTGAAAGGGTTCCAGGAGGCAGTGAGAACCAGCATTACTTTTCCCCGCTGGCACCTTTGCTGTGGCAGCAAAAGCTGGACGATTTTCATTTTGCTGCTGAGGTTGCCGAAAGCGAAAACAGGTGCTTTTGAGGATGGAGTCCGCAGGAAAGCAGAGAGGGCCAAATTGTCTGTGGCATTTGAAAGGGTTCCAGGAGACAGTGAGAACCAGCATTACTTTTCCCCGCTGGCACCTTTGCTGTGGCAGCAAAAGCTGGACGTTTGTGTTTTTTGCTCCTGAGGTTGCCAAAAGCGAAAAAAGGTGCTTTTGAGGATGGAGTCCGCAGGAAAGCAGAGAGGGCCAAATTGTCCGGGGCATTTGAAAGGGTTCCAGGAGGCAGTGAGAACCAGCATTACTTTTCCCCGCTGGCACCTTTGCTGTGGCAGCAAAACCTGGACGTTTGTCTTTTTTGCTCCGGAGGTTGCTGAAAGCGAAAAAAGGTGCTTTTGAGGATGGAGTCCGCAGGAAAGCAGAGAGGGCCAAATTGTCTGGGGCATTTGAAGAGGTTCCAGGAGGCAATGAGGACCAGCATTACTTTTCCCCGCTGGCACCTTTGCTGTGGCAGCAAAAGCTGGACGTTTGTCTTTTTTGCTTTGGAGGTTGCTGAAAGAGAAAACAGGTGCTTTTGAGGATGGAGTCCGCAGCAAAGCAGAGAGGGCCAAATTGTCTGTGGCATTTGAAAGGGTTCCAGGAGGCAGTGAGAACCAGCATTACTTTTTCCCGCTGGCACCTTTGCTGTGGCAGCAAAAGCTGGACGTTTGTCTTTTTTGCTCCGGAGGTTGCCAAATGCGAAAACAGGTGCTTTTGAGGATGGAGTCCGCAGGAAAGCATAGAGGGCCAAATTGTCTGTGGCATTTGAAAGGGTTCCAGGAGGCAGTGAGAACCAGCATTACTTTTCCCCGCTGGCACCTTTGCTGTGGCAGCAAAAGCTGGACGTTTGTCTTTTTTGCTCCGGAGGTTGCCGAAAGCGAAAACAGGTGCTTTTGAGGATGGAGTCCGCAGGAAAGCAGAGAGGGCCAAATTGTCTGTGGCATTTGAAAGGGTTCCAGGAGGCAGTGAGAACCAGCATTACTTTTCCCCGCTGGCACCTTTGCTGTGGCAGCAAAACCTGGACGTTTGTCTTTTTTGCTCCGGAGGTTGCCGAAAGCGAAAACAGGTGCTTTTGAGGATGGAGTCCGCAGGAAAGCAGAGAGGGCCAAATTGTCTGGGGCATTTGAAAGGGTTCCAGGAGGCAGTGAGAACCAGCATTACTTTTCCCCGCTGGCACCTTTGCTGTGGCAGCAAAACCTGGACGTTTGTCTTTTTTGCTCCGGAGGTTGCCGAAAGCGAAAACAGGTGCTTTTGAGGATGGAGTCCGCAGGAAAGCAGAGAGGGCCAAATTATCTGGGGCATTTGAAAGGGTTCCAGGAGGCAGTGAGAACCAGCATTACTTTTCCCCGCTGGCACCTTTGCTGTGGCAGCAAAACCTGGACGTTTGTCTTTTTTGCTCCGGAGGTTGCCGAAAGCGAAAACAGGTGCTTTTGAGGATGGAGTCCGCAGGAAAGCAGAGAGGGCCAAATTGTCTGTGGCATTTGAAGAGGTTCCAGGGGGCAATGAGAACCAGCATTACTTTTCCCCGCTGGCACCTTTGCTGTGGCAGCAAAACCTGGACGTTTGTCTTTTTTGCTCCGGAGGTTGCTGAAAGCGAAAACAGGTGCTTTTGAGGATGGAGTCCGCAGGAAAGCAGAGAGGGCCAAATTGTCTGGGGCATTTGTAGAGGTTCCAGGGGGCAATGAGGACCAGCATTACTTTTCCCCGCTGGCACCTTTGCTGTGGCAGCAAAAGCTGGACGTTTGTCTTTTTTGCTCCGGAGGTTGCCGAAAGCGAAAACAGGTGCTTTTGAGGATGGAGTCCGCAGGAAACAGAGAGGGCCAAATTGTCTGTGGCATTTGAAGAGGTTCCAGGAGGCAATGAGGACCAGCATTACTTTTCCCCGCTGGCACCTTTGCTGTGGCAGCAAAACCTGGACGTTTGTCTTTTTTGCTCCTGAGGTTGCCGAAAGCGAAAAAAGGTGCTTTTGAGGATGGAGTCCGCAGGAAAGCAGAGAGGGCCAAATTGTCTGTGGCATTTGAAAGGGTTCCAGGAGGCAGTGAGAACCAGCATTACTTTTCCCTGCTGGCACCTTTGCTGTGGCAGCAAAAGCTGGACGTTTGTCTTTTTTGCTCCGGAGGTTGTCGAAAGCGAAACCAGGTGCTCTTGAGGATGGAGTCCGCAGGAAAGCAGAGAGGGCCAAATTGTCTGTGGCATTTGAAAGGGTTCCAGGAGGCAGTGAGAACCAGCATTACTTTTCCCCGCTGGCACCTTTGCTGTGGCAGCAAAAGCTGGACGTTTGTCTTTTTTGCTCCGGAGGTTGCCGAAAGCCAAAACAGGTGCTTTTGAGGATGGAGTCCGCAGGAAAGCAGAGAGGGCCAAATTGTCTGGGGCATTTGAAAGGGTTCCAGGAGGCAGTGAGAACCAGCATTACTTTTCCCCGCTGGCACCTTTGCTGTGGCAGCAAAACCTGGACGTTTGTCTTTTTTGCTCCGGAGGTTGCCGAAAGCGAAAACAGGTGCTTTTGAGGATGGAGTCCGCAGGAAAGCAGAGAGGGCCAAATTGTCTGTGGCATTTGAAGGGGTTCCAGGAGGCAGTGAGAACCAGCATTACTTTTCCCCGCTGGCACCTTTGCTGTGGCAGCAAAACCTGGACGTTTGTCTTTTTTGCTCCAAACACCGCCGAAAGCGAAACCAGGTGCTTTTGAGGATGGAGTCCGCAGGAAAGAAGAGAGGGCCAAATTGTCTGGGGCATTTGAAGAAGTTCCAGGAGGCAATGAGGACCAGCATTACTTTCCCCCGCTGGCACCTTTGCTGTGGCAGCAAAACCTGGACGTTTGTCTTTTTTGCTCCGGAGGTTGCCAAAAGCGAAAAAAGGTGCTTTTGAGGATGGAATCCGCAGGAAAGCAGAGAGGGCCAAATTGTCTGTGGCATTTGAAGAGGTTCCAGGAGGCAGTGAGAACCAGCATTACTTTTCCCCGCTGTCACCTTTGCTGTGGCAGCAAAAGCTGGACATTTGTCTTTTTTGCTCCGGAGGTTGCCGAAAGCGAAAAAAGGTGCTTTTGAGGATGGAGTCCGCAGGAAAGCAGAGAGGGCCAAATTGTCTGTGGCATTTGAAAGGGTTCCAGGAAGCAGTGAGAACCAGCATTACTTTTCCCCGCTGGCACCTTTGCTGTGGCAGCAAAAGCTGGACGTTTGTCTTTTTTGCTCCGGAGGTTGCCGAAAGCCAAAACAGGTGCTTTTGAGGATGGAGTCCGCAGGAAAGCAGAGAGGGCCAAATTGTCTGTGGCATTTGAAGAGGTTCCAGGAGGCAATGAGGACCAGCATTACTTTTCCCCGCTGGCACCTTTGCTGTGGCAGCAAAAGCTGGACGTTTGTCTTTTTTGCTCCGGAGGTTGCTGAAAGCGAAAAAAGGTGCTTTTGAGGATGGAGTCCGCAGGAAAGCAGAGAGGGCCAAATTGTCTGGGGCATTTGAAGAGGTTCCAGGAGGCAATGAGGACCAGCATTACTTTTCCCCGCTGGCACCTTTGCTGTGGCAGCAAAAGCTGGACGTTTGTCTTTTTTGCTTTGGAGGTTGCTGAAAGAGAAAACAGGTGCTTTTGAGGATGGAGTCCGCAGCAAAGCAGAGAGGGCCAAATTGTCTGTGGCATTTGAAAGGGTTCCAGGAGGCAGTGAGAACCAGCATTACTTTTTCCCGCTGGCACCTTTGCTGTGGCAGCAAAAGCTGGACGTTTGTCTTTTTTGCTCCGGAGGTTGCCAAATGCGAAAACAGGTGCTTTTGAGGATGGAGTCCGCAGGAAAGCATAGAGGGCCAAATTGTCTGTGGCATTTGAAAGGGTTCCAGGAGGCAGTGAGAACCAGCATTACTTTTCCCCGCTGGCACCTTTGCTGTGGCAGCAAAAGCTGGACGTTTGTCTTTTTTGCTCCGGAGGTTGCCGAAAGCGAAAACAGGTGCTTTTGAGGATGGAGTCCGCAGGAAAGCAGAGAGGGCCAAATTGTCTGGGGCATTTGAAAGGGTTCCAGGAGGCAGTGAGAACCAGCATTACTTTTCCCCGCTGGCACCTTTGCTGTGGCAGCAAAACCTGGACGTTTGTCTTTTTTGCTCCGGAGGTTGCCGAAAGCGAAAACAGGTGCTTTTGAGGATGGAGTCCGCAGGAAAGCAGAGAGGGCCAAATTGTCTGGGGCATTTGAAAGGGTTCCAGGAGACAGTGAGAACCAGCATTACTTTTCCCCGCTGGCACCTTTGCTGTGGCAGCAAAACCTGGACGTTTGTCTTTTTTGCTCCGGAGGTTGCCAAAAGCGAAAACAGGTGCTTTTGAGGATGGAGTCCGCAGGAAAGCAGAGAGGGCCAAATTGTCTGTGGCATTTGAAGAGGTTCCAGGGGGCAATGAGAACCAGCATTACTTTTCCCCGCTGGCACCTTTGCTGTGGCAGCAAAACCTGGACGTTTGTCTTTTTTGCTCCGGAGGTTGCTGAAAGCGAAAACAGGTGCTTTTGAGGATGGAGTCCGCAGGAAAGCAGAGAGGGCCAAATTGTCTGGGGCATTTGTAGAGGTTCCAGGGGGCAATGAGGACCAGCATTACTTTTCCCCGCTGGCACCTTTGCTGTGGCAGCAAAAGCTGGACGTTTGTCTTTTTTGCTCCGGAGGTTGCCGAAAGCGAAAACAGGTGCTTTTGAGGATGGAGTCCGCAGGAAACAGAGAGGGCCAAATTGTCTGTGGCATTTGAAGAGGTTCCAGGAGGCAATGAGGACCAGCATTACTTTTCCCCGCTGGCACCTTTGCTGTGGCAGCAAAAGCTGGACGTTTGTCTTTTTTGCTCCTGAGGTTGCCGAAAGCGAAAAAAGGTGCTTTTGAGGATGGAGTCCGCAGGAAAGCAGAGAGGGCCAAATTGTCTGTGGCATTTGAAAGGGTTCCAGGAGGCAGTGAGAACCAGCATTACTTTTCCCTGCTGGCACCTTTGCTGTGGCAGCAAAAGCTGGACGTTTGTCTTTTTTGCTCCGGAGGTTGTCGAAAGCGAAACCAGGTGCTCTTGAGGATGGAGTCCGCAGGAAAGCAGAGAGGGCCAAATTGTCTGTGGCATTTGAAAGGGTTCCAGGAGGCAGTGAGAACCAGCATTACTTTTCCCCGCTGGCACCTTTGCTGTGGCAGCAAAAGCTGGACGTTTGTCTTTTTTGCTCCGGAGGTTGCCGAAAGCCAAAACAGGTGCTTTTGAGGATGGAGTCCGCAGGAAAGCAGAGAGGGCCAAATTGTCTGTGGCATTTGAAAGGGTTCCAGGAGGCAGTGAGAACCAGCATTACTTTTCCCCGCTGGCACCTTTGCTGTGGCAGCAAAACCTGGACGTTTGTCTTTTTTGCTCCGGAGGTTGCCGAAAGCGAAAACAGGTGCTTTTGAGGATGGAGTCCGCAGGAAAGCAGAGAGGGCCAAATTGTCTGTGGCATTTGAAGGGGTTCCAGGAGGCAGTGAGAACCAGCATTACTTTTCCCCGCTGGCACCTTTGCTGTGGCAGCAAAACCTGGACGTTTGTCTTTTTTGCTCCAAACACCGCCGAAAGCGAAACCAGGTGCTTTTGAGGATGGAGTCCGCAGGAAAGAAGAGAGGGCCAAATTGTCTGGGGCATTTGAAGAAGTTCCAGGAGGCAATGAGGACCAGCATTACTTTCCCCCGCTGGCACCTTTGCTGTGGCAGCAAAACCTGGACGTTTGTCTTTTTTGCTCCGGAGGTTGCCAAAAGCGAAAAAAGGTGCTTTTGAGGATGGAATCCGCAGGAAAGCAGAGAGGGCCAAATTGTCTGTGGCATTTGAAGAGGTTCCAGGAGGCAGTGAGAACCAGCATTACTTTTCCCCGCTGTCACCTTTGCTGTGGCAGCAAAAGCTGGACATTTGTCTTTTTTGCTCCGGAGGTTGCCGAAAGCGAAAAAAGGTGCTTTTGAGGATGGAGTCCGCAGGAAAGCAGAGAGGGCCAAATTGTCTGTGGCATTTGAAAGGGTTCCAGGAAGCAGTGAGAACCAGCATTACTTTTCCCCGCTGGCACCTTTGCTGTGGCAGCAAAAGCTGGACGTTTGTCTTTTTTGCTCCGGAGGTTGCCGAAAGCGAAAACAGGTGCTTTTGAGGATGGAGTCCGCAGGAAAGCAGAGAGGGCCAAATTGTCTGTGGCATTTGAAGAGGTTCCAGGAGGCAATGAGGACCAGCATTACTTTTCCCCGCTGGCACCTTTGCTGTGGCAGCAAAAGCTGGACGTTTGTCTTTTTTGCTCCTGAGGTTGCCGAAAGCGAAAAAAGGTGCTTTTGAGGATGGAGTCCGCAGGAAAGCAGAGAGGGCCAAATTGTCTGTGGCATTTGAAAGGGTTCCAGGAGGCAGTGAGAACCAGCATTACTTTTCCCTGCTGGCACCTTTGCTGTGGCAGCAAAAGCTGGACGTTTGTCTTTTTTGCTCCGGAGGTTGTCGAAAGCGAAACCAGGTGCTCTTGAGGATGGAGTCCGCAGGAAAGCAGAGAGGGCCAAATTGTCTGTGGCATTTGAAAGGGTTCCAGGAGGCAGTGAGAACCAGCATTACTTTTCCCCGCTGGCACCTTTGCTGTGGCAGCAAAAGCTGGACGTTTGTCTTTTTTGCTCCGGAGGTTGCCGAAAGCCAAAACAGGTGCTTTTGAGGATGGAGTCCGCAGGAAAGCAGAGAGGGCCAAATTGTCTGGGGCATTTTAAAGGGTTCCAGGAGGCAGTGAGAACCAGCATTACTTTTCCCCGCTGGCACCTTTGCTGTGGCAGCAAAAGCTGGACGTTTGTCTTTTTTGCTCCGGAGGCTGCCGAAAGCGAAAACAGGTGCTTTTGAGGATGGAGTCCGCAGGAAAGCAGAGAGGGCCAAATTGTCTGGGGCATTTGAAGGGGTTCCAGGAGGCAGTGAGAACCAGCATTACTTTTCCCCGCTGGCACCTTTGCTGTGGCAGCAAAACCTGGACGTTTGTCTTTTTTGCTCCAAACACCGCCGAAAGCGAAACCAGGTGCTTTTGAGGATGGAGTCCGCAGGAAAGAAGAGAGGGCCAAATTGTCTGGGGCATTTGAAGAAGTTCCAGGAGGCAATGAGGACCAGCATTACTTTCCCCCGCTGGCACCTTTGCTGTGGCAGCAAAACCTGGACGTTTGTCTTTTTTGCTCCGGAGGTTGTCGAAAGCGAAACCAGGTGCTTTTGAGGATGGAGTCCGCAGGAAAGCAGAGAGGGCCAAATTGTCTGTGGCATTTGAAAGGGTTCCAGGAGGCAGTGAGAACCAGCATTACTTTTCCCCGCTGGCACCTTTGCTGTGGCAGCAAAAGCTGGACGTTTGTCTTTTTTGCTCCGGAGGTTGCTGAAAGCGAAAACAGGTGCTTTTGAGGATGGAGTCCGCAGGAAAGCAGAGAGGGCCAAATTGTCTGTGGCATTTGTAGAGGTTCCAGGGGGCAATGAGAACCAGCATTACTTTTCCCCGCTGGCACCTTTGCTGTGGCAGCAAAACCTGGACGTTTGTCTTTTTTGCTCCGGAGGTTGCCGAAAGCCAAAACAGGTGCTTTTGAGGATGGAGTCCGCAGGAAAGCAGAGAGGGCCAAATTGTCTGGGGCATTTGTAGAGGTTCCAGGGGGCAATGAGGACCAGCATTACTTTTCCCCGCTGGCACCTTTGCTGTGGCAGCAAAAGCTGGACGTTTGTCTTTTTTGCTCCGGAGGTTGCCGAAAGCGAAAACAGGTGCTTTTGAGGATGGAGTCCGCAGGAAAGCAGAGAGGGCCAAATTGTCTGTGGCATTTGTAAGGGTTCCAGGAGGCAGTGAGAACCAGCATTACTTTTCCCCGCTGGCACCTTTGCTGTGGCAGCAAAAGCTGGACGTTTGTCTTTTTTGCTCCGGAGGTTGCCGAAAGCGAAAACAGGTGCTTTTGAGGATGGAGTCCGCAGGAAAGCAGAGAGGGCCAAATTGTCTGGGGCATTTGAAGAAGTTTTAGGAGGCAATGAGGACCAGCATTACTTTTCCCTGCTGGCACCTTTGCTGTGGCAGCAAAACCTGGACGTTTGTCTTTTTTGCTCCGGAGGTTGCCGAAAGCGAAAACAGGTGTTTTTGAGGATGGAGTCCGCAGGAAAGCAGAGAGGGCCAAATTGTCTATGGCATTTGAAAGGGTTCCAGGAGGCAATGAGGACCAGCATTACTTTTCCCCGCTGGCACCTTTGCTGTGGCAGCAAAAGCTGGACGTTTGTCTTTTTTGCTCCGGAGGTTGCCGAAAGCGAAAACAGGTGCTTTTGAGGATGGAGTCCGCAGGAAAGCAGAGAGGGCCAAATTGTCTGTGGCATTTGAAAGGGTTCCAGGAGGCAGTGAGAACCAGCATTACTTTTTCCCGCTGGCACCTTTGCTGTGGCAGCAAAAGCTGGACGATTTTCATTTTGCTGCTGAGGTTGCCGAAAGCGAAAACAGGTGCTTTTGAGGATGGAGTCCGCAGGAAAGCAGAGAGGGCCAAATTGTCTGTGGCATTTGAAAGGGTTCCAGGAGACAGTGAGAACCAGCATTACTTTTCCCCGCTGGCACCTTTGCTGTTGCAGCAAAAGCTGGACGTTTGTGTTTTTTGCTCCTGAGTTTGCCAAAAGCGAAAACAGGTGCTTTTGAGGATGGAGTCCGCAGGAAAGCAGAGAGGGCCAAATTGTCTGTGGCATTTGAAAGGGTTCCAGGAGGCAGTGAGAACCAGCATTACTTTTCCCCGCTGGCACCTTTGCTGTGGCAGCAAAACCTGGACGTTTGTCTTTTTTGCTCCGGAGGTTGCTGAAAGCGAAAACAGGTGCTTTTGAGGATGGAGTCCGCAGGAAAGCAGAGAGGGCCAAATTGTCTGTGGCATTTGTAGAGGTTCCAGGAGGCAATGAGGACCAGCATTACTTTTCCCCGCTGGCACCTTTGCTGTGGCAGCAAAAGCTGGACGTTTGTCTTTTTTGCTCCGGAGGTTGCCGAAAGCGAAAACAGGTGCTTTTGAGGATGGAGTCCGCAGGAAAGCAGAGAGGGCCAAATTGTGTGGTGCATTTGAAAGGGTTCCAGGAGGCAGTGAGAACCAGCATTACTTTTTCCCGCTGGCACCTTTGCTGTGGCAGCAAAACCTGGACGTTTGTCTTTTTTGCTCCGGAGGTTGCCAAATGCGAAAACAGGTGCTTTTGAGGATGGAGTCCGCAGGAAAGCAGAGAGGGCCAAATTGTCTGTGGCATTTGAAAGGGTTCATGGAGGCAGTGAGAACCAGCATTACTTTTCCCCGCTGGCACCTTTGCTGTGGCAGCAAAAGCTGGACGTTTGTCTTTTTTCCTCCGGAGGTTGCCGAAAGCGAAAACAGGTGTTTTTGAGGATGGAGTCCGCAGGAAAGCAGAGAGGGCCAAATTGTCTGGGGCATTTGAAAGGGTTCCAGGAGGCAATGAGGACCAGCATTACTTTTCCCCGCTGGCACCTTTGCTGTGGCAGCAAAACCTGGACGTTTGTCTTTTTTGCTCCGGAGGTTGCCGAAAGCGAAAACAGGTGCTTTTGAGGATGGAGTCCGCAGGAAAGCAGAGAGGGCCAAATTGTGTGGTGCATTTGAAAGGGTTCCAGGAGGCAGTGAGAACCAGCATTACTTTTTCCCGCTGGCACCTTTGCTGTGGCAGCAAAACCTGGACGTTTGTCTTTTTTGCTCCGGAGGTTGCCAAATGCGAAAACAGGTGCTTTTGAGGATGGAGTCCGCAGGAAAGCATAGAGGGCCAAATTGTCTGTGGCATTTGAAAGGGTTCCAGGAGGCAGTGAGAACCAGCATTACTTTTCCCCGCTGGCACCTTTGCTGTGGCAGCAAAAGCTGGACGTTTGTCTTTTTTTCTCCGGAGGTTGCCGAAAGCGAAAACAGGTGCTTTTGAGGATGGAGTCCGCAGGAAAGCAGAGAGGGCCAAATTGTCTGGGGCATTTGAAAGGGTTCCAGGAGGCAGTGAGAACCAGCATTACTTTTCCCCGCTGGCACCTTTGCTGTGGCAGCAAAACCTGGACGTTTGTCTTTTTTGCTCCGGAGGTTGCCGAAAGCGAAAACAGGTGCTTTTGAGGATGGAGTCCGCAGGAAAGCAGAGAGGGCCAAATTGTCTGTGGCATTTGAAAGGGTTCCAGGAGGCAGTGAGAACCAGCATTACTTTTCCCCTAAGGCACCTTTGCTGTGGCAGCAAAACCTGGACGTTTGTCTTTTTTGCTCCGGAGGTTGCCGAAAGCGAAAACAGGTGCTTTTGAGGATGGAGTCCGCAGGAAAGCAGAGAGGGCCAAATTGTCTGGGGCATTTGAAAGGGTTCCAGGAGGCAGTGAGAACCAGCATTACTTTTCCCCGCTGGCACCTTTGCTGTGGCAGCAAAAGCTGGACGTTTGTCTTTTTTGCTCCGGAGGTTGTCGAAAGCGAAACCAGGTGCTTTTGAGGATGGAGTCCGCAGGAAAGCAGAGAGGGCCAAATTGTCTGTGGCATTTGAAAGGGTTCCAGGAGGCAGTGAGAACCAGCATTACTTTTCCCCGCTGGCACCTTTGCTGTGGCAGCAAAAGCTGGACGTTTGTCTTTTTTGCTCCGGAGGTTGCCGAAAGCCAAAACAGGTGCTTTTGAGGATGGAGTCCGCAGGAAAGCAGAGAGGGCCAAATTGTCTGGGGCATTTTAAAGGGTTCCAGGAGGCAGTGAGAACCAGCATTACTTTTCCCCGCTGGCACCTTTGCTGTGGCAGCAAAAGCTGGACGTTTGTCTTTTTTGCTCCGGAGGCTGCCGAAAGCGAAAACAGGTGCTTTTGAGGATGGAGTCCGCAGGAAAGCAGAGAGGGCCAAATTGTCTGGGGCATTTGAAGGGGTTCCAGGAGGCAGTGAGAACCAGCATTACTTTTCCCCGCTGGCACCTTTGCTGTGGCAGCAAAACCTGGACGTTTGTCTTTTTTGCTCCAAACACCGCCGAAAGCGAAACCAGGTGCTTTTGAGGATGGAGTCCGCAGGAAAGAAGAGAGGGCCAAATTGTCTGGGGCATTTGAAGAAGTTCCAGGAGGCAATGAGGACCAGCATTACTTTCCCCCGCTGGCACCTTTGCTGTGGCAGCAAAACCTGGACGTTTGTCTTTTTTGCTCCGGAGGTTGTCGAAAGCGAAACCAGGTGCTTTTGAGGATGGAGTCCGCAGGAAAGCAGAGAGGGCCAAATTGTCTGTGGCATTTGAAAGGGTTCCAGGAGGCAGTGAGAACCAGCATTACTTTTCCCCGCTGGCACCTTTGCTGTGGCAGCAAAAGCTGGACGTTTGTCTTTTTTGCTCCGGAGGTTGCTGAAAGCGAAAACAGGTGCTTTTGAGGATGGAGTCCGCAGGAAAGCAGAGAGGGCCAAATTGTCTGTGGCATTTGTAGAGGTTCCAGGGGGCAATGAGAACCAGCATTACTTTTCCCCGCTGGCACCTTTGCTGTGGCAGCAAAACCTGGACGTTTGTCTTTTTTGCTCCGGAGGTTGCCGAAAGCCAAAACAGGTGCTTTTGAGGATGGAGTCCGCAGGAAAGCAGAGAGGGCCAAATTGTCTGGGGCATTTGTAGAGGTTCCAGGGGGCAATGAGGACCAGCATTACTTTTCCCCGCTGGCACCTTTGCTGTGGCAGCAAAAGCTGGACGTTTGTCTTTTTTGCTCCGGAGGTTGCCGAAAGCGAAAACAGGTGCTTTTGAGGATGGAGTCCGCAGGAAAGCAGAGAGGGCCAAATTGTCTGTGGCATTTGTAAGGGTTCCAGGAGGCAGTGAGAACCAGCATTACTTTTCCCCGCTGGCACCTTTGCTGTGGCAGCAAAAGCTGGACGTTTGTCTTTTTTGCTCCGGAGGTTGCCGAAAGCGAAAACAGGTGCTTTTGAGGATGGAGTCCGCAGGAAAGCAGAGAGGGCCAAATTGTCTGGGGCATTTGAAGAAGTTTTAGGAGGCAATGAGGACCAGCATTACTTTTCCCTGCTGGCACCTTTGCTGTGGCAGCAAAACCTGGACGTTTGTCTTTTTTGCTCCGGAGGTTGCCGAAAGCGAAAACAGGTGTTTTTGAGGATGGAGTCCGCAGGAAAGCAGAGAGGGCCAAATTGTCTGTGGCATTTGAAAGGGTTCCAGGAGGCAATGAGGACCAGCATTACTTTTCCCCGCTGGCACCTTTGCTGTGGCAGCAAAAGCTGGACGTTTGTCTTTTTTGCTCCGGAGGTTGCCGAAAGCGAAAACAGGTGCTTTTGAGGATGGAGTCCGCAGGAAAGCAGAGAGGGCCAAATTGTCTGTGGCATTTGAAAGGGTTCCAGGAGGCAGTGAGAACCAGCATTACTTTTTCCCGCTGGCACCTTTGCTGTGGCAGCAAAAGCTGGACGATTTTCATTTTGCTGCTGAGGTTGCCGAAAGCGAAAACAGGTGCTTTTGAGGATGGAGTCCGCAGGAAAGCAGAGAGGGCCAAATTGTCTGTGGCATTTGAAAGGGTTCCAGGAGACAGTGAGAACCAGCATTACTTTTCCCCGCTGGCACCTTTGCTGTTGCAGCAAAAGCTGGACGTTTGTGTTTTTTGCTCCTGAGTTTGCCAAAAGCGAAAACAGGTGCTTTTGAGGATGGAGTCCGCAGGAAAGCAGAGAGGGCCAAATTGTCTGTGGCATTTGAAAGGGTTCCAGGAGGCAGTGAGAACCAGCATTACTTTTCCCCGCTGGCACCTTTGCTGTGGCAGCAAAACCTGGACGTTTGTCTTTTTTGCTCCGGAGGTTGCTGAAAGCGAAAACAGGTGCTTTTGAGGATGGAGTCCGCAGGAAAGCAGAGAGGGCCAAATTGTCTGTGGCATTTGTAGAGGTTCCAGGAGGCAATGAGGACCAGCATTACTTTTCCCCGCTGGCACCTTTGCTGTGGCAGCAAAAGCTGGACGTTTGTCTTTTTTGCTCCGGAGGTTGCCGAAAGCGAAAACAGGTGCTTTTGAGGATGGAGTCCGCAGGAAAGCAGAGAGGGCCAAATTGTGTGGTGCATTTGAAAGGGTTCCAGGAGGCAGTGAGAACCAGCATTACTTTTTCCCGCTGGCACCTTTGCTGTGGCAGCAAACCTGGACGTTTGTCTTTTTTGCTCCGGAGGTTGCCAAATGCGAAAACAGGTGCTTTTGAGGATGGAGTCCGCAGGAAAGCAGAGAGGGCCAAATTGTCTGTGGCATTTGAAAGGGTTCATGGAGGCAGTGAGAACCAGCATTACTTTTCCCCGCTGGCACCTTTGCTGTGGCAGCAAAAGCTGGACGTTTGTCTTTTTTCCTCCGGAGGTTGCCGAAAGCGAAAACAGGTGTTTTTGAGGATGGAGTCCGCAGGAAAGCAGAGAGGGCCAAATTGTCTGGGGCATTTGAAAGGGTTCCAGGAGGCAATGAGGACCAGCATTACTTTCCCCGCTGGCACCTTTGCTGTGGCAGCAAAACCTGGACGTTTGTCTTTTTTGCTCCGGAGGTTGCCGAAAGCGAAAACAGGTGCTTTTGAGGATGGAGTCCGCAGGAAAGCAGAGAGGGCCAAATTGTGTGGTGCATTTGAAAGGGTTCCAGGAGGCAGTGAGAACCAGCATTACTTTTTTCCCGCTGGCACCTTTTGCTGTGGCAGCAAAACC